>NC_052944.1:44721910-45071077 GCF_013358895.1 Oreochromis aureus | reverse complement strand
CTGGAGCAAAGACACTTCCTGTGTGTGTGTGTCTCGGAGGCTTTCAGTTTAAGAGAGAGCGGTGGCTGTTGAAGATTATTTGGCGAAATATATAATGGTAAAGTATCAGGATATTTGATTACGGTGGGCAGGTCTGTTCAGAGGGGCAGATGTGAACAGGAAATTTATAATTTAGTGTTGGTACGTTGTTGAAATCGGTTTATATCTTATGCTGAATGAAAACATGGCAAAGTGAGGAAGGGAGACATTGTGCAAACGGTCTTTGATCTTTTGACGAGGTTTTCGGTGTGTTGAACGGGTGAACTTTGAGATTGTTTCAGATTTTTGAGGCTGTGGTTTTATTTCCAGAGAGGGTGTTTGATTAAGACATGGATATGTCTGAGAGGGGCCCGGGAAAAATTTTTTTGTAGTAGTGCACTCAGGAAAAACCTGTCAGGTGATTTTGTTTTGTACTTTGATGAGCTAATAATCAGCTCTCTTTTTTCTCATTTTTGTTCTAAGCAGGCCTGGGAGAGAGTGAACGGACGGCGCTGACAAAATTACCAAGTACGAAAATCAGGTGGGCTTTACAGAATTATAATTGGCTGAGGAGGAGACCTGATTGGTGGCGAGTCTCTGTCTAAAAACGGATTGTATCGATTCAATCCAGTCAAAAGTATAGAGAACTATTTTCCTAAAAAGGAAAACGAGATAAAACAAATGATTGAGCTCATTTTGCTGATGTGGAGCATCTGATGACGTGCGCAGAAGGCTGCAGTATCAGCAAAAAATATCATGTGTGAATGCGTGTGAGTGAATGCGAGTGATCGGACCAAGAGGGGAAATAAATAAAAGGTTGACAAACAGGAGGAGTGGAAGACTTAATTCTGGGGATGTTGATGTTTGTTTTGAGAAAATTATTTACTGGGGTTGGATTATGTTATTACATTATAGAATGCCAAATGCTAAAAGGGAAACATTGTTTGAGGTAACTCAAGTTACCATTAACTGAGGTAACACATGATTAATAACTGTTCTGTTTAAGTTTATTTTGTGTTATAACACAGGTTGGATCATAAGTGGGGAAAAACTCAGTATGAAATGTGAAGTTCTGGTTAACACACAGGTTTTTGTTTCTAGGACGTTCCAAGGATGCAGGCTGTGGATGGAGCCAAGAAAAGATTTGACATGATGATTAATTTGATTTCATTCCTTAAAAACAGGTTTGAAGGTCCCGAGCATGTAGACTTAATATGATATGACTAACCTTTTCTTTTAATGCCATAACCTGAGTGAAGGATTTTGAGTTTGTAACACATGAGATGTGTCACAAAAAGGGGGGAGTTACAGGATTTAAGGTTTAATTTGAAAGGGGTTTTAGGATTACTTGATGATGTTTAGGTTTTTTGATAATTTAGGTATGGCAAAACTGAGGCAGAAAGTGTTATTTTCAGGTTATTTTTGATTTCTAGAATAAGAGGTTATAATTTAGGCGTGCACATACAGATATGTCAAAGGAAAATTGTATATATGTGATTAGCTACATGAAATGTGCTCTTTTAGGGTTACTAAGCAAACGCTCACGTGACTTTTACCTAATAACTTATGTGATGATAAAGTTGTTTACCGACTAGCAGCTTGCTCTCTTCTAGAACATACAGACTTAGAAAAGGGGAACTTCAGCTCTGAGTTCTGAGAATAACTCTGGTATTTTTGTAAGTAGACAGGAAACACGTCGAGACTGCCGTATAGGGCAAATGTGTTAGAGCTTGTAATTAAATGCGGGCTTGAAAAGAGGAAGCAAATTTGGTACAGGACGTGCTTGAGATGATCAGATGAGAGAAGGGGAAGGTCAGGAATAGTTTAAACTAAGATTGAGAAATTAAATTGGGTGAAAGGGGGGTGTAGCAAGTAGATTCAGGGCAGCTCACAGCCTGGCGTAAACGCAAGGTGCCGTCACACAGCTTAAGTTATTTGTTTGATTTATTTTATGACAAAATAATGAGGAAACATTGAAAACATACAACCCGTTGAGGAGACAGATAGGGTTGGGGAATTGGAAGGTTTTGTTTGTTTAGCATAATGTAATACAAAGTATACAAAGTTTATATAACATGATGCAAACACACGAATCAGAGACACGTAATGAGAAAACTGATTAGAATGTTCCTTACAACTACATGTTTATTGTATGCAATGATATTAACTATGGCTGTGTTGTTTATTGTCTATATTTTGCAGGGCACTCCGGACCACTTGTCTGAACATGGAGGCCAGTCCAGCCCAGCACTTCCTGAGACTGTAGTTGCTAAAACAGGATCGGTAAAAAAGACAAAAGCGCGAGGTGTCAGGTAAAGGTGATGAGTGTCTCAGCAGGAATAAGGGCATAGGGTTGAATTATGGTAAAGGGTCTACCAGCTCATTCACATTTGATTTGTGTGACGTCATTAAGTGTACAGGAGCTAGTAGTAGCTGGAGAGCGTATGATCTACGGGTCTGCAATCACCCCATGATATGCTTAGGGTAAATTTAGTTGATCCAAAGTCTAAGCCGCTCGCAGAAAGCTTAATCACCATTCTGACTGATCAGATGGTAACTTCGGGAACAGTAGCTCAAAAGGAACAGGAACCAAAAGGGAGAGTACTTCTGACAACAGATTACTTTAGACTGAAGCTTAAAGAGTTGATAAAGTGTGCCATGGGTTTCAAGGACAGTAACCTCTGGCTTGATTGGGTGGCTCAAAATGCTAGAGAACAACATGTATCTGACTGTGTTGCCTGTGCTTCAGCGAGGTAACGGTTGTTTACAGAGCCCGCACCATTGCATTAGAGGATGAGTGGGGCTATGATTGTATGTTATGTGGCTAAGTAAACTTGGCAAGTGTCAGTGATGTTTTCTTTGACTGTATTTTTGGGAATATTGGTCATCGCTAGTTGTTGTATCATTCCTTGTGTCAGAGGATGGTTGGTAAAGATAATGGCGAGGGTTGCGAACCCTGGCTGGGTTGAGGGAAATTCTTTTATTCCTATTATATAATCTGCATTATTATGATTGCATTAATAACATGTTTTACAGCATTGTTTATCAGTAATATTGTTTACAGGGTTCATATTGCATTGAATATGTTTGTCACCACATTCATTCTATTCACAGGTTTAGTTCATTTTATACACATTGCATATCTGTGCTTGTTTAGAGTTGATGTTCTATCCAAGAGGGTTTTAAGCTTCACTGGTGAGAGTGTCCAGGTGATACATGTTGAGGGAAGATGAGAACATAGCAGGTTAATTGCATGCACGCTTACAAACACACATGATTTAAATATAGGCCAGGCCGAAGGCCTGGACTTTATGTAGCTTTTAACTTTACAGCTCCTAACTTGCAGGAATGGCGTGGAGTGTAATGAATGAATGCAAAATATGCTTACAGACACAAACATGATATAGATTTATTTTACAGGGTAAAGGTGAAACACATGTTGCTTTGTTTCTGCTTAGCAACTAATGAGGTAAAAGGTGTTAAAGATGAATATATGCAATAAGTGAACAGGAAACGTGTGAGGGTGAGCCAGGTGAAACAAAATGTTGTAGATAATGGAAACTTGTCTACCTGGCATTAACAGTAACTTTTGCATGTTATGTATATGCTTGAAGCCAAAAGAGGCGTAAATCCTGATAGAAAATTTTGAAGTGTGCTTTCTAGCGGAGATTTAGACTGACAGGGGGATGGTGTGTATTTTACTCGGGGTGTGTTTAAGAAAACTGAAAGCGTTGCTCACACACATAAAGAGTATTGAGATTAAGTCAAGTTAATATAATGGATAGAGCCTAGAACATGACATTGTGAACCAACTTTGAATAATGACAGGAACCTGAGATGAACACAGTAAGTTAGTAAGGTGTAGCAGAGAAAGGTTGTTTGTTTTCTATCCCTTACAGGAGAAGATTTCCACTAGAGAGGGACCCAGAAAAGGAGCAGAGACCACTTAAGCATGAAGTGTTTTCAAGTGGGAGCTGGTGTTTTATTGCTGGACCACCTAGAGGACATGAGGTTGTTGTCTGATTTGCTGAGTCAGGGGGCGGCAAGAGAGGGTCAGAGCGAAGGTAGTGGACCTGGGAATAGTGTAGTGACGTCTCTGGAAGACGTCAAGAGAGGGAATTGTGGAATTACAGGGATTATTTTACATAACCATCATCTTTATCATTGCATTAATTATCATTTCATCCAAGCATTTATTGAAGTTGCTGGCATTATGTTATAATCTGTATTACAGGGGTTATCATAATCAAATATTAACATGTTTATTACAGGTGCAGTTATAACCACTTTAAATCGTTGAGTTAAATCTATAATCTTAAAAGCTTATATGCTGAGTATATTGCTACAGTAAAATAGTGGCTGAGTGAAGGCCTGAATGTATTCAGCTTCTTGTTGCATTTGAGTTTGCCTAGCAACAGGTGACGCAAAGAGGAGGACAAGTCCATGGGGACCTCAAAGGCCTGAGATCATCACCATATTTGAAAGAGGATGCCAGAAAGGGGAACTTCTGTGTCTGCATTTATTTCTTAGAATAGATCATTGTCTGTAAAAGAGGCAAAGAATGTTCTTAAGATGCAAATTATGTGCTTGTAAACGCAAGAGGGGGCGTCATAATACCCTGATGTTATAAAAGCAATCTGAAGTGTATTTTTGGTCGGGGATTTACAACTGATGGTTTCCAGTGTACGTCTCCCCACGCTGCGTGTATTCATTAAAAATCAATTGTTTGATCGACCTCTTCTGGACCATGATTGTTTTACTCTCGTCCTCAATTTCGGACCCGTAACACGTTACAGTTACCGTTTAAAAAGGTGGTATTTAGAATACAGTTACTTTGTTGAAATAAATGGATTACACGGCGGTATTTTCCTGTTTCATAGTGTGGCGGGTCAGGACTGTTTGGGTTTTGTTTGACAGCTACGTTCTGTTCCAGGGGGCAGCGTTGCGGTTGCCATGGTTACAGGGTGACGCTCTCTCTCTGTGACTGTGTGTTTCCTGGGTGAGAAGGCGCCTTTTTTTGTTGTTGTGCTAAGCTAATAGGCAGAGGCTACAGGCATAGCTCTAAAGAATGTAGCCTCATGGGCAGTGTAGTCCGTGCTACAGGGAGAATGGACTGCTATATGCGTTATGTGTCTGTGAGCGCGAGGAGGGAGAAAAAGGAGAGTCGAAAAGTACGAGCTGTCATCGAGCAAAAAGGGGAGCTGAAAGTATATAAATATAATAATAACCACTGCAGCCAAGAAGAGTGCCTGACGAGCCCAGTTGTAAAAACGCTCGACTGTACACTGTTCATGTTTTCCTCCGAAACAATAAGTTCTGTTGGAGCAGCCTTTCAACGCCTCTCTCTGTCTCTCGCTAGCAAAGTTGACCCAGACAACAAAGTAAAGCTAGTTTTCGGCTAAAAGCCCGACACTGAACCCGCCGTATTAGCCAGAGGTCCCTTTACTATGGTTCGGAGCCGCGGACCTTCAGTAACAGCAATAAATCACACAGCAATAGTACATTCACGTAGTTGTAAAAAGCATGATAATGTATTAAGTAATCCAAAGTATTCAGAATACGTTACTCTCATTGAGCAATGTAACGGAATACGTTACAAAATACATTTTGGGGCATGTATTTTGTAATGTAGTGGAATACATTTTAAAAGTAACTGTCAAAGGATTTCAGGATTTTGGGATTTTTATTATGTTATGCTTAAAAGTACGTTTCATTATCTAAATGTATCTAAATGTGTTTGCTCTTTCAGTATTCAGCTTAAATGGGGAAGTTACACTCTGTGCAGACTCCACAGGAAGCCTGCACGCAGCACAGTTCTATTTTATCTCTTCCTGTACGTGCTATGACAAATAGCTATGAATAAAGGCTTCTTTTACTGCAGGGTGCGAGTCTCCCTGAGTCTCACCCATGTACACGTTAACCTGTCTGAGCGTTTTTATTCTGACCTGAGTTGCAATACAGGAAAACTCCTGACATTTCTTGGTCCTTCGAGCCGGATGGGACACAGCACTTTTGTGTGACCCCACAGGAAAACCTCATCGAGTCCTGACGTCGTGAGAAGCCCACGCTGAAGTCTGTCGACAGCTCCTGTCCAGGTACAGGATAAAGACCAGAAGCGTGAATTCGGGTTCTGGCCAGCGTTCTTAAAAGTGGTCCACGGCAGTGGGGGTCGATGAGGTAGACCTGAGAGACCGGCAGCAACCAGGTGAATATTAACACTCTGAGACACCTCGCGTAAAACGTCTAGGCTCACCCAGAGCGGTTGGTAGCATTCCTAAAAGTAAACGCTCGCCTGAAAAAGGGGCCGGAAGCTATTTTAGAAGGGTTTCTAGAAGTAAATGCTCGCCCGGAAAGGGGCTGGAAGCTTTTTTAGATAAACCTGGTCCGTAAGACGTAGTACGCGTTGAAAAGGTATTGTTGTTGTTTCATTTTTGTTGGTGGAATAAGTTGATTATACAGCACAATAAGGAGGCTGAACTATTCCACTGTTTTGTTTGCTGTTGGCCAAGTACTGGTGAAAAGAGAGAAACAGGTCGTGTTTTATCACGTAAAGATGACACCGCTTTCAAGAATAGCTTGAAAGTAGAAGGCCGTGTCAACTACCTCTCTCGATTCTCGTGCCAGAGAAGGTGCCGCAGTTGTGTAGTTGTAAAGGATTAAAATGGGTAACGAAGCTTCAAAACTCACTGCTGACGAGCAGTGGTTAGAGAAAAAATATCCAGGCGCCGGACAAATTAGTGCATATAGATGGAGAAATCCTAAGAAAACAAAATGTCCCACTTGGGAAGGTAAATGTAGCCCATCAGTGTTAACACAACTGAGGGAAGCTCTTTTGAAAGAAATAGCAGAAATAAAAAACCTAAAAAAGAAAGGGAAACGTTCGCAAGAATTACAATATTTCAAGGCCTGGAAGGTAGAAGCAGCTAGGCGAGAGGAAAACAAAAAGAAAAGACGAGAGAAGAAAGATAAAAAGTCAGAAAAACAGAACTTAACCGCCAGTTTAGTAAAACCAGAAGACGAGACACCGTGCGGTGCTCGCAATATGTGTATTAATCCACCACCATATGCGCCGCCACCTCCCACATCTGCCGCCACAGCTGCAGCATCTCCCACATCTGCAGCCACAGCATCTCCCACAGCTGCAGCACCACCCATTAAACACTCACCCATATCAGGAAGAACTAGGTCACATACACATCAACATCCTTATGTAAAAGCACAGACAATGATAAACAAACTCTCACTCAAGAATAGCCCACAAGAAGACATAGGTCGTGATCCTGCTGGGACCGACCTCTGGGGAGACACAGTCGACCCACCAGCCACTGGTATCTACCCATTGGTAGCAGTAGCTAACCCTAGATTTGGCCTAATAATAGGGCCAGAAGGGCAAGAAGAGCAAGATGACCGCCCACACATACATGTTTTTCGTCCGTGGTCACAAACGGACAGACAAAATGTCCTGAAAGACGTTCCTCCACTGAATGAAGGTTTTATACCATGGAGGGATGCTGTAGAACTGATCAGGAGGCAATGGTATTTAAACGGTCATGAAATGCTTCAAGTAATGCAAGATTTATTAGGTTTAAAGATGGGAACAGTTAGAGGAGATTATACCGGCTCAAACGCCAGGGGTGTAGCATATTGTCAGGAGTTTATTTTTAATAAGACATTCTTCAGATTGAATAAAGACACTCAGACAGTTAGAATATAATAACAGCAACGTGCACGGGTGAGGACTCTGGCGAGACCCACACTGAGTGCAGGCGATAGCTCTTTATTTATAGGTTACATCGCGTATGCAAATACATCACATTTCCTCTTTTACAAGTTCCTCTAAACCAACGGTTGTGTGTGGGTGTGTGTGAGTCAGATGTGTGTATGGCTGCTTCTTCTAGGAAACGTGGTGCACTTTTGAACTCTTGTGGTTTGGGTGCTGCATCTGTTTCCTGTTTAACTTATTTGTGTTGCATGGTTAAATGTCAGCTTGCAAAACGGTGGAAAAGTTCAGCAAACCTTGTGAAATATATGAACACTTCATGATATGCTTGTTAATGAAAGATAATAAAACAACGAATAAAAACACATAAAACATAAAATCTTACAACAGGCTGCTTCTTCTAAGAAACGTGGTGCACTTTTAAACTCTTGTGGTTTAGGTGTTGCATCTGTTTCCTGCTTAGATAGTTTGTGTTGCAGGGTTGACTGTCAGTTCGCATGGCAGTGGAAAAGTACAACAAGTCTTGTGAAATGGGGAAGTACAGCAAATTTTTGTGAAATATATAAACACTTTACAATATGCTTGAAAATTAAAGATAATAAAACAACGAATAAAAACACATAAAACATAAAATCTTACAACACATATGCACCAGGAAGCACCGACCTAATCAATGACCTAACAAATTTATATGAGAGGATTAGAGTACGGTTGGCCCCAAGGGCTGACTATGGAAAAATAGGAGAGGTAAAGCAAAAGAAGCCGAAACAGCTTCTGATTTTCTGGATCGGCTACGCCCGGTTTTTAGACAGCATTCAGGCCTAGATTATGAAGAAGCCCCAGAGAGACCATACCAACAGCAATTAAAGAACGCATTCTTAAACGGTATCCTTCCCCCCGTTAAAGCCCATGTTGAAAAACACTGGGTAACAATGAACACCGGTAACCTAGCAGACTCTCTGTAGTATGCAGAACATGCAACCCGAGTGGTAAAAAAGAAAGAGAAAGGAGGTGTTTTCACTGTGGATCCTGAAACAGGATTCATAGCATTTGCTGGTGGATACAGAGGACAGAGACAAGGACAGCAGAGGGGAAAGGGAAAGAAAAGTTATAAGGGTTATAAGGGAGACAAGGGGCAAAGGGGTGAGAGAGACAATCGCTGTTATATTTGCGGAAAAGACGGTCATTTTGCAAGGGACTGTAGGTACAGAAAGGAGGATGACTCAGGAGAGGGTCAGAGTAAGTGACTAGAACAGGAAACAAAAGAGGAAACAGAAATTTTTAACATAGAACAGTTGCTCCTAGGTTCTGAACACAAACCTACAGTAACAATCCATGTGAATGGCCGACCCATGACCATGTTATGTGACACTGGAGCATGTAAAACCGTGCTGAATCAAAAGCCCAAAAGTTTAAAATACTCAAGTGACACCCTGATAGTTAAATCTGCGTCAGGCCACACCAGTGTTAAATCACTAACAGAAGAACTGTTGCTAGTACACAAAGAGAGTGGCAGAAGTTGTAAAAACCAATGTATATATGACCCATCCTGCCCTATCAACCTGTTAGGGAGAGATGCCTTAGAGAAACTAAAGATCGGTGTAGTGCCAGGGCTAGAAGGCATGTACGCTAAACTAATGTTACATGAAGAGCAAAGTCCTGAGGCCCGTCAGCTTAATGTGTGTAAGGGACAGGGAGAACCCCATTATTATTGGACACTAGACCTGCCTCCATTGGAACCCTTGCAGCGTATAGCAAATCGCTACTTGCCAACCCATTCAAGAAAGCTAGACTTTGCTGAGTACCACAACACCTTAAGGTTCAAACAAAGCCCAGGTCATGACCCCATATATGACCAACAAGTGCACAGACTAGGACCACAGAAACTCACACTACAACATCTCTACGTTACCCAAAGCGGTAACGCAGTGTGCTCTGTAATACAGCCAGGAAAGGTACAAGAGCGATCGTGGCTCTTGTAAGGGCGATCGTGGCTCAAGAGTTGGGAGTTCGCCTTGTAATCAGAAGATTGCCGGTTCGAGCCCCGGCTCGGACAGTCTCGGTCGTTGTGTCCTTGGGCAAGACACTTCACCCGTTGCCTACTGGTGGTGGTCAGAGGGCCCGGTGGCGCCAGTGTCCGGCAGCCTCGCCTCTGTCAGTGCGCCCCAGGGTGGCTGTGGCTACAATGTAGCTTGCCATCACCAGTGTGTGAATGTGTGCGTGAATGGGTGGGTGACTGAATGTGTAAAGCGCTTTGGGGTCCTTAGGGACTAGTAAAGCGCTATACAAATACAGGCCATTTACCATTTAAGAGCTAAACAGGATGCCAAAATCACATGTGTCAGTAGCACGCAATGACAACACGGACTGGAAAGACTTAGGCCACATCCTCACTCAGGTTGAAAGGGACAGATATGAGAAAACTGAAGAAACACATGAAGGGTGGCTTCAGGGCCGTAGAACAGGATGTATGAGGTACACATTAGGGTGGGTATGCACAACACAGCCAGCAACCCACATGACTGACTGCACACATGCAAGAAGTTAGTGAGGGTAGATACACACTCTTTTCCTCTAGTTCTCATCCAGAACTAGAGGAACTACCTGTTAAGCTGTGGTCTACAGGACCAACAGACGTAGGATTAATTAAAGGAGCAGATCCTGTCGTAGTAAAAACCACCACAACTTACAGGCCAGTAAAGCCACAATATCCCCTCACAACAGAAGCCAAAGCAGGAATAAAACCAGTAATTGCAGACATGGAAAAGGCAGGCATCTTGATAAAAACAACTGAAGTAACTTGTAACACGCCCATTTTCCCAGTGAAAAAAGCAAATACGGGAAAATACCGTCTAGTACATGACCTCAGGGCAATAAATGAAGTAACAGCACAAATCCCACCTGTGGTAGCAAATCCACATACAATTCTGAATCAAGTGATCCCCAAAGAACAGTGGTTTTCAGTCATAGATCTGTCTAATGCATTCTTTTCTGTACCACTACACCCTGACTCGCAGCATCTGTTCGGGTTCACTTTTGAGGGTCAAAAGTACACATATACGAGGTTACCTCAGGGCTTCCAGAACAGCCCCACTCTGTACGCAGAGGCTCTAAAGAGGTCCATGTCACTGTGCACACTCCCCGCCCCGGGGCAGTTTCTCCTGTATGTAGATGATATACTCATCACAGGGAACACACTAGCAGACTGTAAAGCAAACACAATGACAGTGTTACACCATTTAGCTGAGCAGGGCCATAAAGTCTCACAGCACAAACTACAACTGTGGAGCCAAAAGGTCACATACCTCGGGCACACACACTCACTGGGGAAGGGAAAACACTGTTAGACAGCAGAAAACTAGCAGTACAAAACGCTCCAAAACCACTCACGAAACAACAGATGATGAGCTTCCTAGGTCTGTGCATTTTTGGTAGAAGCTGGATACCTGAATATGCTTTGTTAGCTCAGCCTTTACAGAATCTAATTTATGGTAAAAACCTGACACTGAAAGATAAAATAGAATGGACACCAGAAGCAGAAGAAGCGTTCAGTAATCTAAAACTTGCACTCCAAACTCATATAGTCTTAGCATTGCCAGATTATGATAAACCTTTCTGTTTGCATGTAGATGGAGGTGCAGGCTACATGAAAGCTGTGTTGACGCAGGCCTTCGGGGAAAAACAACGTCCACTTGTGTTTTATTCATGCAAATTAGACTCAGTTGCATCAGGTTTTCCCACGTGCGTGCAGGCCTGTGCAGCTGCAGCAGAGGCAGTTAAGAAGTCTGCTGATATTGTTCTAGGACACACATTAATTATCAAAGTCCCGCACGCTGTAACCTCCATCTTGTTGCAAGCAAATTTGTCTTATCTCACACATGCCAGACAACTTTCTTATGTAGGCATTCTGCTTTCACAGTCACACATCAGGATTGAGAAGTGTGGATGATTAAACCCCAGCACACTTCTCCCAACTTCGCAAGATGGTGACGCACACTGCTGTATAGAGACACTAGATGAGGAAACAAAACCACGCGCTGACCTTCACAGCACCCCACAGGCTGGTTTTGTTAATATCTTTCTAGACGGTTCAGCGTCCAAAAATAGCCTTGGGCGGAACTGTGTTATGTAGGTTATGCGGTAACCACAGTAGACACAGATTTAGAAGCGAAAGCACTAACTTCCTCACACTCTGCACAGAGTGCAGAACTCACGGCTGTCATACGTGCCTGTCAACTGCATGAAGACCGAGACATAAACATATACACTGACAGCCAGTATGTCTTTGCTGCTGTGCATCATTTTGTGAAAATTTGGCAGAATAGAGGGATGGTTACCTCTACTGGCAACCCAGTGCAACATGGAAATCTTTTAAAGGCGCTGTTGGAAGTGATAATATTGCCGAAACAGTTAGCATTATGTAAATGTGCTGCACACCAGAAAGACAACTCAGAGGTCACTAAAGGCAATAACTTTGCAGATCAAGCAGCAAAAGCAGCAGCACAACAAGCTATAGACACATTAATGTCTGACTCCTCAATGCAAATACCACTTGATGTGCTTATAAACGAACAGAAAGCCGCACCAACTAGAGAACAAAAGAAATGGTTAAAATGTGGAGCACGGCTAGAAAATGATTTGATGACTTGTAATGGCAAACCAGTACTACCAAAATCCTTACACAAAACAGCAGCGTTAGTGACACACGGGTCTACTCATGTGTCGACAGGAGGAATGGTAGATATACTCTCTAAACATTTCTACACCCAAGATTTCGAAACTTCAGCAAAAGTATTTGTCAGAACATGCATGATTTGCCAAAAACATAATGCACAGGGAAACCTCAGACCGAGAAGAGGTAATTTTCCCACACCACCTCATCCTTTTCATACAACCCACATGGATTTTATTGAGCTAAATCAATGCCAAGGCTCAAAATACGCTCTAGTGATCATAGACGTATTCTCAAAATGGCCAGAAATCTATCCAGTAAAAAAAGCAGACGCCATCTCAGTAGCAAAATGTTTATGGAATCACTTCATTCCAACATATGGCATCCCCACTCTGATAAGATCAGACAATGGGACACATTTTGTTAATGAAGTAATCAGTAAGGTCTCTGAAGCACTAGGATTCAGCATCAAACACCACTGTGCTTACCACCCCCAAAGTGCCGGACTTGTGGAAAGAACTAACGGCACAATAAAACAGAGACTGAGAAAATGCCTGGAAGAAACAGGGAGACCATGGCCTGAATGTATAGGCCTGGTAAAAATGTGGATGAGACTGACACAAAGTTCTCAGAAACTCACACCTTTTGAAATCATTCACGGCAGACCATTTCCACTGCCAATTACAAGTGAGCCTATAGATAAGTCAATAAGAGAAACTACACTAGCCGAATGGATGACTAAGTTACTTGAAAATAAAGAGACTGTTCTAAACAACCAACTGCCGAGTGACATCTCTCCAGTGTCTTGCAGGTTGAAACCAGGTGATTGGATCCTGATCAAAGTACTCCAAAGGAAAAATTGGAGTTCACCAAGGTGGGAAGGTCCTTATCAAGTGCTACTCACCACACCTACTGCCTGCAAAATAGCAGAAAGACCGTCCTGGATCCATCAAAGCCACTGCAAAAAAGTGAGTGACAACCTAAACGTTTAGACGCTGACACCCCTAACTCCTGGTGATCTATTGGTGGAGGGAGGGCTGATCGGGTACACCCCGCCTTCTTCTTCTTGCCGGTAGTCTACTCATCAGAGGTCACAGGTGTGTCTGGTCATCATGAAGACACTCGTCCTCCTAGTGGCTAATGTTGCACTCCTGGTGAGTTTATTAACACTCACCCGAAAGGAAAAAGATGAACAACACCACCTGCAGACAAGATGGACACATGACAACTCACATCTTCGTGACATGACACAAGACCACATTCACCCATGGATGAACAACGCATGGTATCGATATATACATGACAGCACACCCAGAAAAGACTGCTATGTTTGCTCCTATATGCCCCCAACGACACAGTACGCCACCTTGTATGCGAAGGGAATGGACATAATTCAAGCAAAGTGTGAAGCAAGCTACGCCAGCCTTGGGTATCAATTCCAGGGAATCGTGGTCAACCATGAGGAACCTCTCCAGATAGGACTGCGAAATGGCACATGTGACGAATGGTTCTGGGTTGACCTGAAAGTGAAGCACAGAAGTAAGGCTAAATCATTCCCAGTCTTTCTTGAAAACAATGGGAATTTGAGCCACAGCCTATGCTACCGCCAGGAGAACGGATCCACACCAATGGGAAACACCACCAACTGCAAAGCAGTACAGACACACGCTCCTGGAGGGCCCGTGAAGAGCAACAACATCTCAAATGGCACCTTCTGGGTGCAAGGGATGGCCTGGATCTGTGGCCAACAGGCCTATTTTATCCTTCCTGGGAATTGGACAGGTCAGTGCGCTCCCATTTTCATATCTGACCACACTTTCAAGATAACCATGGACGCCACGTCAACTTCAACATCAACAACAAGGAAAAGACGAAGCACCCCGAACCTCAGGCAGCATGATTCTGTGTGGGGTTCCAATGTCCCAGAGGAATTCAAACTTTGGACTGACAGACAGAAAGTTATTCACGCACTCTTCCCATGGGTGGGGGTAGGAAAACACGCTTTAAGGATAGAGACTCTGAACTACCGCTTTGGACTTTTTCTGAATGCTTCATGTAAAATCGACGACGAACAGGATCAGGAAATTGACACTCTGCGCATTGCAGTAATGCAACACAGGGTAGCATTGGACATGATTCTCGCCGAGAAAGGAAGACTATGTGTCCTTTTTAACAACACATGTTGCACATACATTCCAGATAATGTGCACTCACCGAACATGACTGATGCTCTGAAAACACTCAGACAACTTCGGGATGCACAACAACGAGACTATGCCACAAACACAGAAGACTGGCTTACGTGGCTTTTAAGCGGCTCTTGGAAGTCCCTGCTGATTAAAGGACTTGTTTTTGTTGGTGTTCTTCTGCTGTTATTATGTCTTTTCACTTCATGTGTCATACCTTGTTTGAAGAACATGGTATCAAAAATGGTAACTGCTTCAATTCATGCTTACATCACCCTATCACAGAATGATGAAGATGATAATGAGATAGACACTTGGATATAACATACTCACAAAACCCACTATTTTATGATGTCTTGGCTAAAAATGTCTACAAGTGGCCATAGACTGATGCACTGTTAGTGGTTGCTATGTACATACATAGAAGGAAAGATCAAACAACAGGTGGGAATGTCAAAGGATTTCAGGATTTTGGGATTTTTATTATGTTATGCTTAAAAGTACGTTTCATTATCTAAATGTATCTAAATGTGTTTGCTCTTTCAGTATTCAGCTTAAATGGGGAAGTTACACTCTGTGCAGACTCCACAGGAAGCCTGCACGCAGCACAGTTCTATTTTATCTCTTCCTGTACGTGCTATGACAAATAGCTATGAATAAAGGCTTCTTTTACTGCAGGGTGCGAGTCTCCCTGAGTCTCACCCATGTACACGTTAACCTGTCTGAGCGTTTTTATTCTGACCTGAGTTGCAATACAGGAAAACTCCTGACAGTAACCTTCCCAACACTGCGTATTTTAAGGGGAGGGAGAGTGAGGGAGAGAGAGAGAGAGAGGGAGAGAGAGATTTTGAGCTTATCTTATTTAAAGAGAAGATCGCATCGTCGTGCTTTCTGGGATGGAAACATGTCAATCCCTCTCTCACTGAAGTCTGTTGAATTTTGGACAGTTCAGCCTGTCCTGCAACATAATACTGCAAAGAAAAAATTTGATCTTTGCCACTGCCGATGTCATGGGGTTTGTGATGGCTATTTCTGTTCAATTCAGTGTTTCAGAAAAAGTGTCTTGAAGTTTGTTCTCCATCAGCATCCTTAAAGGTGACAGTTGCACACTTTAACCTTGCAAACTGAAAAGATGTGCACTTGGCAACCTGTGTGCTTGAATGATGATCAGCTAACTGGCTGTCAAGAAAAAAAAAGAACTGGTCAACAAGATCCAAACACGCATCGCTGAAGAGAAGTTGTGTTTGGAGTTGTCTGGTCCCCATAAAGCTAGCTCATGTGAGCCACAAAATTTAATACAGTCCACAATCCGTGACAGTGAATGCCTGAGTTGTTCAGCTGACAGGCGATGTTAACCTTACCAAAAATTGATAGCTTCACACTATTTCCAATGTGACTTGTGCTTCATTTGTGTTTCCTAATTTTGTCAGATAATCCATGATTCCTTGTTGGGCCCAAGCTGTGTCTCCTCCAAAGAGCAGACATGGGCAAACAGTAAAGTGAATTCTGTTAAGGTTCAGATATTGAGGAGGAATCCAAAATAATAACCACTGACCCGGGCTGGTGCAATTAGACGACATTTTAGTGAATTACACATGTGGAGTCCAACACTGTGCAGTGTTGAACTATCTTACAATAGTCAGAACAAAGACTTTATAGGGGTGAAAATAGTACAGCCCCCTCTTCTGTTGCCAGGCAGATCCAGTACGGCATACGTCAATCCAAAACCACAAACGTTCACTTAACTTTGAACACAGTTTAAAAAAGAACATTGTCTTCGGCTCAAACCCAGGTGCTTCCTGTCACCATCCTGCCCAGGCTTATCTTCTGGAACATCAGGCCCACGTTCTGCACAAACTGTCACATAGGCAGGCACAACTTTGCAGTCGCAAGCAAACCATGATTAAACTCTTACCTATATAAATGAGTCTAATACTGTGTGTGTGTGGGTGTGTGTGTGCTGTCCTTTATTTCACCCTTCACTTCATCAGCTAAACCTTGTAACCTTTCCACCAGACAGAAGGCCAGCATGTACACAACTGAAACTATGTGTGTGTATGTGTATATGTCTGTACATGTGTGATCCTCACACTGCACTTTGAGTGACCTCAGCTTAAGCAACCAGGCGAAGGCTATCCTGTGTGTACTGATCTTGACTTATATGTAAAATGTATAAAACAAATGTTCCAATCTAATACAACTACTTAAAGCTTAATCAAAGCTTAATCAAAGATAAATGCATAATAAAATGACAAACCACTCAGACTGCTTTCAGTTTCACTTCTGCAAAGCATGCAACTTCAAAAACATGTAACTTCCTGTCTTTACACAGAGTATATTTCCTGTCCCTGCAGTCTGCACAGAAACATTTAAGATTATAGGAGCATTGAAAAGCATTTAAAATTATAGATTCAACTCAACAGTTTAACGTGGTTCTTCCTGGACCGGTAATAAAAGCTTAATTGGGTGCCAATATGTTTAAACATCTAAATGCACTATCAATATTAATAATTAATGGAATAGTAATAATGATCATAAAAAATAGCAGCAGAAATAGCAGCAAAATATCCTTTTAATCTCTACAATTCCTTCTTACACTTGCCGTTAGCCAGTCCTGTCGTTGAAGCCACATAACACATATGTTCTGAGTAAATGGCCTGTATTTCTATAGCGCTTTACTTAGTCCCTATGGACCCCAAAACACTTGTTGTGGAAGTTTTCCACTTAAATAAAGCCTGCAGATGAGCGGTGAGTGGTAGCTAACATTCTTTAATCAAAACACACACAGAACATACAACCAAGCTTGTGGAGAGCCTACATGACCACGGGGCAGGGTCAGCAGAGTCTCCCTGAGCCTAGCATGGCTCTCAGTTAAATATCTTCCACAGGAACAAAAGGCAGTACACAGCTGTTTCACACCTTAAGGTTCACACTCCCTTGCTACCTCCCAGAGTCCTCGAAGAGACAAAAGATTCCTTCCTGTGGAGTTGTCTGCTTCCCCCAACTTCCTTCTTACAGTATGGGTGTCAGACATGTTAAAATCCAGCGGCACCAAGGCATTATACAATAAAATAATGTGATTAGTACATAAGTAAAAGAAATTCCTTTACACTACATTCAGTCATCCAGCCATTCACACACACTGGTGACGGTAAGCTACATTGTAGCAACAGCTGTCCTGGGGCGCACTGACAGAGGCGAGGCTTCCGGACACTGGCGCCAACAGGCCCTCTGACCACCACCAGTAGGCAACGGGTGAAGTGTCTTGCCCAAGGACACAACAACTAAGACTGTCGGAGCCGGAGCTCGAACCGGCAACCTTCCGATTACAAGACGAACTGCCAACTCTTGAGCCACAAACGCCCTGAAGTTGCAAGTCTGTCATTTGTTCCGTTGTGTTATTTGAACATTATTTGGATCGTGTGGTCCCAGTCTCTTCACTTCTACTTTTTCCTTCAAAGACAGAAGAAAATGGACAACTAAGTAACTTATCCACTCCCTTCATGCTAATGCTCGCTACCGCCATAGTTAGTTCGCCTTCGACACTCTCACAAAAGTCTCGGTACCTTCTCTGATCCTTCAAAATTCCCTCCTCTGAGCTGAACTAATTTAGCCCAAATGGTCAGCAAATCAAGGGAGCGTAACCTGACACCTGTCACTCACTACTCTATGAAGATGAATAGAAGATGATGCTGCAGTGTATGGGGTGTAAGAAATAAGCCCATTTAGCTAAATCCTGTGTTTTTCTTTTTTTTCCTTTTGACTATTTGTGTTGTTGCTTCACTTCATTACACCAGCGTTAAGGCAAATTGTTCTAAGATTATTTTAAATAAATACATATAAATATATTTATTTTTTTATTGAAAAGGATAGGGAGGGCTTAGCCCCGTCATCCGTCCGTACACACATGCATGTACAACAATCATTATGGTAAAATATTCAGATCTAAAATTAAAAATATCTTTCTTGTAAGATTCTTCTCCATTTCCTCAGTATCTGCACTGGTCTCTTTACTGTGTGCATGTACATTTACCATAAAGAGAGTGACATCTTTAAACAATGAGAGCTAGCACAACATGTCCTTCGGGCTGAAAACAAAAAGATGCTTTGTGTCACTCTTCTGAGCTAATTTCTGTGTTTACGTGTTCTGTAAATGAGACAGAGAGGGAAAGAGAGGAGCAGACACACTGAGAACTGGAACAAATCTGTTGTTGAGCTTTATTTGGAGTTCATAAAGTGAAGCTGTAAACTAAACAGAGACACATGAGGTGAGGATGATGAGCAGCAGGATCCTGCAGATCATCTTCTCCCTGTGAGAGGAGACAGAGGTGAGGAGTCATCAACACATGAGGTCAAATGTCAGAAACACTGTTGTAGTTACAGAGTTTGTCCACCAGGAGGAGAAAAGTCATTTGTTATGTGCCCATGTTCTAAAAATATCAGCTTATAAATGTGTGTGCTGAGTGAACATTTCTAGAAATATGGACCAATTTATTAAACCCCCCAAAATATGACTATCCAGAGTTGGGACCAGGAAGCAGAGTTGCAGTCTTACACGCCTCTCTGCAGCTTCTCTCCTCCTGCTACCCCCAAAAACCCATCTCCATTGAGACTGTGTCAGCTCCCAAAAAGACAAAAACAAACTAAAACCAGCAATAAACAACTTAAACATAAAAAATCACAAAGAAAGAACAATATAGTATTCACATCTGAACCAAAGAGTAAAACAGTGAAATGTGGATTATTAAATATTAGGTCTCTCTCCTCCAAGTCTCTGTTAGTACATGACTTAATAATTGATCAACAAATCGATTTACTCTGCCTTACAGAAACCTGGTTGCAGCAGGATGAGTATGTTAGTTTAAATGAATCAACACCCCGAGTCATTCTAACTACCAGAAATCTCGAAGCACAGGCCGAGGGGCGGTGTGGCAGCAATTTTTCACACCAGCCTATTAATTAACGAAAGACCAAGACAGACTTTTAATTCATTTGAAAGCCTGATGCTTAGCCTCGTCCACCCCAGCTGTAAAACTCAGAAACCAGTCTTACTTGTTATCATCTATCGTCCACCTGGACCTTACACAGAGTTTCTCTCTGATTTCTCAGACTTTTATCTGATTTAGTGCTCAGCTCAGATAAAATAATTATTGTGGGTGATTTTAACATCCATGTAGATGCTAAAAATGACAGCCTCAACATCGCATTTAATCTGTTATTAGACTCAATTGGCTTCTCTCAAAATGTAAAAGAACCCACCCACCACTTTAATCACACTCTAGATCTTGTTTTAACATATGGCATAGAAACTGAACATTTAACAGTGTTTCCTGAAAACCCTCTGCTGTCTGATCATTTCCTGATAACATTTACATTTACAATAATTGATTACACAGCAATGGAGAGTAGATTTTATCAAAGTAGATGTCTTTCTGAAAGTGCTGTAACTAAGTTTAAGAATATAATCCACCCACTGTTATCATCTTCAATGCCCTGTACCAACATAGAGCAGAGCAGCTATCTGAACGCTACTCCAACAGAGGTCGATTATCTTGTTAATAATTTTACCTCCTCACTACGCATACGACTCTGGATACTGTAGCTCCTGTGAAAACTAAGGCCTCAAATCCGAAGTACCTGACTCCGTGGTATAATTCTCAAACACGTAGCCTAAAGCAGATAACTCGTAAGCTGGAGAGGAAATGGCGTGTCACAAATTTAGAGGATCATCATTTAGCCTGGAGAAATAGTTTGCTGCTTTATAAGAAAGCCCTCCGCAAAGCCAGAACATCTTACTATTCGTCACTGATTGAAGAAAATAAGAACAACCCCAGGTTTCTCTTCAGCACTGTAGCCAGGCTGACAAAAGTCAGAGCTCTACTGAGCCAACCATCCCTTTAACGTTAACTAGTAATGACTTCATGAACTTCTTCACAAATAAAATTTTTATCATTAGAGAAAAATTACCAATAATCATCCCACAGATGTAATATCATCTACAGCTACTTTTAGTACCATCGATGTTAAGTTAGACTCTTTTCTCCAATTGATCTTTCTGAGTTAACTTCAATAATTAATTCCTCCAAACCATCAACGTGTCTGTTAGACCCCATTCCTACTAAACTGCTCAAAGAAGTCCTGCCATTAATTAATTCTTCGATCTTAAATATGATCAACCTATCTCTAATAATCGGCTATGTACCACAGGCCTTCAAGGTGGCTGTAGTTAAACCTTTACTTAAAAAGCCATCTCTAGACCCAGCTGTCTTAGCTAATTATAGGCCAATCTCCAACCTTCCTTTCATATCAAAAATCCTTGAAAGAGTAGTTGTCAAACAGCTAACAGATCATCTGCAGGGGAATGGCTTATTTGAAGCGTTTCAGTCAGGTTTCAGAGCTCATCACAGCACAGAAACAGCTTTAGTGAAGGTTACAAATGATCTTCTTATGGCCTCTGACAGTGGACTCATCTCTGTGCTTGTCCTGCTAGACCTCAGTGCTGCGTTCGATACTGTTGACCATAATATCCTATTAGAGTGATTAGAACATGCTGTAGGTATTACAGGTACTGC
Source organism: Oreochromis aureus (assembly GCF_013358895.1). Taxonomy (NCBI): domain Eukaryota; kingdom Metazoa; phylum Chordata; class Actinopteri; order Cichliformes; family Cichlidae; genus Oreochromis; species Oreochromis aureus. The sequence continues at coordinate 45,049,909 of NC_052944.1, read as the reverse complement.
ACTGCAGTGGTTTGTATCATATCTATCCAATAGACTCCAATTTGTTCATGTAAATGGAGAGTCCTCTTCACCCACTAAGGTCAATTATGGTGTTCCACAGGGTTCAGTGCTAGGACCAATTCTATTTACATTGTACATGCTTCCCTTAGGCAGCATCATTAGAAGACATAGCATAAATTTTCACTGCTATGCAGATGACACGCAGCTCTATCTATCCATGAAGCCAGGTAACACACACCAATTAGTTAAACTGCAGGAATGTCTTAAAGACATAAAGACCTGGATGGCCGCTAACTTTCTGCTTCTTAATTCAGATAAAACTGAGGTTATTGTACTCGGCCCTGAAAATCTTAGAAATATGGTATCTAATCAGATTCTTACTCTGGATGGCATTACCTTGGCCTCCAGTAATGCTGTGAGGAACCTTGGAGTCATTTTTGACCAGGACATGTCCTTCAACGCATATATTAAACAAATATGTAAGACTGCTTTCTTCCATTTGCGCAACATCTCTAAAATTAGAAATATCCTGTCTCAGAGTGATGCTGAAAAACTAGTTCATGCATTTATTACTTCCAGGCTGGACTACTGTAATTCTTTATTATCAGGATGTCCTAAAACTCACTGAAAAGCCTTCAGCTGATCCAAAATGCTGCAGCAAGGGTACTGACAGGGACTAGAAAGAGAGCATATTTCTCCTGTTTTGGCTTCCTTCATTGGCTTCCTGTTAAATCCAGAATTGAATTCAAAATCCTGCTCCTCACATACAAGGTCTTAAATAATCAGGCCCCATCTTATCTTAATGACCTTGTAGTACCATATCACCCTATTAGAGCACTTCGCTCTCGCTCTGCAGGCCTACTTGTTGTTCCTAGAGTATTTAAAAGTAGAATGGGAGGCAGAGCCTTCAGTTTTCAGGCCCCTCTTCTGTGGAACCAGCTTCCAGTTTGGATTCGGGAGACAGACACTATCTCTACTTTCAAGATTAGCCTTAAAACTTTCCTTTTTGCTAAAGCATATAATTAGGGCTGGACCAGGTGACCCTGAAATCCTCCCTTAGTTATGCTGCAATAGACGTAGGCTGCCGGGGATTCCCATGATGCATTGAGTTTTTCCTTTCCAGTCACCTTTCTCACTCACTATGTGTTAATAGACCTCTCTGCATCGAATCATATCTGTTATTAATCTCTGTCTCTCTTCCACAGCAGGTCTTTATCCTGTTTTTCTTCTTTCACCCCAACCGGTCGCAGCAGATGGCCCCGCCCCTCCCTGAGCCTGGTTCTGCCGGAGGTTTCTTCCTGTTAAAAGGAGTTTTTCCTTCCCACTGTCGCCAAAGTGCTTGCTCATAGGGGTCATATGATTGTTGGGTTTTCTCTGTATTTATTATTGTGCTATCTACTGTACAATATAAAGCGCCTTGAGGCGACTTTTGTTGTGATTTGGCGCTATATAAATAAAATTGAATTGAATTGAATTGAATTGAACAAATGAAAGAGAATGACAATAAAATCTTTCAGCTGATTTTGGTTGTAACTCATTTCTATAATTATAGGTCAGATTGGAGCCTGAACAGAGTCTGTAAAAAAATGTGTAAAAACAGAAGTCCAAATAAAGACTGAAGGAGGATTTTCTGTGATTACTGCCTCATTTAGATACAACAACATAACTCTATTATATTAAACTCCTTTGATTCATAGAAATGATCAGAACAAAGTTGGACATTAACTTGTGTTTAGTTTCATGTTTAGTTCTGGGGTCTGACTGCCTGCAATATTAATGTGACCTACAGATAACCTGAACGCCTCTCACAGTCAACAATACCTCCCTCGGTTATTTCAAGGTACAGAGGAGCAGCGTGTTGTGTTGTGTTGTGAATGAAGTGTGCAGGGGAGTCCAGCGTTATAATAATCATGTGATAAGAACTACTTCTGATGGAGTAAATCATTTTCCAAGGAGCCAGGCTTTCTTGTATTTCTTGTAAAGATCTTTCAAAATATTTTGTTGAACATTGATACTGGAATTTTTTCAGTCCAGTCCTTGTACTTGACCATTTTCTGAGGAATGGTTTGGGTTTTTTTTTTTTTTTTTTGTCTGCTAGGTATGAAACTCAAAACCAGAAACATGTACGTATATTTGTTCTCATTTCTCCAGTTCAATTAACAAAAATACATGCTGTGATATGCAGGACTCTCAGAGACAGGATGAGCTTTATTCGCTGGAAAATACACACACTAGGAACATGAACACTGAAAAGGAAACAAAAGATGAACTAGAAATAAGAATCTTGCACTAAACTACGAATGACTATGATGTAGCTATAGAACATGGAGGTTACACAACAAATGTGGAGGATGTGACAACAGGCAGGGAAAAACACAGAGCTGAAATACATACTGACATAATCAGGGAATGGGAGACAGGATTAGCTGGGATAATGCAGGGATGACGAGACATGGGGAAGCAAAACTGAAACCATAAACATGGGACAAGGATTACCAAAGTAAAACAGAAAACTGGAGACAAAGCACCAAGACGCAGACTAGACACTTAGACGCGGAAACATAGTGTGGCCGCACGAGGTGTGGGGAGGATGGATACGGTAGAACTCTCGCAATTTAATAGAAACCCGACAAGACCACACTGGGAATTTCACCCAGAGAATACTAGATTGAGATTATGTTTAATCACCAGGAAGTCACTTAGGTCCGTTATACTCAGCACAGAGATGTGGTTCAATGAAAAAAAAAAGCAACAATTTATTGACAACTATTTAAAACATCACATAAAACACGAGCCAATGAATCAGTGTATATATATTCTAACAAAATTCAGAGCTGTGGCTGCCAGTGGGGGAGTGGGATGCCAAATGAAGACAGGTAAAAAAAAAAAAGAATTCACCAATGCATACGTGCAGCACATACACTCACAGTATAGTGCAGCTCAAACCAATGGTGTATAATACACGGAGGCCTTCTGCATCTGAATAAAAGAAACAAAAGTTATAATGTATCCCAAAAATACCTAAATACAGCCCCTGTGGCTAGCCCAACTGCAGAAACACACTGGTGATCCGCAGCTAGAAAAAGGGCCTCCTTCTAGTGGTGTAAAACAAAAGAAAGTTTAAAATTCAAAAACGGCGTCAAAGTGTCACGCCAGATCGTCATCCATCTGACTCCTCTAACTGGATTATTCAGTCTATTAACATGCGAATCAACAGGCTTCCACATCTGGCATGTATGGCTCAACTGTTCTCTAAAATGTCCCCTTCTAGGGAGACGGCAACCACGCCGAAAGAAAAGACAAACAAAGAAAAGAAACCCAAAAGAAAAGGCAAAGCAGCAGCAGCACTTCTGTCAGCGTAGCTTGGAAAAGCAGTAGCGGCCTCGCTGTAAAGCTATCAGCCGCCCACTGAGGCCCACACTTGCTGTAATGCATCTTTTTTTTTTTTTTTCTTCACTTGGCTCTTGACGGAAGCGGTCGCACTTTTCTCCTTCTCCCTCTCCTTCTCCCTTATCCTTCCTGCTTGGCTTCTCATGTCTATTGTATAGTCTCGCTTAGGCTACGTTCACACTGCAGGTCTTAATGATCAATTCCAATTTTTTGATCAAATCCGATTTTTTTGTCTGCCTGTTCACACTACAAATAAAATGTGACAGCAAATGAACCCTCAAAGCGGCCCACATGCGCAAAAGAAGACGTCACACACGCGCTCTGTTTAGACCCAGACAAAAAAGTATTGTTTGACTGATGGCCGTTAATATAAAGACTTGTTTCGGACTTTACTTTTCCCAATTTTGCTTTAAGTTATAAAGTTATTTTGTTATTTACATATGGCCTAATAATTATCCTTATTGCTGTTTTAGAGAGGAGCGGTGCTTCAAAGGATAGTTGCAGATTTCTGTCAGAATCTGCAGATTATACAGTACAAATAAAATGTTCACGTTTCTCCAACATTGGCTGTGTCCCAATTCAGGGTATGCACGCTTGAAGTACGCACACTACGCGTACTACGTACGGTGCGTACTACAGGTACGGGAAGTGCGGAAGTGAGAGGCTTGTGAAATGGGACGGTCTAACCTTTGTCACGCTGTTCAGGTTGCCTAGCAACCATGATACTAACCGCAAGAAACGTGTCATACAGCTTTGTGTGACAGAAATGAAGGAGAAAAAATGTTCTGTTGGTCATTCATTTTGTCATGACATCACTTTTATTAGTTGAGTATCTGAGGCTGAGACCACGGGACTGTAAAACATGATTGTTGGGCTTCATTTCTGTGCTGAACAGTCATTTTAAGATTAGTTAATGTTAAGGGTCCGAAATTGAGGACGAGAGTAAAACAATGATGGTCCAGAAGAGGTCGGTCAAACAATTGATTTTAATGAATACACGCAGCGTGGGGAGATGTAAACTGCAAAACATCAGTTGTAAATCTCCGTCCAAAAATACACTTCAGATTGCTTTTATAACATCAGGGTATTATAACGCCCCCTCTTGCGTTTACAAGCACATAATTTGCATCTTAAGAACATTATTTGCCTCTTCTACAGACAATGATCAATTTTAAGAGATAAATGCAGACACAGAAGTTCCCCTTTCTGGCATCCTCTTCCGAATATGGTGATGAGGTCCCCATGGACTTGTCCTCCTTCCGTCACCTGTTGTCAAGTAAACTCTAGTGCAATATGTTGCTGAATACACTCAGGCCTTTGCTCAGCTACTATTTTACTGTAACAATATACTCAGCATCTAAGCTTTTAAGATTATAGATTTAACTCAATGATTTAAAGTGGTTATAACTGCACCTGTAATAAACATGTTAATATGTGATTATGATAACACCTGTAATACAAATTATAACATAATGCCAACAGCTTCAATAAATGCTTTGATGAATGATAATTAATGCAATGATAAAGATGATGGTTATGAACAGTAACCGTAAAATAATTCCTGTAATTCTACATTAGTAAATAACAATTAGCTAATGTTGTTCATGAGACTAAAATCATCTCACTGTGGTAATGTAAATATAATATGGCCAATATTTTATGTATTGTCAGATTATTATGGTACATATATATATATATATATATATTACAGGATATATTACAGCAGTGAGCTTGAACTCTGGGTCAAAGATTCAAGTTGCAGTTATTTATATTTCCTATCACCTTAAATCTTCACCCAAAGACAAGTATCTCTGACAGTGTATATACAGATGTATTATACATAAGAGACAAATATTGTTCGTTTAATATGTACGCATTATTACATTTGGCTCAATGCTTACATATATGTGTAAAAAGAACATGCACGAGCTGTGATAACTGTTTCTGATAGAATGAAGATCAGACTGATATATTAAATATTCCTTTATTGGGTGAGAAAATCAGACCATGTCATAACTGCTTTAAGTCATACAGAATAGATATCAGAGCCTTAAACAGGCTGACTTCTGCTAAATGGGTCAAACTGGGCAGAAAGTATACAAACACATAACATCCTTATAGAATATGATGTAACACTATAGATCAACTTACCTCAGAATATATAAAGCATATAAACAATTACAGCAATATGATGCAACAAACACAGCAGTGCTACTAATCCAAAATACTCAAAGCTTCATAGAACTGAAACAAACATTTATCTTTAGCTCCATTCTGCTGCTGATACATACTTTAGGTTTCTGAATATTAAACTTGTTGCTGCCTTTCATAGTGTGTAACTTGAAGGCCCTGAGTACTTTCTCCCACACTGAAAACACTGGAATGATAACATTATTTGAACATTACCTAATAAGACTGATTCAGGACAGACAATTAGTTATGTTAAACTTTCCTAGCAGTCCTTCACAAACAGGGAACAGTCTGTCTATTCTCTCCATCTGTCAGCTGCTGCTGGCTCTTCCTCCTCCTCTTCCTCACACACTGCTGAGTTTGTCCTGGTGGATCATCAGGGGTGCAAAGCCTCACAGATGATGTGCAGCAGTGGGTCCCTCAGTCTGTCCTCACTCTGGACACTTGCAGTTGTCACACATGGAAATCAAATGTGTGATAAGCTGCAGGATTCAAACACAAGTGTAACTTATAAATACATGTTCATACTTTTATTCCACAATCAGAGAGAAAGAAACAGAGAGTGCAGGACAGACAGACAGGTGACAGTCTCAGGTGTACACACTGCTACAAAACAGCACAAGAGAAGGAGGATTTAGTGTTTGTGTTATTACGAGTGCTAAACAAGAAGAGTTCCCAGATGGTCCAGTGGACACGTGTGACTCCTGTGATTAAAGCATCTTTCTTTCAGCTTAACGAGTGAACCGTCAGCTCGTTCAAACACACGTTAAAGTCCGTTTGGCTCGACACCACCGAACAGAGGCAGCAATATAACATAGCTAACATTAACAGTGCAGTGAATCCTGCTTGTGCCGTCATATTCAGGACTGCAAACCGAGCAGCATCACTGACTTTCAGCTTGTTGTGTTTGTGGATATATGACTGACTTTAATTATCCATAAAATCATCACATTCTCTGTAAGATTAAGGTCAACTATAACAACTATAACAACTATTTAGAAGTAAAGGCTTTAAAACCAAGTTACCGCTGAAAGTACAAACATCACTAATGTCACATAACTTTGCCGACATGTGGCCAACAGTAATGTTTTCATGTTCTTCATTATTAAACATTCGCACATAAATAAGTGACATAATATTCAGTACTTACTTTTGCCAGTTCACTCTTCGGCCGCTCCCTTCTGCCGTATTTTGCGGCAAAATTATCCACACCCACCGCCGCGCTATGGATTGTGGGATATATGGGACCACGAAGCGTCCACCGGACCACGCTTGATATTTCGGGAAATCAACGGCGCATTTGGAGTATGCATTTGAAGTGCACTTTGAATTGGGACAGCCGTCGTCGCATGGCGGTGACGTATTCGCAATTTCCCTCGGGATGATTAAAGTATTTTCAATCAATCAATCAATACATACAAAGAAAAACCTAACCTGACAAGCTTAACTCCTCCCATGAGGCAGTTCCAGTCCTTTCCATCTGATGGCAGTGGGACTTCAACTGCTCTGCGTTCCCCTTCAACCTTGCACATCCTTTTCATAGTGTCCCCAGAGAAGGCACTGTGCAGAGTGGAGCACACACTCATCGACCTTGTGTCCATCCATTCGATGAAAGCGAGAGCGCCCTTTCTGATCCATCTGATTGTCCCTTGTGGAGATTTTTTTGGTAGGGTGCTAAGCTTAGTTTTTGGGATTCCAATTCTTCTGTCCCAAAATGTCCCACATGATCTAAACCTCAGGTCATAAAGGTAGCAGAAACTGCTGGTGTAAATGTTATCACGATAAACCTGATATCCCAATATCAGGTAGTTTTGGTTTATAAGTGCTGAAGGATCATTGATATGAACATTCTAACTGATCAGGTGGAACCCACCATGAACATGACCTCAGAAGGATATTGCACAAGCTTAAGAATCAGAATCAGAGAGACTTTATTTATCCCTAAGGGGCAATTAAGATACAACAGAGAAGTATGACGTTGAAGATAAGGACAGGGCATAAACAGGCAATAAGAATGAGATAATACACAGAATATACAGTTTATATACAGTTTTAAAATTTCAGTTTTAAAATTAAAGTGACTGAAAAGGTGAATAAATAATTGTAAGTGACTAAAAGTGAATAAAGTGTCGGCAGTATAAAAAGAGTGTAGAGTAGTTTATGTTTCTGGTGTGGGAAATGGTTTCATTGGCTGGAGTTAAAGAGCAGAGTGGCTTTGGGGACAAAGGTGGCTCTCCTCCTCTCAGTCCTGCAGGAATTGCAGTGCAGGCGCTGCCCAGAGGGGAGCCATTGAAATGCGGTGTGAAGAATGTGAGAGGGGTCATTGATGATTTTGGCTGCCTGCCTAGGGCCTGTTGGCTGAAAACCTGTGCCAGAGTGCTGACAGGCAGGCCAATGATTTAAGAGCACAGTGCAGTGTGCTGCAGTCTGTTCTTGTTCTGAAGGCTGAGGGAGTGGAACCAGCAGGTAATGGAGAAGGTCATGGTGCTTTCCAGGAAGGGATAGTAAAAAGTCATCATGATGGGTGTGCTGACTCCAAAGGAGTTGAGTTTCTCTAAGGAGGTATAGTCGTTGGTGGCACCTCCTGAGAATCTCCTCTGTGTTGGCAGAGAATTTCAGGAGGTTGTCAAAGATGGTTCCTCCTCAACTACCTCCACTGGCTTCCCATGGATGGTGGTGGTGACTGAAGCAGCCAGATTCCTCTGCCTACTGAAGAAGGTCATCACCATCTCTTTGGTTTTGCTCACGTTCAGTTCAAGTTTGGAGCTGTCACACCACTCTACAAACTCTTGCAGAGCGGGCCCGTGATGTTGTGAGGGGCCTGACAGCAGTGACAGGAGAACTGTGTCGTCAGCATATTTAACTAGGTGACAGTTGGGATGTGTGGATCTGCAGTCATCAGTGTAGAGGATGAAGAGCAAGGGGGAGAGCACACAGCCCTGGGGGGAGCCAGTGGAGGTGGAACGGAGACTGCAAAGAGAGTTGCCTGCAGCAATATTTTTGTTTGTGTTGGCACACAATAGGGCTGCTCGATTATGGCAAAAATGATAATCACGATTATTTTCACTGAAATTGAGATCTCGATTATTTGACGATATTTATTTAACAATAACAATGTATTTTTATCAGACGTGTGCACTGTGGTCACGCCCGCATCTAATCCATCCAAGTTACATGGTTTATTAAAATAATCAAATTACAGCATTTACATTTATGTTAGACTACTTTTAATTAACTGCTTTAGCCCACTTACAATGAAAATTTTAAAAATCCTGTTCATGACCTGTGTAGTATGTTAACACTATTGGAAGTAAAAATAACTTGAACTCCAATTTTGAAAACACAACTTTCTTTCTTTCTTTCTTTTTTTTTTCATAAAGCTCTGACTTGTATTATGAGTCTGTGGTCTGGGAGAGAGTCCTGTAACTCTGTCTGCCAAATACAGTATATATAAGTTGAGCAATTAATTATATAGTTACTTCTTCAAAAAAGTAACTCAGTTTGGCAAACAAAGTTTTTTGCAGCTATTTTTTTTTTTTAATGCAGCCAAGGCGTTTTTAAATAAACATTTCAAACTATTTACAGAACAATCAGCTGTTCTGCATCAAATCTGATGCCACACAAATTATTTTTGTCACTCCAAAAAAATAATTTCTGTCCACTATGAGATAAAGGAGAACAACAGCCTGATATCGGCAGGCCTGACAACAGGAGATGTATCACTCCTGTAATACCTGTAACATTCAGCAGTCGCCTCATTGTTCCGACACACAACAAAACTATTGACTACACTACACACTAACTACACAAGATTTGCGCTAAACGTCTCAAATCTCTCACATCTCAGAACACCGCCGTCACTCCAAAAACTTCCCCCCGTTTCTTAACAACAAGATGCCACGTTGCCATATCATTTTTTGATTGGTCGACACGGTACTTTTTTCGACCAATAGGAAAGGGTGGGAGGTTTTTTGGTTTTGTTTTTGCTCACAGGCGGAGAGCGCTTTCGAGCGTTTTCCTTATAAAACGCCGTTTTTACCGTTTCTTCCTGCAGTAAATATAAACAACGACAGTATTCAGGAAGAAAACCAAACATTGCAGATATTTTTATCATAACTCTGGTTTTACGTGGCCTATCAACACAATTTAAAAACTGGTATAAAGTCCACACTTTTTCCGTCAATTGTTCCGTCTGTCCTGCTCACATCTCCAATGGTTGTACACGTTGTCATTAATGTGGCTTCACTGCACATCAGCCACGCCGCTTTGCCAGCTAAAACACTGACACATAAGGACGCTGTCATAGCCTGTCAACCACATTGATTGGCTGCATATATATGAATGTGAATCGCATTATTGGCTGGACTATAGGATAAGGTGGCATCGTTCTAATCCCATACAGGAGCAGCCAGTCCAAGGGCGTCGATTTGGCATGGACGGAGGGGACATGTCCCCACCAATAATTTGATCGCTTCTTGTAAAAAAAACCAAACAAACCCGATAGAGAGAGAGAGAGAGAGAGAGAGAAAACGATCTATCAGCGTCTCATTCACCCAGCGGTGCACAAAGAGTTAAATTACGTTCTCTACTGGAGTCAGACCTCATGTGACAAATATGGCCAATGTGATTGGCTGAGCCTTTCAGGGAGCTCTGTTTAGTTTTAGCAGCGGCAAACCTGCGCTGAGAGGAGGACGGTAGGAAAGAGGAAGAACGTGCATATAAGAAAGTATTTTTCAAAGAAACCTGTAAGTCACTTAAAGCCAAGCTCACTCATAAAATGTGTCCGTCATAATAACGTTACAGGCTATGCTAGGCTTTGGCCCACATCAGCCTAAAATTGTGTGTAACCATGAATTACGTGTTTTGGAAACTAACTGCACAACAGGCAGCACTATTAGTTATCTCAGTCTCAGAGTAGCATTTCTAATTTTGATTGAAACTGTCAGAGAAAACTGCAGCCTCGAGCAAGCCAGGATATTAGTTTACAGAGGCTGTTAAAATTATACGTCTAACGTTAAAATGTTGGTGACACAATAATTTCATCCTAATGGCACTGACATATTCATAGGGTTAATTTTTGAGCCAAAATATCATGAGGTACTCATGATTTTGCAAATATTCCAACTTGTAGTGCAGTTTGCACTACAATTGTTAGGCTGCTGATGTAAATTGATTGATTAGTGTAGATTTGACAAAGAATCTGAATTGACGTCTCACTTTTTATATGGCACGAATCAATGTGTTATTTTTATCAAGAGGCAATATGTCCTAGTGCAGTCAGAGGGGAAAAGGTGAGGCACATCAAGCACAGAATAATAATTTTGTGGTCATCTTAGATGAGTTTTATCGACAAAAACCACCAGTTCATTTAGTGTTCCCTCAGTGCTAATGTATAAGAGAAGTTGGTGTACTATAACTGAAGTAATCGTGTTAAGATAAGATAAGATTACCTTTCGTTTTGTCACTGCAGAAAGTGGACAGTGCAAAGTTATATAGCAAAATTTAGAATACAATAAGAATAATATACTGTACACAACTGTACAGAATAGAGTAAAATAGTAGAATAAAATAGAATAAAATATACATTAGGATAAAAATAGAATACAAATGTTATATGCAACTGAGTAAAAATACAACTTACAACGTCTTATTGCACATGTGTGTGTTTGATCAGCTGCAAAAGTATTTGTTATGGAGTCTGACAGCAGTGGGGAGGAAAGACCTGCGAAATCGCTCCATCCCACATTTAAGTCCTTAAAGTCATATTCTTTATTGTCTTGACTGTATTTGAAGCTATTTTTATTTTTGTATGATACCTGATTTATGTGAAATATGTCTGAAGTAAACTAAAGTCTAAAATACTTAGTCAGTCATTTGTTTAATAGTAATTTAACATTATATAATTCACATATAAAACTATGATTTGTAATTTTAAACGGTTTAATAGCATGTACAATAGCATATGTAGGCAAGTATATTTCTCCTTTTTTATCAAGAAGCAAAGACGAAAAGGAAAAAAAAAGAAACAGGGCAGAGTTCGGTGGTTGAAACACCCGTCCCCACCAATGCCAAAACCAAATCTACGCCCTTGAGCCAGTCACTCACTGACTAACACTGCAAAACAGAATTGTTAAAGTTTTAATTTTAATTTCAATTCAGGTTAGATTTTTTTTGTGCGCAACGCAGATTTTCTGTGCGCAGAGACCGTTCCAGCAGTGCGCAATTGCGCACGTGCGCAGCTTAGAGGGAACATTGGTTTCCACACCACTGAAGTCGTTTTACCTCTCTTTTCAACCAACGGCATTCTTTCTTCAGCAGCCAACTCTCCTCCAAATAACTTCTGCTTAGCTTTCCGAGCTTCCCTCGGGTCCTCTTAATTGTTGTGACGCGTGTTCGAAACGCAGAGAGGTGCGCTCGATTTGCCACACGGAGCAGCGCGAGAGTAAAGCACGAGGGAGGTGCTAATAATCGGCTCAGTCATTTTTAATGATCGTTGAAAACCCAGATCGTAATCGAGATTAAAATTCGATTAATTGAGCAGCCCTAGCACACAGTACATCTGGACAGCTTAATCTGCAAAAATTTTGCAGATGTAGTTGCACCTCTCACCAGCCTTACTAGTGTGTTAAAGCCATTCGTGTGGTTGCCCACATGCCAGAATTCTTTTCAGTCTGCCAAAGCTCTCCTCTGCAGCACACCAGTCCTTGCCGCTCCTGATCTTACACGTCCTTTCAAACTAGAGGTGGATGCCAGCATCAGCGGTCCAGGTGGGGTGCTGTGGAGGACAAGCAGGGTGTTGATCAAACCAAACGGTTATTTTTTTTGAAGAAATTTAACATTGACCAGCAAAAATACAGTACCATTGAAGAATAAGCTCTTTGCCTTCTGCTTGCGTTACACCGATCACAACCCCCTTGTGTTGTTGACCAGGATGCAAAATTCCAACCACAGGCTAATGAGATGGTCACTCCTAGTACAGGTTTATAATTTGGAGATCCGTCACAAAAAAGAAACCAAGAATATGATAGCAGATGCACTGTCGTGTTGTTTTTATCTACTTCTAAGTGCCAAATATCTATAGGTGAAATGTTTGGTCTTAGCAAGGGGGGTGTTACAGCCCTGCTGGCTGGATATTTGTTTTGTGCTATGTCTTTAAGAATCTACAGGTTCTTCCTGATTGGAGAGCTGGCGGCTGAATGGTCCCCTGATCATGCCTGGTTTTAAAAGATGCTTCATCTGCAGTTGTCAGTGGCAGCAGACCTGATCCTGGCTTCCAAATCCTATGATATTGTGTGTGATTCCTGAGATTTACGTAGTTTTGTATATAGTGTGTAAATTAATTCACTTGTAAATAGACACTGAAACAGAAGGGGTGAGCTACCTTATTATTTCTTGTATTGTTTTCTCCTGATTATTTCAGTTAAGGAGTTAGTTGTAGCACTTGTCTTTTGTTTTGTTTTTTTGTTTTACCTAGGGTTTTAGATAGCACCTCCTTTCCTGACTTAGCTTGTTATTTTGCCCTTTGTTCACCCCGGAGTTAAGTTTTCAGTCTAGTCACAAATAAACCACTGTTTACTTCAAAAATTTGGCTTTTGGGTATGGCTTTGGGAACCAGGGTGGGGTCACTTCCTTTCTAACCCTCATGTTACATTTGTGCATGGGGCAAAACAGATGGGTATGGACTATCCACAGATTCTAAAACTGGTGGCTGCACATCTGGTCTTCTTTTGGGCTGGAAATGTAGTAGATAATGACGGAGGTTGTCAGGCACCTTTTCAGTCTTCCAGGCAGCTGCTTCACTGGGGAGTGACTCTGACCTGGAGTGCTTTCCTCTTTTTGCTGGAGGGCAATCATCCTACTCTTTTCTACCCTCTGCTTCTCTGCAGAGTACACACTGTTTCAATAGAGCAGCAAGCTTCAGTTCTCTCCTTTTTAACCTCATTACCACAAATACAATTTTTACATTTTCCAGCACCATTTCAGCAGGATGCTGAGACCTGACAGGAGGGCAGTGTCTGTGAGGTGCAGAGTTGACAAGGACAAAAGAAAACTGTGCCAAATGAAAAGTCCTCTGTCAAGATATAACTGGATATAACTGGACTTGCAATGCTGTGTGCTTTATGTCCTTTGGTCACACACTTATACATACAAATATATGCAAAATACAACAAACTTGCACACAGAGTGAGCTGCCTGGGTGGAGGTTTGTGCTCTGGAAGCACTTCTGTGATTGTAAGACTGATCCTTTCACCTCTTCTGCAGCACAGAAATTTCACAGATGTATTTACTGAACAGAAAATGCAAATTCACTCCATCTTTGTTCTGTCAGAGGAGAAGGTGTGGAGAAAGTGTTAAGAGCTTCATTTCTTCGTGCATGCTGTGTGCTGTGAATGTATAGACATACAGAAGACATTGTACAGCACTAGTTTATAGTATCAAATTTGTGTAAATATTAAACACATGTTGGTTTACTACTCACTGATGTGGAGACAATTTTTCTTCTTGAACACCTTGTTCTTTTTTCTTTGTTTCATTTCTCGCTGTTTTACAAGTGAAGGCTGTTTCTCAGTTCTGCAGTAACCACAGAACCACTTCTGTTTCCTGTTTGTACTCTTGTGCTTCCTGTTTATAGCTTAAACTCAGCTCTCTGTCAGGCCATAAATAATGACAAAAAATGTTATAGAACCAAAACGTTGCAGTTGTTTTTATACTTGAATACCTCTGCAATGCAACAACTGGTACATGTGGTATTGTTTTCTCTGCTCTTTGCAATCCAGCTGCCTTACACAGCCTTACACAGACCCCTCTGTCACTGCTTCCTCCTCATGTCCTTACAGGCATGTCTGCACAACGTTAATTCATGAGTGATAATTAAAATAATCTATACAGATAAAACACACACACACACACACACACACACACACACACACACACACACACAAACAGAGTGACATTTTATACCTTCTCCAGAATATTGTATATACCATTGGCCACAAGTTTTCATCATGGTGGTGATCCAGAATCCTTCCCTTATTATTTATTCCTAGTGCTATAATAAATATAAAATAAAGTATTTAGGATGATTCAAATTGTTTGACTATCCACTCTGTGCAAAGCAGAAAGCTTATTACATGTTTAAACTGCAGAGATACAATAATTTTGCTGCTGTAAAATCAGCAGTTTGTAACATTTGAAATCTTTTTTCTTTAAAACACAGTGTGTTTTTTAAGATCGGAATCATAATAATTCCATAATTATGTGGGTATTAATATTAGATAGTTCTTGGTGAAATATAATCAGTCCAGAAAGGCAGGGAAAAGCCCTGTAACTTACATTCAAACTAAATGTGTTCCCTAATACAGTGGACAGAGCTACAGACCCATGACCCTCTTACCAAGTCAGCTAGCAGCTATGACCAGCACACATTAGTTAATAAAAGGACAGGTAATGTTTGTCACACTGTTGCACAGACAGGACGCCCGTTTGTTCCAATTCGTCAGTTGTCAGAAGACAGTTTACCAGTGTATCCATAATAACCTAATACTGCTGTGTGCTATAGACTACAGAGTACGCTATACACCTACTTACTGGTTTTTGTTGCATCAGTCTGCGTCTCCCAGCTAAATTTTTTTTTCTCCTACAGCTTCTCACGGCTCAGGCAGCTAAAAATGCACATGCTCTTTTCGAGCTCATTCCCAGCTCTTAACCAGTGTGCTGTGCCATCAAGGGTGATCATTGGTTAATGGTAGTCATGTGACTGATGCAAGCCAGATCCTTTTATTTGAGAAAAATTGTTGGCAATGGTCTTGTAGCCCATTCCAGCCTTGTGTAGGTCCCAACTCTGGTCCCTGATATCTTTGGAAAGCTCTTTAGCCTTGGCTATGGTGCATAGTTTGAAATCTGGATAAACTGATCGCTTCTATGGACAGCTGTCTTTTATGCAGGTAACAAGTTGAGAAGGCTCCCAATGTCAGCTTGTTTAACTTCATACTGGAGACCCTTTCTTGGATATCTGCCACTGTGATGGTTACTGGACCCTGTTCAGGAAGGTTGCTGTGGTCTGTTCTAAGATCCACTAGCCACTGAGCATTACCGTTATGGGTTGTGTCCCTCTGTCCTATGTTGTTCCAGTATTGCTTATCTCTGGGGAGATCAGGCTTGACAGTCCTGATCTCAAAAGATCCCCAGTCCAATAACCCACCTACCACATCAAAGCTCCTGTCAGACATCATAAGGGCTAAGATGAACATGCACATGGCTCAATACATGAGTGGGGCACAGAAAGGGATTGGCAGAAATTATCGGTTTATGTTGCGCAGATGGAAATTTGCAGACAGGGTGAGATCTTTGTTGTGAGATTGATAGGATAGTGAGCTCTGAAGTTTGACACCAAGGCTCTTAACCTGATGTGAAAACCCAAAACAACGAGCCAGCACAGAAAACCACCCCCTCGCCAAACAACCAAGTACTGTCTAGTCCCCTACAGGGACTAACACATACACATCATTATTATTATTATTATTATTATTATTATTATTATTATTGATGTCCTAGAGGATATCTTTGTCACAGATTAGTAGGCAGAGGACTCACTCGCAGGATTCTGAAGTTTAGAGAGAAGGTGAGGGTTTATTCACAATGTGACACCAAGTGAGAATATATACATATATACAGTGGAAAAGATAACATGGAGCTCCAGGGAGTAGAGCGGGGTCCGAAGGGAAGGTCCCAGACGGGGGTACACACACGCTCCTCTTCAGCTTGATCCGTAACTCTCTCCAAATCGCTCACGCTCACTCACACACATCCACAGAAATCCAGACGGCAGGGAAGACGGGCAGGGAGTCTAGAAGGCCTGTACACAGAGGAAAACAATGTCAGGGAGAAACTCTAGGAGATCACAAGGAACACTTTCATAGGCTAGGCTACACTGATGCTAGGTAGTGTTACGATCCAGCGAGGAAGCAACCTCTCTTGCCATCTTAAGTAGTCTGCCAGGATCAGTGTGAATGAGCCACAGGTGCGTGTTCAGGGTGGGTTCAGAGGCGGGGATTCAAGGTCCAGTTCCGCCCTGGTGGGAGAGGTTAAGACACACACCACGACCTCTCCAGATCTTGAGAACCATGACAATCTTCAACATCTCCCTGAGCCAAGCTGTTGTGCCACAGTGCTTTAAAACCACCACCATCTGCAGATGCAGAAGGTAAGTGGATAAGTGACAGACAATGCTTCAGTTGACGTCAGATGCTGGAGACTTGATGGGAAAAAAAGTGAATGGTAGCTTAGAATTAAACACCCTTTTTTTCCAAGCTTCAGTCAAGCTTCAGTTATACAAAATATACAAAACAATTGACAAATAACTAACCACATCTGCATAATAACACCCTGGAGGACAGTGAGGAGAATTTTATATACATACACATATGTGCATGTATGTATGTATGTACACTTTTTTCATTTTGTTGTTACTTTTGTCCTTAAAGTTTCATAAAGTAGCAACAAATAATCATGGGTATAATTCCCACCAATAGAGTTTATACTGTATAATCTAAATTTATTGTTGTACAATTGCTAAATAGAACGTATGGTTGGTGAGCATACATTTTGTGAAAGTTCTTAATTTGTTACTCAGGAAGTAAGAAAACCAAACTGTGTTTGTATTGACCCAACCTATTACAAAATACCTGACAAGTCCCCAGAAGGCTTGTCACAATGGAGACCAAGGGAACTCAGTAGCCTGATGGAATTTTCCAGCCAATTACCCGAATCATGACAAGGCTGTTTCTAATCTGGTCTGTGAACTCAACTTTGTCTGATTATTTGAAGTGAAAACTCAGTTTGGGTCCTTTCCAAGATATTGCCCGATTTATTGATTGATTTCAGGGCTATACCAACCACCAGAAATGCATGTTCTGGTCAGGTGTCTGTCCATTTAGTAATAAATAGGAAGCTGAGGCTGGCTGTTCTCTAAGAGGATATGTCTTCTGGTGGGTGGAAACAGGAAACAGAGAGCATCATTTCTGGCAGCCTTGATGATTTGGGTTTCCAGTAAATGCTGTTATGTGATTTTCATTCTCAGCAAATTACAGTATATGTAATTTGTAATACAGTATAAGACAGTATAAGACTTTAACTCCAGCATTTCATTCATCAAGATCTGATATGACATTCCCCTATATTTAATGGTTTTTAGCCGTTTTGCACAGTAAAGGTCTGACTTTATATGTATTATTATGTATTATTATATAAGAACAAACATGAAGTCCATAGGAAACATGAATCAGATGTTTCTGCTGTTCTTTAATATCACACTTTGATTGACTAAAACATCACATATATAAACATAATGAAGACTTCAAGAAAATCCCAATAAACACATCATTAATAACCAAAAACAATACATGAAATGAAGATGATCCCAATTTATGCAGTTAATGTACAACAGTTTGTTACTAAAACAATCTAAAAACAATTTTTAACAACCTTAAATAAAAACTCCTAATATGGCTTGTATAAACTGAAGTATAAAGTCAAACAATACTTTATATTTCTGAATAGCATCATTAACTATGTCACTACCTACAAAATCTACCACTGCACCTCCCAATGCACCCCCCAATGCACCCCCCACTGCACCCACCACTGCACCTCCCACTGCAACCCCCATTGCACTTCCCACTGTAGTTCCAAACTTAGCAGCTACTTCTCTGGTATCAGAGTCTCTGGACTTTCTATCAGCAGCAGCTCTATGAGCATTAGCTTCATGATGTGTTTTAACAACCTGAATATACTCCTTTAATTGCTCTGTCAGAGCTCTCACGTCTTTAGCTGTAAGACTTTCGTTTTCTCTCTGAAGTCGTTCTCTTGTTGCCTCAGTGGCTCTTACAACCTCTTCTAACATCTTATTGGTGTAGTATCTTCCCCCTTTTCTCCAAAACATTCTCTTGATCTTCTCCAGCAGCTTGCTGACTTGTGAGCGATCCTCCTTTTCTCTGTTGTTAAAAACATGATATCCTCCACCACACTGACGGATGAAGTCCTTGAGAGCAGAATAATGATTGATTAATTCTTCTATGGTGATTTCATCCATCTCCAGGTGGTCTCCAAAGGTGAACAGGACCATAGTGTAACCTGTTGCTTCTTCTCCAAATATTTTCTGAAGGAGTCTCACTGCTTCTTCTTCTTCTTTGGTGAATCTGGATGCAGTGATCACAACCAGGAACACATGAGGACCAGGAGCAGCAAAGGAGATGCATCTAGCAATCTCACTGATCACCTGCTCTTCAGGTAGAGCGGTGTTAAACAGACCTGGAGTATCAACTACAGACAGAGTTTGACCTTCAAACTGAGATGAGACCTTCTGACACTGTGGTGTCACTGAGAGAGGAGAACAACTAGATTCAAAAGCTTTTCTTCCTAAGATGGTGTTTCCTGTTGCACTCTTCCCAGCTCCAGTTTTTCCAACAAGCACAATCCTCAGATCTGTTGGACAATTACATAAAAATGTTACTCACTCTGATAATAATGTTTCAGAGTAAAATTCACATCTGAACCAGCTAGTGTGAGCTTGATCTAAATATTTGCATTTTAAATTACACATCAGGTTATTGAAAATTATTGAAAGTTTTGGGTAAATAATATTTAAAAACATATTTTTTCACACTATGTGGGATAGACATAAATTTTATAGATTGCCTTGATGGTGAGTTCTTAGTCTTGAAATAAATACTTGATGCAGGCAGAAACATACCTTCAGTTAAAATCAACTTTTTTTTTAAATGGTTCCATAAAAGAGAAACTTTGTGTCTCTGTATGCAAACAAGTGGATCACATTTGACCTTTAATGATTTGCTGTGAGACATGCCTGGCTTTGAAGCAGCTGCTGTAACAGGCTGCTGGGACAGATGAAGAACGTTTTTTGTGAAATAACCATGCAGGCTTCACTGAACTTTAACAGTTTTTAATGGCCACCAGCAACAACCAAGAGACACGTGCATTGAGAGTCTGCAGCCATTTGGGAAACATAGTGGAGGCTCTGTCATTGTTTCAGCTGCAGGTCGTCAGTGCTGTTGAGATCTTTGATAAACTGATGAATTTAAACTCAATAAAGTTCCACTAGAGTTTAATCTGCTACAAGGAACATCTGGAAACATCTGGTTATCATCAGCTTTATGTTTCAGTGTGACGATGAACACACTGCTAATGCAGTGAAAACACACCAGGATGGAAATACACGAGGGACTCTATCAGAGCCGGACCTCAGCATGACTGAATTAGTGTGGGATCATCCTGATAGAGAACAGAACAAAGGCAGAAACATCCAAAGAAGAGTTTTGAGTGTCCCTCAGGAATCTTGGAGATGCTCAAAGACCTGCTCAGAGCTCAGACTGAAGGATGAAACTGCTTACAGCACAGGTTCACTTTACAGCTCATTAGAGTTGTACAAACAGTAGTTTTGCCTTATGGCCTTTATTTCAGTGTAGTTTTACAAATGCTTCAATAAATTGCTGCAACAATTTCTTATTTTACTGCCTAGAATATAAAGAAATGAGGGGTAGCTTGAGACGTTTGCACAGTACAGTATAAATTATAAAATCTTTTTACTTTTATCTAAAAATAAAGTGAAACATCTTTTGTGTGAGTGCTCCGTTAGGCAGTGTTAACATGTTTTTTTTTTAGCAGGAAAGATCCTCTCAAGATTTGTAACCATAAAAACTAAATATTCTCCCATGTTGCTTGTCTGTGTTTTATTGTGTTATGGTGTGTTGATATCTGTGCATTCCTGGATTATCCTTTTGTGTTACATATTTCAATGGTTTTTTTTCCCTTGCTACCTAGCCTGACCTGTCTCCCCAACGTTCTGTATTGTATGTATGGTCAGCAAGGTCTGTCATCTCGGTTTTGGGCAACTGCAACTGACAAATAAAGGCTATCTCATATCTCATCTCAAACTGTTTTGCAGTCGCACAGATTTTCATTTCTCTCTCTAACTATCCTGTATGCTAAGTTTTCAGTTTACCTTTAAATGTCAGCTGATATTTCCTAACAACACAGTGAACTGAGGAAACCTCGACCTGGAAACACTAAGGACTTAAAATGATCACCCGACCTTTCCTTGTGATGGCTGCGAACAGCCACAACAAGCTCATTAAAGTCTGAGACATTATTAAAAGAGAGCTCAGATCACTGAGGGTGATCAAACGTTTGCTCCTTTCCCCTAATCACTCTAAAACTGTAACTAAAGGGGAGAAAAAAAACTTAGATTTAGTCAGAAGAACCAGATCAGCTCATCATCTGCTTACTGAATGATTCACAGTAAAATAAAAATTAAGATATTCAATCTAGATCCAAATTATTTTTAAAAAATTGAATAAAACAATTCGATAATAGGGCTTTTATAGTCTTCATGTAAAAATATAAACTAAAATTCTTCATAAAAAGTGTATTTAAACACTGAAAGAGTATACGGGTTATAGTACAACATGTACTTACCGCTGGCCATGTTTGTCTGTTTCACACTGTTTTTGTGTGAAGCGTCTCTGTTGAAGTTCTGCCGCTGAATACGTTCTATCCCTCTCAACTCTGATTTATAACCTCCCACAGCTCCTCCCACCTAAACACTATGAAGCAAGTTCACATACCCGGGTGGTGAGCAGTGTTGAGCAAGTTACTTTGAAAATGTAATTAGTTAAAGATACTGGTTACTTCTTTTTTTTTTAAGTAACTGAGTAAGTAACTGAGTTACAATATTATAAAAGTAACAAATTACTAGGAAAAGTAAGTGCAGCGTTACTTTTTTTTTTTTTTTTGCCTGTCCCGTTTGGATCTTTAGCCATCAGAATTGTTGTCTGAAGGCCAAGAAAGACGTAAAGTGGATTTACTTTACCAATTGGATCATCATGGCCTTGCCATATTGGTCCATTTGATTGGCCTTTAAAACCCCTGGATCACCTGTATGGGGACAAGAAAAAACAGAAGAAAACCCCCCCAAAAAAGAGCAACATAATAAAAACAACACAATCACAACAAACTAGCTAACAGTAGATACTAAGTATTGCATGTTATTGTGCAGTACGCAAGATCGACAGCGCACAATGTGCTTTGAGGTAGCAGCCAAGAAAGGTGCAGTTTGTGTCTGTGTACACCTGTGTGAACACCTGTGTGGATCAGCACGCTTGTATTCAGAAGGTTTCTCCATGTAACGATCTGTTAGGGAGTGTGGGGAGCCATACCCCCATCCCCCAGGGCATGAAGCAGATATGGAGGAGATCCAGGCCCCAGAGGCCCCAGAATACGAGGACCCAAGTGGACCACAAGGGGGGCAGTGACGTGCCTGCGGGCTCTGCCGGCAGCCAGCTTGTGCCAGAGAGGACCGGGCCTCAGGCCCAGAGGCCAGGGGCCAGAGGGCACCCCACCCCCACAGGCGCCAGGCCCTGCCAATCGGCCACCAAGAGTGAGTCGGTACATACTTGAGTGCCCAGCCCCAGACACCAAGAACCACTAACACCATTTTCTTTATTAAAGCTTCCTTTGTTTGACACTCATCCACCTTAACCATACCTCTGTAGATGCAGTCTACAACTTTAATCAGTTCTACATAAAGACTCAGTGGAGATCACGATGCGCAGGCAAATCCTCCAACCTTGGCTCCTGGAAGTTCACAACAGGACATCCAAACCACTTGCTCACCCTCCCTCACCCCTTTGGGTCCCTAATGGATTCATTACACTGTATATTCCTTATACTTCATATTAACAATACCTCCGGAATACAAGAAATAATTAAAAGCAACCCACCCGTCCCATATATCTGACGGTAAAAGACACAAGAGAAACAACAAGTTTTACAGCCCACATTTCATGTAGGTACATTGAAACCCGATGGAAAATAAGTATTTAATCTGTCTATCCAGATCCTCTCCATCCTCCTCCGCTGACCGGCTGACCATCCCAGATTCGCCTACAAACCCATAATGCTCAGAGCCCCCTCTGCATGCTCCCTAAAGTGAATAGCCACTGAAGAGCGTGGCTCGACTGCCCGTTTCTCCCACATATATCATCCCACATCTTCTACACTGAATGGCATAAACCACATTTTTATCTCTAAGGAGAATTTCCCTCTGACCGCCCAAGAGATCCCACTATGTGGATTGTTAAGCATGTGTTTCTGTACCATAAAGTGCAGAAGTGCATCAGGTGGTTCATTTTCCCTCATTTTCTCCAATTTGGCTCTAACCAGGAGGTCACCCAAACTTAGATTTTTTCTGAAGGCTCTAATCATCCGCGCCTCAAATGCACGTCCCCGGGTTTGCATTTCGCAAAGGTTCTGCTGGATGCTGTTAAAAAAGGTGTGTATTTATCATGAAAAGTACTAACAAAGGGTTATAGGCTCTTCCCTCTCGTCCCATCCTCGGTGGTGTTTGGATTAAAAAGAGTCCCCCGTCCAATATCCCTCCGCCAAGCTTCCCTTCGCTCTACCGCATCATCCTGCCCCTCCCAAGTATCACCCTCTGTGCACGTGTTAGGAGTACGAAGGCTCGTTAGCGTCTCCCTATAAACCCTCCTGAGGAAAGAGCGTGAGTACTCCCTCTTCCTCAAACTCCTAAATAATACATGGGTTGCATTATGAAAATCCTCTTTCTTACTGCATACCCATATGGAAAAGAAATAGAAAAAAACTTATAAAAGACTTGCATCAGATGTGGCCTACTTCATATAGTCAATCATATAAGGCTTATATGATTGACTCATGAAAGTGGCCACTTTCATATATTGTTTTAGGAAGTATCCAAAACATACAAGTTTTATTTATATAATTTTTCTAGGGCTCTTATATCTGTTTTCACTCTTGTATGCTTTTCATACAAGTTTCACACAAGACAGATACAAACTTTATAAGATTTATATATATCTCTTTTCCATATGGGTATCCTGTGGAATCTTAGTATTTGAAACTTCACTATTCCCCGAAATGTGTGCGGCGGATGATAACTTGATTTGTGGAGAAGCGCATGCGTATCGGTGGGTTTAAAGTAAACCTTTGTGTGTAGCCTCTTGTCCTCCATCCCATCCTCGAAAAAAACAGTGGTGTCTAAAAAGTTAATTTCAAAATTGCTATGTTCTTGTTTCAATTTTATCGATGGATGATGTGTATTTAAAATGTGCACAAACTGTTCGAACGCGTCCTCCCCGTGCGCCCACGCACCTATGATGTCATCCAGGAAGCGCAGGTAAAACACCGGCTGTAGACTCAGGAGTAATGACTCAGGTCTGTACTTGTGTGAGGTGAAGACAGAATATGGCTTTGGTGTTGGAAATCTCGACTTAATAAGTAGATTATTAAAATTGTCCCTGTCTAGTAACATGTGAAAAACTGAACATAACAAAACTAAACAAATGAGCTCTTTTCTATTTCCTCTTTACCTACTTAGTGTTTAGTTTGACTTCCTCTGCTGTGTGGATAGCCTTATTACTCTCTTTGTACAATTCCCTGATCACCACATGTATATAAAATTGTCAAGTCAAACCAAGTAGGAGGTGGAGAGCCCTGAGGAAAAAAGGTAAAAGTGACAGACTGGAGGGCGGAACTAATCTTGTGTCTGGGTTTCTGTCGGGGAGGAAAAAGAAGACGAACTGGGGAGCAACAGGAAGTTGCCACTTACGGGAAAGTTTTTTTTTTTTTTTTATTAGTAAAGATAACATACAAACAAAATGCACCATACATTATACAATCAAAGAATAAACATTCCTTACATATTAACTCTTAAACATAGGAAAAAAAAAAATATATATAAAAATGGGGTCACATAATTTAACAGATTATTAACTCACTAAATCAAAATCTTCTACAAAGGAAACAAAAAGAGCAGCCTTTTTCTTTTTAACTAAAGTCAAAGATTTGACCAACAGACTTAAGTCGTTTTTCCAGTAAGCTAGTGTTGGTTTGGTCTTAAAAAAACGACATTTATGTATAAATTGTTTGCACAAAATTAATAACACATTAACACCATAATTAGCTTTCTTTTCTTTCAAAAACACTCCAAACATTATCATATTTAAGGTAAATGGGGTAATTTGAATCCCCCTGGAATAAAGCCAGGTATGAAAATCCAACCAAAATATTTGCATAAAATTGCACAAAAGAATAGATGGTCCAAATCCTCCTCTTCTGTTTCACAAAATACACAATTACCAGTTTCTATTTTGAATCTATCACCAAGGAGTCTATTTGTCGGGTAAATTTTATTCAAAATTTTAAATTGGACTTCTTTCCCTTTAGGAGGTATAGGAAGGTGATATAATTAATTCTTATTTTTTCAATTTCTTCCTTTGGAAATCTTTTAATATGTAATTACGTCTAAGTAAATTTGGAGAATAAAGACTCCTTAATGAAGATCTTAGAAACTTATTATTGCATTTAATATCACAAAATCGAATATCATCTATATATAATTGTCTTAACTTGGGGAGATGTCAGAATATATTATATCATTTACAACTATGTTTTTAAGTGACAGTGGAATGGATTTTATAACCCGATTAAATTTACTTTTAGAACATTGGATATTAAACTTTTGGCAAAAATCCTGATGTTCTAGAACATGTCCTTCCTTATCTACAAAATGGGCAATTGCCCAAACACCTTTTGAAAACCAATCTTGAATAAAAATAGATTTCCTGTTTATTAGTATATATCTATTGTTCCAAATTGGGCTATTATGTGGAGTGAAATTATGTTTAAATAACATTTTCCAATAAAGAAGGACCTGTTTATGGAATTCAGAGAGTTTAATAGGTAGCTTAGTAATTTCAAAGTCACACTTTAGGAGAAAATCGATACCCCCAATGTGTTAAAGACCTTACTTGGTATAAAAACCAAATGGAGTGTGGATTATTTAGGAAGGATTTTAACCATTTAAGTTTCAAAACACCATTCATTATATCAAAGTCAATTGCGCTTCCACCACCTTCAATGTATGG
Organism: Oreochromis aureus; assembly: GCF_013358895.1. Lineage (NCBI taxonomy): Eukaryota > Metazoa > Chordata > Actinopteri > Cichliformes > Cichlidae > Oreochromis > Oreochromis aureus. The sequence continues at coordinate 45,024,350 of NC_052944.1, read as the reverse complement.
TTTAACCAAATCATCTTTAGATATATAATGGCACTTATTCCTCCAAATAAAATTAAAATTCAAGCTATTAATTGTTTTAATAACTTTATTTGATATTGATAAAGAGTAAGCTGGATATATAAATCTAGATAAACTATCCATTTTGGTTAATAATATTCTTCCAAAAATTGTGATGTCTCTTTGTAACCACTTATTTAAGATTGTCTTACATTTGTCAACATTATCTGAAATATTTACTTTTTCTAAGACTTTGTGATCTTTTGAAATTGTGATACCCAAATATTTTACCTCCTTCTTCACCTTTATATCGTACAGTAATTGTGAATGACACTCCTTTAACGCCAATAGTTCACATTTGTTTAAATTTAATTTTAAGCCTGAAGCTTTTGAGAATGTAGTGATTATTTGTTTTACCAGGGAATCTGATGTTCATTTTTTAAGAAAAGAGTAGTGTCATCTGCAAGTTGACTAATTATTAAAAATTGTCCATTATCTCAATTCCGCAACGCTGCTGTTTTTAATTAGAATTGCAAGCATCTCCACGACCATTATGAACAACAGCGGAGAGCTTCCACACCCTTGCCTAATTCCTCTTTTAACGCTAAATCTTTTACCAGTGCCATAGCCTAACGACACAGAGCTATTTATATCATTATACAGTATATCTATTATCTTTCTAAATTTATCCCCAAATCCAAATTGAGTTAGTGTTTCTAAAATAAAAGGATGTTCTACTGAATCAAAAGCTTTATAAAAGTCCAAGAAAAGAATAAAGCTGTCATCACTAATTAGATCATTGTAGTCTAGTAAGTCTAAAACCAATCTGATATTATTATGAATGTTCCTGTCCTTCAAAAACCCTGATTGTGTCTCACTAATTATACTTGAAACCCCTTGTTTAAGCCTTGTTGCAATTGAGCTAGAGAAAATTTTATAATCTGTATTTAATAAAGTTATGGGCCTTAAGTTATCCAATTGTCGTTTATCTTTGGTCGGTTTAGGAATTAATGTAATTAATCCTTGTTTCATGCTAGGCATCAATTCTCCCTTTTCAATACTGGCCAGTATAGCTTTGAATAAAATTTCCTTAAGTCTTCCCAAAAAATTGGAAGAAATTAACTGTAAGCCCATCTGGACCAGGGGATTTATTAATCGCCATTTTCTTAACAGATGCATCTAACTCTTCGATTCTAAAGTCAGATTCACAAAATTCCTTAAATGATTCATCAATTTTAGGGATCAGATTATCTATTTGATCAAAAAGGCATCACAATCTGCTTGGGAGAACTGTGAGGAGTATAAATTGGAATAGAATGTATAAGTTTCATTCTCCAAAATTTTAGGGTCGTCACATTCAATGCCGTCAATTAATAGGGAAGATATAAAATTTCTTTTCTGTCTGCTCTTTTCTAAATTAAAAAATATGAGGAATTTCTTTCCCCTCCTCAATCCACTTGGCGTGAACGCACAAAAGCTCCTTCTGCTTTATTTAGGTAGAGCTGATCTAATTTAGATTGCAACTCCATAAGTTTACTCCTTTCTTGGCTATCTAGATCATCTTTACTACAGCAATAAGTAATTTCTTGGAATAATTTACATTCATATTCTCTTTGTTTTCGACTTATGTTTTACTGAATTGAATACTAAATTCTCTAATTTTGAATTTAATGAATTCCCATTTACTGATATATCCTACAATTAAATGGTCAGCCGTAATATCTTTTATAATTTTTTTGACTATGTTACAGTAATCTTCATTTTGTAAAAGTTTGGCATTGAACTTCCAATAAGTTCTTTTATTTGATTGTCTAATTTCCGATTCTAAGCATAGTTCAATAAAGCAATGATCAGAAAGAGGTGCATTTGACATCACAACTTTTACAGTGTGGTTAAAATGTTGTCACTTCCTAGCCAATAGTCTATTCTAGATTTACAAGCTCCATTTGGTTTAAACCAGGAAAAGCTTTTCATTCCTGGATTTCTTACTCTCCAAATATCTGTCAAATTGTTGTTTATCAAAAATTCTGTAATTAGGTTATTTTTTGTGGTCTACCTGTCCTTGAGGGCCATCTATCAGTCCATTCATCAGGAGTCATATTCCAATCACCACCCATTAAAATATATTCCGTAGGGTATCGATCTTTAAGTTCAAAAATATTTAAAGTTATATCTTCTAACATCTTTTTATTCTGACTTTCATTATTATATCCATAAACATTGACTAAAATGAAAAACAAACTTTCAACTCTCATTACAGCAATCAACCAATGACCATTCAAGTCAGTCCGTTGTATTACAAGATCCCCAGGAAAGTTATTGAATAAGATTGCTACACCCCCGACCTCGTTGAGCCATGGCTAAACAGGATTTTGCTGCCCCATTGGTTTGACCAAAAGATACATCACTATCAGATGAATGAGTCTCTTGTAGAAAAATACAGTTTGATTTTTGACCTTTGCAGTACAAAAATAAGGCTTTTCTTTTAACAGATTCTCTTAAACCCCTAACATTTAAAGAACCAAAACAAATGTTAACATTCAACATGAACTATAGACAGAAAATCACTCACCGTGAAAAAAAAGAAAAGGAAAAAAAAAAGTACTAAATGCTGAGCTCCTCAGACCGCGAACAAGTTTCCACTATTTCAGTTTTTGTCATTTTCAGTTCTCCTGTGTGTCCTCAACTTTGCGTCCATCAATGAAGGCATGTGGACCACGAAAGTAGGCTCGTTTACCGCACGTCTTGCTTCCTCCACCAGAGGCCATAGGCGTTGTCGATCTTGTATGTCCTCCTGCGGCAACATCTCTGCAAAGCTGATGCCTTCTTGTTTGCAGATTGAAGAATCTTTGTGCGCCTCCACAATTCTTCTTTGATTCGCCTTTGTGTGAATAAAATAATGATGTTTCTGTTTCTGCCATCAACTCGTTTCCCTAAGCGATGAACAATATCAACGGCCTCTTCTAAGTTCAAATCAGGGCGATCTTCTGAAGTGTTTGCAAAACCTTCACTCTAATGTTTTCGTCTTTGTCTTCCTTCACCCCTTTCAGCTTTAAGCACCACCTCATTCGGTAGCGCTCTTGTTCTCTCACTCTTCTTTTCAAGTCTTCGTTTTCTTTAAGTAGCTGTTCATTCGCATTTGTCAGTTTAACAACTTTCAGTTTGCAGTCAACTATCTCTGCAGCATTAAACTCCACAGCCTTAGCCAAGCTGGCAACCATAGCTGCACTTTGTCTGTTTTGTTCCTTGATATCATCCAGTTGTACTTCAAATTTCTTCTCAAGTCCCAGAATGGCTTCAAAAATCGTTTTATTGGAGATATCATCTTCCTTCTCTGAAGATTTTGTTCTTTTCTCATCCGGCGGTTGTTTTGATGGAGTTGGCGGCGCAGAGTCTGCTCCCCGTTCTCGCTTGTTTAAGCCCACGTTGGCAGCTTCAGTGCTAGCATAGCCATGGTCACTGACTTTAGCATGCAAAGACGTCTTAACATTGGGGTTTGACGGCACAAATTGCAGCTTTGCATTCTTAATAACCTTTTGGGCATCCATAGTTGTAATTCGAGTGGAAGGAGAATAAAGTTACTTAACAAATTTGCGGTCTTTCGGAGCTCCTGAAAAAACACGACTGTTTAAGCCGCCATCTTGGTGCCCTCACTTACGGGAAAGTTAACCCTTGTCGCTACCCGATCCGTACCGGAAACCCGATCGGTACCCCGCATGCGCAAATCTTACGTCACTTCCTCTCTTTGCCAGCATTGCAACATTCAATATATTTGAATGATACAGTTAGCGCCCAGTTAGCTCCTAGCATTTCTCAACAGCTCTGCCTCCTTTTCGACTACCGGGACATTTAAACAATGGATAATCCGTATACAAACAAATTCATGCTTTTCTCCTCAACAGACAGCGTCCCCCGATTGAACAAAAGCTCCGTAAAATAATAAGAATGGCGCCTAATTACAGACTTAATAATACAGACTTTGTAATAGGTCACGTGAAGATTCATCAGCCAGATTAAGTGTTTACTGACAATTGACAGTGATAGCGGACATCATCATCACTATTCCAATCAATCTTCTCCACACAGACAAGCATAAACACACTTGACTATCGCTAAATCAAATTTAACACGCATTTGAAATGACGCTAATTCAGTTTATAACAGGGTTCATTCGCTCGGTCAGCAGGTGGCGGTATCCTCGTACACTGGGGAGTAAAGTGCCATTAAACGAACAGAAGAAGAAGAAAACATCTGCACATGCGCGGTACGGATCGGGTAGACCCGATTTGTACGGTCGGACTGTGCACATGCGCAGTAAGGATCGGGAGTCCTGATCCGTAACTATCTTTTTATTTTCGCGTTTTTGTCTACATTGTACTGAAATGCTTCATTATTGCAAACATTTGAAGATATACTTATTATTCTTAACATCTTAACAGATACTCTGACCCGTAACTATCGTAAAACGCTTCGACCGGAAGTAGACACCTTTCGCGCATGCGGGGTACCGATCGGGTTTCCGGTACAGATCGGGTAGCGACAGTACGGTCCGACTTTGCACATGCGCAGTAAGTATCGGGGACTCCTGATCCGTAACTATCTTTTTACTTTTTTGTTTTTGTCTACATTATATTAAATGTTTCATAATCGGAAACATTTTAAGAGACACTTATTATTCTTAACATCTTAACAGATACTCTGACCTGTAACTATCGTAAAACGCTTCGACCGGAAGTAGACACCTTTCGCGCATGCGGGGTACCGATCGGGTTTCCGGTACGGATCGGGTAGTGACAAACCCAGCACAATTCTTTCAATGGCTGTGTCCGAATTCAGGGGAAGGATGCTTAAAATGCCATATTTGGATGCAATGACGTCACAGCTACACGACGAGGACTGTCCGAATTCAAAGAGCACTCAAAATGTGGCGACAAATGCTTCCTACTTTTCTGCGAATTTGAGGCTTAGCTGTGTCCGAATTCAGAGGAAGGATGCTTTTTTTTTTTTTTTTTTTTTTTTTCCTCTTGAATACGCTTTATTGACAAAGCACAGAATACAAATACAAAGAATAACAAGCACAATGTCAGGGGGTTTCTATGGGAAAACAGAACAGTCTAATAAAGAATCACATGATATTGAACAGGGAACATAAGTTTATGGTTTTGACAGCTTTTAAATTTTGAGAATGTTGTATGGTTTTTACATATTGTTTGGTTTCATTTAAAAAGCACTGAAAGGATGGTTTTGCATTAGAAAATTTCGACTTATGTATATGAAATTTAGCTAATAATATCAATAAATTAATCAAATAAAATTCGTTTGCCCTGTGCATGGGGTACTTAAAGAAACCAAACAATATTTTCTCATAACAAAGAGAGAACTCAGAAAAGATTAAGGAAACAACAAAAACACAAAATTCTTGCCAGAAAAGATTTGTGTATAAGCATGACCAAAATAAATGAGAAATATCTTCCTTCACACAATTACAAAATGTACAGTTAACATCAATGTCCTTTTTATAACGTACAAGAAAAGATCTGGTTGGGTAAAAACGATGAATAACTTTAAAAGATATTTCCTTTACTTTGTTATTTAATAGAAATTTTGACGGTAAGGTCCAAATCTTCTCCCATTCCAGGTCCTGGTATAAGTTATTCCAGTAGGCGACAGCCGTTGGGACACAAGTTCTGTCTTTTTGAAACAGAGTTCGTATTTCACGGTTGTTTTTTCTCTTTATAGAGGGGAAACACACCTGACCAACATAAGTAACAGCAGGATCCAGTGGTAAAGGGGTCAAATCATTAACAACAGGATTTCTAAACAACATTAAGACCCCAGCAGGGATAGCATCAAACACTATGGCATATTCCTTTGGTGGAACAGGAAGACCATATGTATTCATAAATTCTGAGTAAGAGAGTAAACCTCCAACAGGATTTATAAGTTGTGCAACACGATGAATCCCATTATCAAACCAGTTACTTATAAACACAGACTTATGTTTGTATAAAATGTCTCTATTATTCCAAATATAGTATCTATGTGGAGAAAAGTTGTGTTTATAAATCAATGACCAGGAAAGAAGCATTTGTTTATGAAAGTTGGATAGTTTTAGAGGGATTTTATCGATATTGTAATTACAAAGCAAAAGGAAGTTAAGACCACCAATTTTTGAAAAAATATAATTGGGAATAAAGTTCCAAATTGAGGATGGGTTCCTGAAAAATTGTTTAATCCAGTTTATTTTAAACACGTTGTTTAATGAGGAGAAGTCCAGAAAGTTTACTCCACCATGTTGGTATGAGTTGGATAAAACTGATCTTTTAATATAATGAATTCTATTCTTCCATATGAAGTTATAAAGAAGTCTGTCAATATCTGCCAGGGTTTCTTTATTTACATCAAGAGACAAAGCAGCATACGTTAGACGAGATAAACCCTCTGCTTTTGTGAGTAACACTCTCCCTTTAATGGATAAATCCCGCTGCAGCCAAGCATTTAGCTTACATTGTGTTTTGTCCAAAATTGGAGTGAAATTAAGGGAGCACCTGGTGGACTGATTTTTATTAATGATGATACCAAGGTAAGTGACAGACTCTTTCACTGGGATGCCAGCGATAGATAGACTGTTACAGTTTCTAAGGGCAAGCAGTTCACATTTGCCAATGTTTAGGTGGAGTCCTGAAGCTAAAGAAAAGGCATTGATTGTGTTAATAGCCATTTGCACCTGTGAAGCATTTTTTAAAAAGAGAGTGGTATCATCAGCAAGTTGACTAATGAATATTTCTTTATCCGCAATTGTTATACCTTTCAGTGGACTGCGTTTAATATAATCAGAAAGGAGTTGGGCACAGATGAGAAATAAGTATGGGGAGATGGGGCAGCCTTGCCTGATACCGCGGTTCAAGTTAAACCTAGGTGATGTACCTGCTTGTAGTTTGATGGAGCAATTTACATTTTTGTACATTGTTTTAATTGCATTCTGAAAATAAGAACCAAAGCCAAATTTGTTCAAAGCCTGAAAAATAAAACCATGTTCAATCGTATCAAACGCTTTGCAGAAATCTACGAATAAGATAAAGCTATCATCCCTACACAAATCTGCATAATCAATTAGGTCAAAAACAAGTCTAATGTTGTTGGATATGTGTCTGTTAGCCATAAAGCCAGACTGAGTTTCATCAATAATATCATTCAAAACAGCTTTCAGTCTTTAGGCAAAGATCTGGGCTAGGATCTTATAATCATTATTAAGGAGGCAAATTGGCCTCCAATTATCAATATAAGTGGGATCTTTCTTTGGCTTCGGGATTAGGGTTAACAGACCTTGTGATAAAGTGGGGGGAAGAGATTGATTTATAAGACTTTCAATGTATACATTAAGAAGAAATGGAGCCAGTTGATCTGCAAAAGTAATGTAAAATTCAGAGGTTAAGCCATCGGTTCCTGGGGATTTATTAAGTTTAAGATGTCGAATAGCAGGTAGCACTTCACTAATAGATATCGGCCTATCACAGAAACTCATCTGATCTTCTTTAACTGTACGCACATCAGGGATTTGATCCATAAAGTTCAGAGCAGCACTCTCATCAAACTCTGATTTGTATAAATCTTTGTAAAAATTGGAGCAATAGGTGGAGACTTTTCGGGGGTCATCAGTTATAATACCGTCAATATTAAGTCTCCGAACAGAACTAAATTTAGAACGAGATTTCTCCAATTTAAAAAATTAGGATGAGTGTTGTTCACCTTCTTCTAACCATCTTCTCCTTGATCTCACAAAGGCTCCCTCTGCTTTCAGTTTATAAATATCATTTAACTTACTCTGTTGCAAAGCTAAGTCAGTTTTATCTTCTTCAGATAGGTTCTCTGGTGGGATCTGAGTGAGAGCAGACATCCTAGTAATTACATTGATTTCTTCCTTTTTCCTTTGTTTTGCTGCAGATGAGCCATACTCCCTTAAATATTTAGCAGCTTCAAATTTAAAGAGTTCCCAATTTTGACAGTAGAGATGACTGGTTAGGGCTTTATCCCAGAAATGTTTGATTAATGACAAAATATCTTCAATCACTTTTTCATGTTTTAGAAGGGAATTATTAAGTTTCCAGTAGCAGCTCCTACAAGTTTGGGCAGCATTAGTATTGAAAAGGACCTGAAGTGATACCGCTTTGTGATCTGTGAGTGGAGTTGGCATTATATTGGCTATAACATTATTCCTATTTAAGCAATCAGAGATTAACCAAAAGTCAATACGGGATTTAGAAGAGTTGGATTTGTTACTCCATGTAAATAGTCTGGCTTTAGGGTTTTTTACTCTCCAAATGTCTATTAAATGAAATTTTTGCATAAATGTATTTAAACAACAGGACAGAGAGTTATTTGAACTAGGTGGCCATCTGTCTAGTGAAGGATCTGGAGCAATGTTAAAATCACCTCCAACTAATAACAAGAGATTAGGGTATTTGGATAACCAGAACAAAATGCGCGTTTCAAGGGCATCCAATAAGAAGTCATTATCAGACTTAGAATTAAAACCATACATGTTGGCAAGAAGAAGAAGTGTACCATCAATGTTGACAATCATTAACACAAAGTGTCCTTCTGAGTCCATTTCAGAGTGCATAACGTTCCCATTAAATTTGTTCTTCAGAGTAATAACTCCTGCCGATCTTTCTGATCCATGTGAAAACCATAGGTCCTTGCCCCACTGCGTTTTCCAAAAAGCAGTATCCTTAATAACAGAATGTGATTCTTGAAAAAAAACAAAGTCAGTATTCTGTTGATTTGCAAACAAAAACAAAGCTTTTCGCTTAACAGTGTCTCTTAAACCCCTGACATTGAGAGAACAAAGTGATATAGACAATGCGGCTTTAACACAAAATAATGAACAGTTTACTTCCCTTAGTTAACATGGAACTGGTATGAACTTTTATCCTGAACCTCAAAATTGTAAATAACTCCTTTGACATCTGTAAACTTATACCTCAAGGAGGGCAAGAAACCTCCATCAACGCAGATGCAGCTTGATCCTCAGGCGATGTGAGCGTTGGGTGCACCTCTTTCCCTTCAATGATCACACGGACCCCGGCAAAGTGAGCTCTTTTTCCTTCTTTCCTTGCAGCATCAATAAGAGGCCAAAGCTTCTCTCGAATTGCTCTGTCGGCAGAGGACAGATCTTCAGTGAACCTCGTGTGATTTTCTTTCAGAAAGGAGCAGTTTTTAGCTTTCCTCCAGATCAGGTCACGAGCTGATCTTGTCACAAATCGAATGATGACCAGCCTTGGTTTCTTCTGAGCTTCGTTGTAGCGGCCCAGGCGATGAACTACATCAATGCTGTTTCTGAATCCTGCACTTGTTTCCCCGGCAACAGCGCAGCAGATGTCAAGTACTTTTCTGGTGATGTCTTCTTGCTTTTCCTCAGGGACACCTGAGAGCCTGAGATTCCATCTCCGATGGTATCTTTCAACTTCGTTGACTTTCAGTTCTACTTGAGACATTCTGCTGCTGTTTTTTTCACAAGTAGCTTTAACTGTTTTGGTGACATTCTTCAAAGATTCTACTTCCAAGAACATGAAATCAATAGACTTCTTCATGGCCTCGATGTTAACAGTATTCTTGCTGATCATAGCCTCCAGATTATCTGAGCGCTCATTAATTAAAGTAGCAATGTTGTTTTGCACATCAGCAAGAGTTATATCACCTTTGTGTTTTTTACCATCTGGTCTGGCTGGAGTATCGGGGTCCGAGTCCGGCAGTGGCATCAGTTCAGGACTTTTGCTGCGGTTGTAGTCATGTTCGGCAGTCACGGCATTCTTGGGGCTGGTTTTTGAGCCAGCTACACCTGTGTTTCTCTCCATTCCCTTGGATGTTCCTTTGGTTAGACTTTTAAATTTCATGGGTGTTTCTTTTTCCTTCCTTTTGCTACCCTGAGTTGTTGGAAACATCGCTGAGGTAACAGAGCTTTCCTGCTGTTAGCTAAGCTATCGCTTTGCAAAAAGGCTCGGGTCGCTAAAAAGTTCTTTGAAGTATGGTTCAGGAAGCTGTTACTTAGAAGTGTCGCATACGTGTACTGAATAAACAGACAGTAGGATAACTCACTTGTGATTCAGATAAAAAACGACGGCTGAAAGGGAAGTAAAACTGCAAAATCCTGCTTAGCCACGGAGAAGAGCATCTACCTCGGTCATCATCTTGGCTCCAACCCCCAGAGGAAGGATGCTTCGATGCCATATTTGGAGGCAATGACGTCACGGCGACGCAACGAAGGGTGTCCGAATTCAAAGAGTACTCAAAATGTGGCGACAAATGTGTCCTACTTTGCCCTGAATTCTAAGGATGGTCCGATGTATCCTTCATGTCCTACTATATCCCAGGATTCATTGCGGGTCATAGAGGAGATTTGTTTCTGATAACGATGGTGGTCGAAGCAGGAGAGGAAAACACTTTCAAATGTAAGTATATGAAAATCTGGTTGTACAAAAGTTAAATTGTTATAGCGGTCGTTTTGTTAAGCTTTGGGCATCTGCATAGACATGTTTCTTTTCTTTAAAATAACCGTAAACCAGCTTGTATCGGGGGTCCCGCGATTTTTCATGTATTGCCGCTTACATACAGCTAATTTTGATTTTTTCGAATTGGTGATATGTTGTGGGGAACAAAGACCAAACGGCTTAATTTATTAAAACGAGGACAAAACGATCACCTCTTCACCGGGGTGAAGAATTGGGCCGCTACGGCGTGGATGTACAAGAATAAATCAATTTACGCATCATATTCATATGAGTGCGGTCCTATTAACCCTCATGCTGTACAGCAGCGGTCCCCAACCTTTTTGAGCCACAGATCGGTTTATGTCAGACACGGAGCGGCCTTTAAGGTATCGCGGATAAATACAACCACATAAAATGATCCGACCAAGACAAAAACTGTGGTATTTTGTAAATATAATAATAAACGTGAATGTACTGTGTAACTGTGTAACTTTATTAGCAGTGTCCTCCTGAAAATGCGCCAATATTGACAGTAACATCCTCCTCTCTGCTGCTTAATGCTCTCTGGTCGCTATGGTAACGTGTAAATATTTCTTTCAAAATAAGACACACAACTACAACAAGGGAAAGACTCAGGGAAACTGAGTTAACGATAAAACCCCTGAAAACCATAAATTTCACACCGGAGCCTTAACTCTCGTGGCCCGGTACCAAACGACTCACGGACCGCTGCTGTACAGAACCTGTGATGTCCAGACGGTGTTCCTCTGGTGTTCTGCTGTGAAAACCTTTGGGCTTAGGGATTAACATAGTTGCCATGGTGTCCTTTCTTCTCTTATTTGTTGTGTGTGATCAGGACAATTCTGGAGAGGATGGGCCTGCAGGGGAAAGTCACCCCCTTGCAGGCCAGAAGACATGAGATAACTTTAAAGAATACAAAGTACGTATGTGTGTTATCAAGAAGATAATTCTCAAGAACACAAGTTAATAAATGTGCAATTACTAAGAGTTGTTGTGGTGTTTTTATTTGCCTGCTGTCATTTTTGAGTTCCTCTGCCTTTAGGATTGCAAGTATCCAGGCTCAGGAGAGGGGGTCAGTGGGAAGCCCACTGCTGCTACTTGGCCCTGGTTTGCCCTCATGGATGAGGTGATAGGACAGATGCCTTCCATTAAGCCTCCTGTCCTAATTTCCTCTCTCCCTGAGGACACTCCAGGGCCAAGCACAGCAGTGGGTGACCAAAACGACAGCGATGACAAAGCGGCTCAGCCACCTACGACAGGGAGAAAGAGGAAAAGAGACGGGGATGATGAGCTGCTAGACCTCATCAGAGAGGACATGAGGCAGCAAAGGGAGGCTGAGGAGAGGAGAGCAGGGAGAGGACGGACAGACTGTTTTCACTTCTAGAAAGATTAGTTCCCAAATGAGTTATGTATTGAGAAATTTATTTATTTGAATATATTTGTTACATTGTTATATGTGTTGCATTAGTTTAAAGGTTTTATGTTATTAATAAATTGATTCAAACAAACAGTAATTGTCACTGAACTCAATTTGATTTACAGGCATTTGTAACACGTATGAACATAACGCTAACTTTGAACAATATTACTTGGATATTTATTTGATAGCAATAAAGTAAATAACAATAACAATTAAACAAGAATATTTCAAATACACAGTATGTAAAGATGAAAAACAACATTTACAGTTGTTCACACAGGATTAACCTGAGTGACCTGTTCCTGGACCGTTTCTTTAACAACTGTAATAGATTACAGGAAGTCTCTGGCAGTGTTGCTGAAGCTGCCCGAGCACGATCAGACATGGATGGATGGGCTGCTGCAACTGAGACCTGCGGTTTGTCTTTTCTGGTCGGCGAGTGGAGAATCACACAGGGTGGTCTGCAAAGAGAGCTTCAGGATGCTTCCTCCCACTGTCCACTGCATCGTCCATCCACAGGGTTTGCAGGGCTGGCTCACTCATGGCTGCCACACCACTAAGATGTTTACAGAAATATGCAAGCAGGAGATGGTGGATGCTATGTTATTAGTATAATACTTGTAACTCTGTAGCAGACAACAGTTTGATAAAGTGCTATGTAAAAAAACAAACAAACAAAAGATTAGATTCTATACGTTTCAAAGATATTTAGTTTATTTATTTTATATGATACAGTACATGAGTGAGAATGACCGATGTTGTGGCAAAAATGATCGTCTGCCAAAAACTGATTTCGGTTTTGCCCTAAACTGATTGCTCGTATTTAACCTGCTATGAATAACTTGTTGGTCTATAATACGTGAAACATGTCAAATGTCCCTCATTAGTGATATCACGTCACTCTGAGCCACCAGCAACATTCCTGTAACAAGGTAGAAGCTGCAATCAGTTTTTGGCAGTGACTTTTATATATCCTTTATTTATCCAGTTAAAAAAAAAATCTTATTGACATTAGAAATTTATTTTTTAAGAGTAATCTGGCCAAGAGGACAGCAGACAGCGCAACAAATATATCAGTTGTACCTACATTATAACCAGAGTTATAAAGATACTTGAACAACAGGTAATTATTGTATATATAAAACCCCTTAGTAAACCATGTTCATCGAAGTCTATTTACCAATATACATTACACATATTACACTCGGAAACATTGGAAATCAGTTTTGGCAGGCGAACACTTTTTTGGCACAACGCCGGCAATATTTCAATTATCCGTGTAATTAGCTAAGTAATTCCTAAATGCGTGCAGATTAAAGGAAATGATTTTACCTGGATATGATTGTCTCTGATGAGCCTAAGGTACAAAACGTGCGGGCGGCGACGATAAGGTTTTTCTAGCTCCTCGAAAAATAAAATTGTCCAAACAACAGAGCAACATTTCTGGGTCCATTTTAAAGTTTTCGTGCTGTGGCGCTAGCGATCGGGAAAAACACGCAAGTAAGGGCGGAGTTGAAGGCTAGGAGGCTGTCCACAGCCCATCTGTTATGTTGGATACTCATTGTTTGTTCAATAAAGTTTCTATGGAGAAAAAAAGGGGGCTGTCCAAGCCGCTCACTTCCTGACTACCCATCCGTCTAAGGACACTACCTTGTGACGTAGGTAGGTAGTGTCCTTATGAGCATCCTTCCCCTGAATTCGGACACAGCCAATAAGTTGTCACCAACATGGATATTGTGTGGATCTGATGTATTTACAAAGCCAGGGAGGCAGCCGGTAAGGAAATGGTAGCTGACTATGTTAAAAGACTGGTTGAAGCGAGTTACTAAAGAATCGCGGCTGCCGCTAGCTTATGTAGCATTAGAATTGTGCCGTGAGTTGGCCGCCTGTTTTGGTCGCAATATGGCGCTCCCCAGTGGCTGCAGCCAGGTGCTCTTGGTGGCCTGTTTACGAGCGGCACCATTGTTTATTGTTGGTCTGCATATGGAAGACTGTTAATGCTTGCATATGGTTAAGAGAAGCTGGTTATACATACTATTGTTACTGCTTAAGTTCTAATGCAGATTGATCATTTAATTTAGCACTTTAATAGAAAGCAGAATTTTTCAAGTTGTATGTACAATTGTTAGTGAATTACATAATTTGAGCATTTAAAAATACTCAAGTAAATATTGTGCTACAAAGCTTATGCACTGCATTGATGTGTTTAAAAAAGAAAAAATGTGTTTGGTATTGTTCACAATATTTGCAGATGTGTGATAACAAACATATGTATTTTGGTTTTTTGGTTTGTATTTAAAGGTTTTTCACCTATGGCTGACTATGGCCGAAAAGAAGATTAAAGAAAAAGGAAAACAAAAGATCTGCCTGGTCATTGAGTGAAATCCAGTTAAACACCTGTGGTAGATGCTAGAGATGGCACGATACCACTTTTTTATGTCCGATACCGATACCGATATCATAAATTTGGATATCTGCCGATACCGATATGAATCCGATATAGTGTGTTTTTTAATCAATAAAACTGTTTTTTTAATATCTTGGTGCTTTTTGTATAAGTTCATACTCAAGTTTAAATAAACAACAACACTAAAGCTATTCTGTTATACCTGTATGTAAAAAATACACTGCGCCCAAAATATTTCATAGTTCAGCAACACTGATCAATCTAATAAACTTAAACCTACTCCATCCTCCCTATTCTGGTATTTTAAAGAGTACTTAGCAGAAATATTAAGCAACCTAACTAATAGGGTTGCAAACTCCCAGCAAAAGAAAATAGGGAACCACCCCCCACCCTCCACCTCATGATGCTTAATCGATGTAATCAACTTGAATTTGATGCAGGGTGAAAAAAATGCACAGAAATAAATTATTTTTCAAGAATAATTAAATAGATTCAACATCTTTCTTCAACAGAATTGCAGACTGCACAGATGGTATCTTCCCAAAGGAAAAAGTACTATAGCTTACTAGGGTATATTAGACTTAACAGTTACTATATACAGTAATGGACTTCTTTACATTTTACATCAGATTAAAACTTTGGGTGTAAGATTCAGATAATTATTTATTAAAAACTAAATATTTTAAATGAGAATAAGAAAGAAAAGTATGTCTTTGTGCCCCCCTTTTCCCTGTTAATGCCCTATTGGCCCCCCTGGCTAAACTTTGCTAGATCCGCCCCTGCACAGTTACCAGCCGTCAGCTACATAGAAAAGGATCCTGGTGTAGAAAGTAATATTAAATAAATTCTAACAACAGCTTATCAAGGTTAAACGTGCTGCTGTTGTTCCGCCGCTGGTTTCCTCTTTCTGGTGCAAAGTGGGCCAAAAACAAAGAAGAGAGACGGACTCGCGACAGAAAAGCGATCAGCTGATCATTAAGCAGTTTCACGATTGAAGTAGTGGCAGGAGAGGGAGAGAGAGAGGCAGTCGCTCCATATATCGGCTGTTAAGCTTAACGTAGGAATGCTTTACAAACATTCAGAGATGAACTTACACACTTGCTTTACTTCTCTCTGGGATAACTTCCTCGGAGATGAAATGCTGGTTTGGTAGCGAGGCTACAAATACACACAGCCGCACACTGCTCCGACGTGCTACGGTTATGAGCCGAGTTACGCCGTGTCGCAAGTTTTGTGAGGTGCTTTTTTGATATTTAATGGATCGGATTACATTTTTTATTTCTCTCCGATATCCGATCCAGTAATTTAGGTCAGTATTGGACCGATACTGATACGTAATATCGGATCGGTCCATCTCTAGTAGATGCATCAATCCCTTTCAAGCGGGGAAGCTGCACAAACTTAGAGAGCTTGACAAAAATAGTCCAGTCTTTACCCTCAGTTTCTATTTTCGGATTCTTTTGTATTTTGGACCTTTAATAGCCTTCATGCAGGACTTGGTGTTCGTTCCTTCAGTATGCCTTGTCTTCAACAATCCACAATTTATGACATATAAAGACGTGCTAAAGTTTCTGTTAGACTTTATAGCTAGATAATTATGTTTTTGCTCAAAAGCCTTTTTTGTTTTTGCCTTTAAAAAAAAATCACCTGTTTTTTTTCTTTTGCAGCAACCAAACTGGAGAATTTTCATTTTTTTTTGACAACTGCACTCATAGCAGTCATAATACTTGGTACTGTGATGGTCATGATAGGTTTCATAGTAAACACTGTGGCTCGTCTGCTAGCAGAGTTAAGTTTATTTTCTCTTTAATTCTGAACTGTTTCCTCTGCTGTGAGTTACATCATTGTTTCTTTCTCTTTCTTGTCTCAAATCTGCAGAGCAAGAAAAGAGACCAGATCCAATGCAAATCAAACCACACACAATCTTCTCTTTAAAGTATTTGTGGGAATGTGTTTTATGATCTTTCAGTGATTCCACCAAATAAAACTTGCAGAGATTTAAAACCCACTGTAGATATGTTCTCCCTATGGCCCTTCACTGTTTCTAAGATTTTTTTTCTAAACCAAAGATATCTTAAATTACAAGCTTACACGATTGTCCAACATTTACTGCACACTAATGTTTTCCTGAGTGTGCTTATTGTCGCATGTGTTTACTCCACCTGAGCAGCTTAACTGTGAGCTCAGAGAAAACGTACAATATTTTACTCTGGATGTAGCCTGTACACAGATTTATTTGAGGCTTCATTTAACTTATTTTCAGCTCTGAATGTTTTCAGCACATTTAAAGCACATGCTGAATTTGTGTATTTCAACATAAAGCCTGAATTTCTTATGTAGTTGGTGAATCTCATTAACCTTGATTTCAACTAAATTCCAGCAGGTAAACAGACAACAGCTGTCTTTTGCAACGTGTATTTTTTTTTTTACACTGGAACAATTGTTTTCATTTGTGTCCGGCAAAGAAGTGATAGCAGTAAAATTCATCATATTTGTTGTGAAATAACCTTTCTTTGATCTTATCTTATTGGTTTCTGGAAAAAAAAAACCCATACTTATAGAAATGTATTTACAATATGTACTCATTAAAAACATCAATCGAGACATGGCTCTCTGTGTTGTAATAACTATGAGAAAGGAGAAAATCCCTCTACAAAACTCACAGTAAAACATTTACAATAAAACTCGGAGCATGGAGAACTGTGAACTGGTGGATAAGGTTCATTTCCAAACTTTATCCACAAAACTAATTAGATTCAAAAGCCAAACTAAATAAACGAGTTCTTAGGTGCGCTTTGAATGACTGGATAGATTCAGACGCGTGAATATCAACTGGGAGATTATTCCAGTGTGTACGTGCAGCATAGTGTAACAAGTGTCACCTGGCAGTTTGTTGCTCTCTGCCAGGTGATTGGCTGAAGAGCTGTGAAAAGGTAGTGGGTGTGTGGGGTGAAGTCAGCACTCTTCTGTGGAAAAAATCAGAGGCAATTAATTCACTCGGGTGCGAGTGGGTATACTCTCGGTAAGAGACTTTTGCCGTTTTTGTTTGGATCATTTGCTATTGTTTGTGCCACTTCCCTTTATCTCCCAGATCGCAGGCCATGCATAGCGCTGATTCCCAGCTGCACTGAGACCCGAATTGTTTGCAGTGCGTGCCACGATTGCAGTGTCACTAAGCGGGGTGTGACGGGTTGCAGTGTTGTTATTTTTGCACCATTTGTGTGGTAAGTCTCATGTGCAGCTGGGATATCAGCAGGATGTGTTATAAGTCCTGTCTGGAAATAACGGGGAATTTGTATGTTTAATTAATGTAATAAATAAATGATCAATTTATTTCTTTGCCCCGTTTACTCATACCTTGTCCTCGGTTACATTTTGGCGTTGTTACGAACAGGATTCAAGGGAGTGGCCATTTTGTTTTGTTATTTTGTAAGGACAGCAGGGACAGGCTTGTAAGATTGGAGCGAAGGAGCAGCCAGGTCTCGATCGCCATCATGGAGGGAAGCGAGCAACAAACAATGGCCCAACGTATACAGGAGTTGGAGAATGAACTTAGAGACTTGAAAACAGCATCTGTGGGTACAGAGAGGCCCTCCACGTCAACAGGAGCTACAGGAAGTGAATCAGAGACTGTATGACCCAAACCTGTGGTATATGTACAACAGGATAGAAAGTTGCCAACATTTTCAGGGAAGTTGGACAATATGGGCTCACTGACTCTAGATGAGTGGATTGAGCAAATGAGAGACTTTGTGCGCACGAGAGGCAGAACTGAAAAAGAGCAAGCTCAAATTATTTTTAACCATTTAGAGGGTACTGCATGCACTGAGATAAAGTTTTTACCAAAGGAACAGAAAGAAAATGTTGAGAAAATTTTTGATACACTGAAAGAAACTTACAGCTGCTTAGATTCCCACATTTCTTTACAACGCAGATTTTTCAATCGTAATAAACAATTAGAAGGTGAGTCTTTAATTGACTTTTCTCATTCTTTGATGGCCTTAATGGACCAGATTGCTAAAACGGATGAGGAAGCCGCAAGAAAAGCTTCAAAAGATCTGCGTGATCAATTTTGTGATGGTGTTAGAGCTCAGACATTGAGGATCAGGCTGAGAGATTTAATTAATGCCAATCCACAGTGGACGATTCGTGAGGCGAGGGCTGAAGCGACCAGGTGGATGGCACAGTATGAGAATCAGCCTTTTAGGTCTAGATATAATCAGTCTATTTCAGTCTCTGCAGATATGCAAGCTTCCTGTGAAAGTGTAGATTCTAGAACATCAGAATATGCTGAGTTGGTGTCCCGTTTTAAAGCCCAACAGGCACAATTAGAGTTGGTCATTAAGGCATTAAACCCACAGGAGGTGGCTGCTTCTAGCAATCACACTTCTCGACGTAGAAGAACGGTGAATGGTAAACCCATTTGTTTTAGGTGTGAGCAAGTTGGACATATTGCCCGATTTTGCCCGACATTACCCAATTCTGATGGAAATCAGCATGAAAGAGCAGCTAGGGCTGATGGCCAAACTACTAGGGCGGCGGAAAACTAGTACCCACCAGTGCACAGAGCCACACACTGGTGGGAGGGTTGCAAGGCTCCAATAATGTAGAACTCGGTCATCTAGTTGGTGAATGCTTGGAAGGGGAGGTTGATTTGGGTGGGGTTATTATTTCATGTTTGCTGGACACAGGGTCCATGGTCACAACAATCACAGAAAGCTCTTTTAAAAATAACTTTTCTCATCTCAGTGATGAAAAGCTCAAAGATTGTGGTTGGTTGGGACTTAAAGCAGCTAATGGCTTACAAATTCCTTATTCTGGGTATATTGAGTTGGATGTTACAATCCTGGGAATTCACCTACCTCGTCGAGGGGTGTTGATTGTGGGAGATCCAACAGATAACCACATGGCACAGAAAAAGACATCTGTACCTGGTGTGTTAGGAATGAATGTATTGAACCCCCTGTACTCTGAATTGTGTAAACAATATGGTTCAGACCTCTGGGAGGCTCCAGTTTTGAAGACTGTGCCACGTGGGTGGAGAAGAGCGTTGAGATACTGCCAAATGATGGAGGCCATGGCAAATTCTCCCGAACCCCATCGTGTTAGAGTACAGGGTAAGAAGTCTTTCTGTGTTCCAGCTGGAACGCAAAGTTATGTTCCTGTTACCTGTCCAAAGATGCCTGTGAATACACCCATTGACCTTTTGATTGAACCCCTAGGGCCTGATGATGGTTTTCTCCCGGAAGGCTTATTGGTGTCTCCTTCATTGGTAAAGGGAGAAGGAGGGGAGGCTTTTGTTCCAGTTACTAATGTGGGTAAAACTGATGTCTGGTTGACACCTCGTCGGGTGATTGCTACAGTTCAACTGGCCAGTGTGCTAGCAGAGGGTCATTCTGAAATACAGGTCTCTGTAAATTCACAGTGTTGTACAGCTTATATTTCCAGTCATACAATGGCAGACAATGCAGCGGAATTGGATCTGCCTGAATTTGAAAATCTTGAGGAGAGCGAGAAACGGCAAGTAAAAGTTTTATTTCAGAAGTATAGCGGCATGTTTGCCAAGAATGAGTTGGATGTTGGTTGTAGTAAATTGATCACTCATGAAATTCCTTTGATAGATGAAACACCAGTGCGACAATCATACAGGCGAATCCCTCCATCTCAGTATGAACTGGCAAGGGATCATATCAAACAGCTGCTGCAAGCTCGCATCAGCAGAGAAAGTAGTAGTCCGTATTCATCCCCAATTGTTCTTGTTCAAAAGAAGGATGGAAGTCTACGCATGTGTGTCAATTATAGACAGTTAAACGCCAAGACCAGAAAGGATGCATTTCCTCTGCCAAGGATTGAAGAATCCTTGGATGCTTTGACTGGTGCTCAGTGGTTTTCCACTTTGGACCTGGCTAGTGGTTATAATCAGGTGGAAATGGCTGAGAAGGATAAGATTAAAACTGCATTTTGTACCCCTTTTGGTTTGTTTGAGTTCAACCGCATGCCTTTTGGTTTGTGTAACGCACCCAGTACATTTCAGCGCCTGATGGAGCATTTGTTTGAAGATTGCAGACATCAGTCGGTGCTTTTGTATTTGGATGATGTGATTGTTTTTTCATCCTCCGTGCAACAGCATTTGGAACGGTTGGAAGAAATATTCTCTCGTCTGGATAAAGAGGGGCTTAAAGTGAAACTCTCAAAGTGCCAGTTTTTCCAGAGGCAAGTGAAGTATTTGGGGCATGTGGTGTCCGCAGAAGGAGTTTCTACTGATCCAGATAAAATAGCTGCAGTACAGGATTGGAAAACGCCCAGCAATCTAGCAGAACTGCGTTCCTTTCTAGGATTTGCTTGTTATTATAGGAGATTCATAGCTGGTTTTTCACGCATGGCTGCTCCCTTGCATAGACTGGTCTCTACACTCCTCCCTCCAGGTAGAAAAGGTAGGACCCCCCCAAAACCGTTATTGGATTCCTGGGATTTAGAGTGTGAACGAAGTTTTCATCAGCTCAAGGCTGCCCTAGTTTCTGCACCAGTGCTTGCTTTTGCTGATTTTCAGAAGCCATTTACGTTGGAAGTAGATGCAAGCTATGGGGGTCTAGGGGCAGTGTTCTCCCAGGAGTATGAGGGTAAGTTGCGGCCAATAGCTTTTGCTAGTCGGAGCTTAAAGCCTACAGAGTGGAATATGAGAAATTATAGTTCCATGAAGCTTGAGCTTGTAGCTCTTAAGTGGGCAGTCACTGAAAAGTTTAGGGAGTATCTTTTGGGTCATCGTTGCACTGTATTTACAGATAATAACCCACTAAGCCATTTGTCCACGGCAAAGCTAGGTGCCACAGAACAGAGGTGGGCATCAGAGCTGGCCGCTTTTGATTTGACCATAAAATACCAGCCTGGGGCTCAGAATGCTAATGCAGACGCACTGTCCCGCCTACATGGAACTGTAATGGAATTGGATAGTCCGTTATCTAATGATATTGGAGTGCAGTGTGAGATGATTCCCAGTGTTCAGGCAGAGATAAGTGTTTTACCTGGTTGTTCTTTCTCTGATCTCTGTAGGTTACAGAAACAAGACCCTGTGATTGGTCCTTTCTTAAAGTATTGGGAGGTGGCCAGGTTGCCCAATTCAAAGGAAAGAGATGGTCTTGGTAAGGGTTCGAGGGAATTGGTCCGTCAATGGGGGCGGATGAAACAAAGGGAGTCTGTGTTATATCGCTGCACTCATACTCCTGATGGAGGGAGGGAAGTTGACCAGCTTGTGTTGCCGCAGTGTTTACAGAGCCGTGTCCTTCGTTTACTCCACGATGAGCATGGCCATCAAGGGGTTGAGCGTACACTGCAGTTGGTGCGCTCACGATATTATTGGCCACACATGTATGTAGATATTGAGAGATGGTGCAGAGATTGTGAAAGGTGTGTTCTTTCTAAGGCTGTTGTGCCAAAGATTAAAACCTTTATGGGTAGTATTTCTGCATCTCGGCCTCATGAAATTTTGGCAATTGATTTTACAGTACTTGAACCCTCAACTGACGGTAAAGAGAATATTTTGGTAATGACTGACATATTTTCTCATAATATACTCAGACTGTCCCTACGAAAGATCAGCGAGCCAGCACAGTGGCAGAGGCTTTAGTGAAGCATTGGTTTCATTTATTTGGGCCTCCAAGTCGCATACATTCTGATCAGGGGCGGAATTTTGAAAGTGCTTTGGTGCAACAGCTGTGTAAGATTTATAAGATAGAGAAGATTTGGACGACTCCCTATCATCCGCTCTCTCCCAAGTCACATATGCGTATAACACCACAGTACATCAGTCGACTGGTATGACTCCATATTATTTGATGTTTGGGCGAGAGCCACGTTTGCCAGTGGATTTTTGGCTGGGTGCTGGCAGTGAAATTGATGAGGACGTCACTCTTGAAGACTGGGTACAGGAACACCAAAAGTCCCTGGCTGCTGCATATGATGTTGTGCAGCAACGGTTAGAAAGGAGAAGGGTTCAGAGAGATTTGAATTCCTCTAAATGTGCTAGTCCTGATTTGGAGCAGGGCGATTTGGTGTATATGAGAAACCACTCTGTAAGAGGTCGCAATAAGATTCAAGATTTTTGGGACCCCACGCCTTTTCAAGTAGTGCGACCTCCTCCTGGTCATGGCGTAGTATATTCAGTCGCTCCTGCTGGGCACACTGGTCCACTTCGACAAGTACATCGAACTGAGTTGAGAAACATTCCAATCAGGGAATTGGAGGGAGATCAAGATAGAGGTCTACAAATGTCAAAACAGGATGATCTAACTGGAACGTTGGCCACAAATAACAGTATGGTTGATGAAGTGGAACAGATGTTTACAGAACAGGGAGATGGAAGCGACTCTGCAGTGTTGAAGGAAGGGACGTTGAGTCCCACACATGTGGGGGTGCCCAATTTGGACTGTTCTGGGGACCTAAAACCTGGGGAGGAAGATGTTGCCAGCTTGGCGCAAGGGCCTTGTAGGTCAATGAGGAAGACTGCTGGACAGCACTCAAACCCATTTAAATTGCCACAATCCACTATAAAATGAGCCAAATTTCAAGTGTGCTCTCTTTTCAGCTCATCGTCGGGTCGCCGATGCCCTTTGAAGGGGAGAGTTGTAACAAGTGTCACCTGGCAGTTTGTTGCTCTCTGCCAGGTGATTGGCTGAAGAGCTGTGAAAAGGTAGTGGGTGTGTGGGGTGAAGTCAGCGCTCTTCTGTGGAAAAAACCAGAGGCAATTAATTCACTCGGGTGCGAGTGGGTATACTCTCGGTAAGAGACTTTTGCCATTTTTGTTTGGATCATTTGCAATTGTTTGTACCACTTCCCTTTATCTCCCAGATCGCAGGCCATGCATAGCGCTGATTCCCAGCTGCACTGAGGCCTGAATTGTTTGCAGTGCGTGCCACGATTGCAGTGTCGCTAAGCGGGGTGTGACGGGTTGCAGTGTTGTTATTTTCGCACCGTTTGTGTGGTAAGTCTCATGTGCAGCTGGGATATCAGCAGGATGTGTTATAAGTCCTGTCTGGAATTAACGGGGAATTTGTATGTTTAATTAATGTAATAAATAAATGATCAATTTATTTCTTTGCCCCGTTTACTCATACCTTGTCCTCGGTTACAATAGCAAAGGCTCGATCACCTCTGGTCTTTAGCGGAGACCTTGCTTGCACTAAGAGCAACTTAGTGCAAGCAAGGTCTTGCACTAAGTTGCGACTCAAAGGTCTTAGTGCTCTCTTTGGGTTGTACAAATACAGTCGTACTTAACACTCACAAGCAATAACTCTCTAAGGCAGAAATGTTTTAAAAGGCATCTAAGCCAGCGAACAGCATATTCTGCAGGCTAACACGCCCGTTTCCTCCACCCACAGGAACATAAACGCCACCAAAATATAAGCTTGTGAGTGATCCCACTGTGACCAGCAGAGGGTGCTGAAGAGAAAGAACCTCTGCTGGTCATAACAAAAGGTTTCCAAGAATGTTTTTCTAAATAAAAATGAAAAAAGTGAAGCTGTAAACCAGGGGTGTCCAAACTCCGGGTCCATTTTTGATTGGCCCGCAAGTAATTTTATAAATAGAATAGAATATGGCCCGCACTTCAACTTTTACTTGAGTGTATTGTACTTCTTAGTTTTAACACCAGGGGGAGCTACTGTCAAGGCAGTTGCTCCACCAAAAACGACAGTCACAGAAGAAATTTACCCCCAAGTTCCTAAACATGGCAGAACCAAAGAAGCGAAAGGTAGAAAGTGAGTGCAGAAAATTTCTGACACGGTGGGAGAGTGAATATTTCTTCAAAGAATTCAAGAAAAAGTGTGTCTGTTAGATCTGCACTGAAACTGTGGCAGTTATGAAAGAGTATAATGTATGACATCATTATGAAACCAAACATCAGGCCTATGCATCCTACACTGGTGCTGAGCGAGAGCAGAAATTAAAGCAAAGGGTAGCTGTCCTGCGGGGTCAGCAACAGTATTTTTTTCGTGCTCAAATTGTCCAGGAAAAGGCTCCAATAGCAGCTATGAGGTCGCCCAACTCATCGCAAGACATGGCAAGCCTTTTTCAGATGGAGACCTCATAAAACGCTGCCTCGTTAAAGTCACCGAAATAATGTGCCCGGAAAAAGTGCAGGACTTCAACAACGTCAGCATGTCCAGAAATACAGTTGTGCGACGCACTGAAGACTCGCCAGCCAACATTAAACTGCAACTGTCTGATAAAGCTGTGCTTTTGATTTTTACTCCATCGCATACGATGAGAGCACCGATGCCACAGACACCGCACAGCTGCTAATTTTTGCGCAGAGTGGACGAGAGCACGAGCACTTTAGGTGAGTAAAAAATATATTCCACAGTACCCGTGTGTTAATGTGCAGGTACACATGCTTCAAATATCAATAATGCGCATCAATTCTGTCACTACCCTGCTTTTGCGCACCACTTTCTTATATGCGTTTTTCTTGTTAACACACAGAGTACACACCGCTGTGCACAGCGCACGCACACACAAAGTCAGCTGATCCCATCTGATGCAGATCTGCTCCTCGATCAAGTGACATTTGTCCGTATTTTTGGCACGAGTGGCGGACGATCAGCACCGCTGGCCGATTTACATACCCAGTGCAGCTGATACTCACCAGAATAATTTACTAAAATTATATGCACTCCCGTTATTAAGTCCAGTTCAGTCTGTTAATGTTTATAATCGTTTCAAACGAACGTTAATAGATGTTTTGTTAAGCCTAATAACTTAACCTCCTAGGACCTGGCGTCCACATATGTGGACATCACATTTTGGGTTATTTAGACCAAAATACTCAATTTTGCTCTACATGGGCCTGATATCTACTTACGAGGATATTATACTGCTACTGTTCTATCAAAATTTTAAACGAATATCCTCATATGTGCCTCTTATTTTTCTTAAAAACAAAAATAAGGTAAAAAAAAAAAATATCTGGTAATTCTTTGTTTTTATATTCATCGGGCCCCAAGATGCCCAAATATCAAAGAGAAATTAAAAATGCATGTCGTGGAAGAGTTCGGGTCTTAGGAGGTTAAATAACAAACTTGAAATGTACCCGTCCCATTTTTCCCCTTTATTGTGTGATTTAGATTTTAAGGTTTTCAGAGCTGCTGAAATGATTTTCAGTCACAAGGTGGCGCCATGTTTTAACTGACAAAAGGGTAATACTGAAGTCTTTCTTTTTTTGCTTGTTTGTTTTACCTTACCTTTCAAAAAGAACAACCTAGACTGAGGTAATTAAATCTTAAATCTCTGACTTTTTTTTTTGACTCAAACACTTGGAGTACAATAAAAAGGGAGTCCATGTCTTGATACTTTTCTTTTTTTACATTTCACACTGATATAAACACGTTGTTTATACTGACTCGGGTTTCTGTGGTTCAGTCAGATAAGAAATAAAAACATTTTTGTTTAGTAAACACATCTGAGCGAAAGTTGGATCACATCTTGGAGCAGCTCACTGCGGTCGTGAGTTCTCAGAATCGGCTCTTTGAGCACAAGAATGACAAGACCACGGAGCACAAGTTTGATAACATCATTGAGAAGCTCACGGCTCTCCAACGGGAGATTGAGAGACCAGTGTCGGTGTCGGAGTGTTAGAGAACAACTTGAAATTCTCATGAGCTGTTCGCATAAAAGAAAAACCACCATCTTAACTCGGCTATCCCTTCAGCGCCAGCTGTGGGCTCAAGGCTGGAGCCGAACAAAAACTCCCTGATAACGACTGTGTTTAGACTGTTCCTCCCATTCCATGCAAGGCCACCTGGGTTCACTGGAAGACTGTTTACTTAGCCTGGCAGGGCGAAGGACACTGTCTCAGCTGAACTCTGGACACGCACACACACACATACACTGATATGCACACACTCATCCCCCCTCCCTTTCCAAACGCCTTCGATGCTTGTTTCCTGCTGGGGAACACGGCGGGTCTGAGCCCGCGCTGGAATGGTAGCGTTGGGCAGGGCGGCTGCTGTGTTCGCTTCACATTACTCCTCACCCCCACCCAACCCTGTGGCTTGTCACGTGCTCCATAATGTTGTGCTGAGAACATTTATGTGCTTTTTTGTGCAGAGGAGGTTTTTTTGTTTCCTGTTCTCATGCTGTCCTCCAATGGGAGCCCAGCATGAGTAGAGGTCTCTTTTTTTCCTCTTGTACTTTCCCATTGTAGTGTACATTTCAGTGTTTTTTTCTGTAACGCTACCGATCTCCGTCTTGTATCCCCATGTAATGTCTGTGTTGTGTGTGCAAGGTCGAGGGGGTCCCATTTCACTGCAGGGCAACCATTGATTGATTGATTGATTGATTGATTGACTGATGGATTGATTAAATCAAAATTTTCAAATTTTCATTCAAATAAAGCCGTTCTCACTCAAAGCTCTTTATAGCTTATTTACCAACTTACTCAAGTGCTTTTTTTCTATGGATGTGTGCCCTTTTTAAATTGGCTAAAAGATGCTTTTAACAGATGTGTAACTAACAAATAACACTCAAATTCAGAGCAGCAGGAAGTAGACCTGGAGGAAAATACAACAAAGATCACATACATACTGTTGTTGTCTCCTCTTCTTTCAGATGCCAGCTGTTTGATTCTCTTCAGCAGATGTTTCATCAGTGACCACGTCCGTCCTGCCAAGACATGTGATTCATTTTCATTTGTACACAGGACTCTCTCTTTCTCTGGCTGTAATGAGTATGCGCTCACACCTGTCGGGGTATTTTAAGCCTGATCTAGAGTTAGAGAAATATTTCTTGTCAAGCCTTTTGATTACTATTCCCACATTTCAATGTCAGAATATACAAAAAGTGATTCCCGTAATAATGTGCACTTGGAAGATTACCATAAAGAGACTGAACTCTCTTAATAGCGAGGAATGTTCACGGTCAGTTCATCAGATTTACCAAAAAACTGACTGGATACTGAGTGTTGAAACAGGCAAGTAAATGGAGATAGTGGGGGTTTTTTTTAATCTCCATCTGTTAAAGTCACAGACACTCTTTGCACTTATGTGTAAATATGAATGTGAATGAGTTTTCAAGTGTGACTATAACAATTACTTAATTTGTTCTTACAGCTCAACTATTTTGACTTTACTTTATTCTTTGCTATTTTTTAGTAACACTAATGTATCTGCTTGTGAAGAAAATGACCACGCAGTCGATTTAATAAATGCAGCTCCAAATTAATTCACACTGAACACTGAAGTAACACTTGAATCGCTCCAAGAGATTTTCTATTTCTCAGAAAGAAACATTTTCAACTATATTTCAAAAAACATTAGAGTCTCACTGTAAGTAAACTTTACATAATGTCTTTGTTTCCTCTCTCTCTGCTCTGCAGAAGAGAAAAACATCACATCAGATAAGACAGTCACATCAAAACTGCTTCTCTAAAGTCTGATCTCATATAAACTATTGTCAGTTCAGACCTTCGGGATTTATTTGGAGAAAGTTTAAGGAGCCAGCATGTGATTAAAGGCCTCATAGTAAAAAAGCAGAAACTAAGAAACTTTTAGTGTTTGTGTGTTCACATGATGCTGGTTTATGTTGCTAACTGTCGTTTTTATGTTGGTTTGTATTTTTTCAGCCATCAGTGAGGTGTGAGCTGCATTCCTGACAGCAGCTGTATTTGGTAAATGGTAAATGGCCTGTATTTATATAGCGCTTTAATAGTCCCTAAGGACCCCAAAGCGCTTTACATATCCAGTCATCCACCCATTCACGCACACATTCACACACTATTTATGTGAGGTCAGTGTGAGGAAGGCTGTGTGAGGGCTGGAGCCTATCACTGCTGTCTCAGGCGAGAAGCAGGGTACACCCTGGACAGGTTACCAGTCTGTCGCAGGGCTGACACCACAGCCCTCACATTCACACCTATGGGCAATTTCTAGCAGTTTCTAGTTAACCGAATCCCACTAACTTCATGTCTTTGGACTGTGGGAGGAACCGATGGTACCTGGAGAGAACCCATGCAAACACAGAGAGAACATACAAACTGAACAAAAACCCCCAGTCTGATGGTGGAATTGAACTCAGGAACTTGTTGCTGTGCGGAAACAATGTTAATCACCGTGTCACCATCCTGCATTCTTTCTATTTTATCTATTGTAACTTTTAATGGTGATTCAGGACCAGTTTTCTTGTACTTTACTCGTCACATGACAACACTCAAAGTTGTCAGTACATGGCGCCCAGCACTCAGGAGGAAAATAAAGATCAGTCCAAGAGAAGTCCTGCACAGTAAATCCTGCAGTGGTGTTGTAACTTCACATATGTGAAGTTCCAGCAAAAGGCTTCAGTTTTCAGCCTTTCTGGTTGGACAGTTGAAGAGTTTATGATCACACAGCTCCCTGACACTGACCAGACCAGATCAGCAACCTTTGACTATGCAGAGCCATGAAGGTCACTCACTCACACATTTCTAACTATGTGCAACTATCAGTAAATGGAAAACTTTTAAGAATAATGCAAATTTGATGCAACACTTGTTTAGTTGCTGCTTTGATTTAGAAGATGATTTCAGTTTTTCAAAATATAAAAAAATGATGCAGAAAGACCTAGGTCATTGCTCTGCTGCAGGGAACAAATAAAGAATTTTACACAGAGGAAGAACTTTTCTTGCTTTTATAATACATGTGACAAGCAGTAAATCAGATTCTGATATTTTCAGACTTCTTTTGTTTGTTTTAACAAAAAAATCTATACATTTTTATTTCAGGAAATGTTTGGTTTCAGGTGCTGCTGCTTAATTTTGCATCTGTATTGGCTGACTGTCACAGTCATGTGTTAACGAGGAGAAAAAGATGATTGTTTGCATATTTTCATTTTGTGCTCTAACTACCTGACAGCTTCTACCCATTTCTGTTCAGGCACATTTATTAGTTTGATTTTTTTTCATGAGACACATAGTTAGATGTGAATATATTTTGGTAGCATATTATTCAAACAGCTTCTGGATCCATAAACACTTTATTAGTCTGACACTGCTAAAACCTTGTCAAAACTTATGAAGGTTGTTGTTGGAGATGCTGGAGATTTAGTTAAATGAAGCTTATGTGTAAGTTCATCAAGGAAGATCTGCAATCACTCGTCAGTGTGCTTTTCCAAGTGTTTGGCTGCTGGTCGATTCATTACATCACGTTCACTTTCTCATGCTCTAAAACATAATGCTGATATCATTGCTGTAGTCCAATCATCTTTCTGCCTGCCCTCTTCAAGCTGATCAGCCTCCACTCTGTGTAGTGAGCCTTCATCTTAATACCAGCTCTTCACAAGGTCGTGTGTAAGTCCTCTACTGCACACAGACAGTAATGTTGGATATCCTGTTGTAAGAAGAATAGCTAATGAATGCTGAATTTAATGTGAGGTGTTGAGTGTGATACCTTTCCATGTTGGTCACAACCTGCAGTCACCTGATCAAAAGAGATAATTGTTTAGAATTGTATTTACTCTATATCTTTTCCCAGTTTCTGTATGGATCCTTTTGGGTTGTTACAAAGACAGTGAGCTATCTCAAAATTATGAAATGGGTATAAATTAGCATCCAAGTAAAGCTGAGTATGGGTTCTTAAATCTATGAAAATAGTTCAACAAGAGAGTACTGCTTCTAAGAACTGAAAGAATTTGGGTTGAGTTGAGTTTCAGCAGATGTGGCTCATCATATCACCAAAAAAAAAAAAAAAACGGAGAATCAAGTCAAATCCCTGAACACCAACTGAACCCACAAAGCTCAAGACTTTCATAACACAGACTATGAGTCATCGGCTGTTTTATATAAAACACATTTTTCTTTTTCAGATGATCAGTGTGTCAAAATATTCAACAAACTGAATTATGGAGCCTCCTTCATTTCTTTAAATCTATGTAGGTTGTATAATTGTATTATCATGTATTATATATTAGGTTGTATTATCATGCTAAAGTTAACTGCAGTCTATAGTTAAACTATTCAGTCTTTTCTTTCTCAGTCTTGACTCTCTGAATGAATGTTTTCATTCTTACTGTGTGGAAACTTCCAACAATAACCAAATAAAGAATCATCAAGAATAATAAGTCCATGTATATTTAGGAATATATTTCTCTTTAGTAAAAGTAATTCAAAACTTACCAAATTTTCATCAGCGTTGTGCTTCAGTCTGCAGCTTTACTTTCTGCAGCATGGTGTATTTAATTAATTCATTATGGCAGTCCTGGCATTCCATACATGTGAACGCTCTATATATGTTTTGCAGGTGCCGACATGCCTTCATTCTGTACCTCAAGGTAAAGTGTTTGTATAATGATTATAAGTTGTCTTAATAATCCTTTATTTTTATTTATAGATGGAAGTCTGCAAATTTTTTGTACCAGGATTTTAGAAAATCTGAAGGGGTCAGAAATTCCTGACTGAATATAACAGAGCTGTAAACAACTGAGGCTCTGACTGAATTTCACTCACTCTGTGTGCTGAAAAGTGGGGTCATGTTGCTGGTGGTGCAAAGTCTGAGATGTCAAAAAACATGTCAATGTGGGAACAAACACATGATGGATCAAAGTTTATGTCTGCAAAGTCTTCTCAGGCGTGCTTTCCTTGAAAACCAGTTTCAGTTTAATAAACAACAAATGAGTTCAGAAAATGGAAGAACTTCATGAAACATTTCACATTTACCTCTGTGGAAAAGAAACACAGCTTACTCTAAGCAGAATATTTAAAGAAGAACAGAATTATAGATTTGTGATACACAGATAGGAAGTGAAGTGATTACATGTTTATTACAATGAAATAAAATTTTAAAACCTATCCAAAAAGATTTTCTAAACAAAGATTTTGAAATCGCTGATATTTTATCCGTCAATTTTAATTTATCAGCAGGATAAATATATGGTTTGGTGTGAATAGCAACCTACAAGTGGAGCATAGATATTCAGCATTGGTTAACAGATCACAGAGTTTTAAAGAAAATTTAATTGAAAATGTTCACATAAACTTTTTCTTAAAAAACCAAAAGACAGAAAATATAGATTTTACATTATTTCACATTCATTTTATTCTGTGGGATACGTCAGATAGGCTTTTTTTTTTCTGTCACTAGGTGACGCCATGTTCTGATTATTTAAGTCATTTCTTCCATCTTTAACACAGAAGACTTTCAGTCACTGGTGCGGTAAAGTTAGACCTAGATCACACATTGGTTCACATGAACAAAGCTGTGAACAGCTCGCTGTGTCAAAACGTGTCTTCAGCTTAATGTTTAGAGTCCAATGATTCATATTTGCTCTGTAAATGTTTCCAAAGTTCAGAGAACCTACAGCCGATGGTGTACCTGAACGCATCTTCCTCCTATCGGACCCATGACTCACACGCTCACACTAAAAGCCACATCACATAAAAACGATACATTCGCAGTTCTGAGGTAAAACAAGACTCAGTCTAGATGTTCACACAATCTGATGCTTTGACTCTTACGTGTCATGAACCTTTTGAGTTTTCTGTATTTTCATGACTTTTTGCTTTGAGTTTCATTTCTCTTGAACTCTGTACTTTTCTTATAACAGCTTTTCCCGGCCGGTTTGTTTAGCATTTCTGTCGTGTCTGTCTTCGTGTTTGATTTAGAGCATAGCTGACCTGATGATTATATTTGTGCAGTTAGAAGAGTTTACAGTTATCCATTCATACCAGCAAACCTCTCTTTCTGAGAAAATGACTAAATGAGTCATTTTTAACGTGTGCTCTCGCTGTATATAAAGGTGGACATGTGTTCACTCTCTCTCCCTCTAATGATGAAGAACCACGTGCATCTACAGATTGGACAGGTTGGTAGGAGAACAGAGACAAGAGGAAAGAATGAAGTTAAATGTTAAATACTAAGCTCTAATCAGAATAACAGTCTTGCAGTTTAAAAGCTCAGTTTCAGTGAAAGTCTGTATGAAGTTTTTGATAACTGACTTGTACTTGAAGCTTAATGTGAAATCATTCGAAAGTTTTGCTCACCTTGTGACTGACTCTCTGTTTAAACAGCGAATTATTATTATTATTAATTATTTCTTTTGTGTGTGTGTGTGTGGTGTTGTTGGACTGTGAGATCTTAGTTTACAGTCGGGTTTGTCTGTTAGATGATCTCGTTCCTCTGAGGACGGCCAGAGTCCTGCTTTGTGGTGTTGCTCTCTGGAGCGCAATATATTAATGCCTACTGAGATATTATTGATGGGATCATAACTTATAAGGTATGAAGATGCATCATTACAATAATAATTCTTCATTTTAGACTGTAGGTTTTATTAGTGTCACAACAGTTATGACCACATGGTTACAGGGTCACACACTCCTGTTTTCTGTGTGATTCACCTGTCTATTCGAATGTTACTGTTCCTTAAAAATCTAAAGACCCTTTTAAAAAATGTCATTTAGAGAAAATCTGATGCTGTGAAAGCCTTAAACATTAATTCTGCTACTGGCTGAATTATTTTCTCATCGCTTTGTGTGACGTGATATAATTTGTAGTTTCCTTTGTGATGAACAGAATCAACTTTTTGTGATTGTGCAGGTTTTTCTTCTGGTTGCTTTCATTGCAGTGGCTGTAGTTCTTGTAGTTTCAGTCAATTCAATTCAATTTATTTATATAGCACTCTTCACAGGATAAAAACCACAAAGTGCAGTAGTCAAACAGGGTAATAATCAGGATTATGAAGAGGATCAGATGCTGTAATGAATGAATGAAGTCAGACTGTAGATTTTCCTTCTTCTAGCTGTACTGACCTTTGACCTCATGTGTTGATGACTCTTCACCTCTGTCTCCTCTCACAGGGAGAAGATGATCTGCAGCATCCTGCTGCTCATCATCCTCACCTCATGTGTCTCTGGTTAGTTTATAGCTCTCTTTTGTTATTTAGAGAAACATTCTTGGAAAACGTGTATGAACTTAAGTGTTAGCAGTGACAGGTTTTTGAATTCATGTGATTGACTGACATGTTTTTGTCTCCTGCAGCAGCAACAGACTGGCCAGAACCTGAGAGAAAATCCGAAACATCACTCACAGAAAGTTGAGACAATGATTCAGTCTCAGTCTTCACACAAACTGATGTTTTGAGTTTTCTGCAGTTTAATTACTTTTTGAGTTTTCATTTCTCTTGAACTCTGTTTTTCCTATAACAGCTGTTTAAAAAATGTATATTTTATCTTCACATCTAATTCTGTTCATGCGTGGAGTTTGTTTTATCTTTTCTTCCTTGACCTCCTGAGTCTTCCTGTCTCCTTTGTGTTTCCATGTGTCATTCAGTCTCTGTTTGTCTTTTTGTGTCGAACTAGTCTCATTTCGCAGTTCTGTTGTGTCGGTCTTCATGTTTTAATTTCGTGATTGTTGTTCTCTGTTGTTCTGTTTTGCATTAATTTCCACTTACCTTGTCTCATTTTTTTGGATTACTTTCAGCTGTCCCCAACTCTTACTTCTACCCTAAAACTGAAACACACAACAGTTGAGATCGGTTTCATTAAAATATGAGTTTTACTGCTGAGCAGCAGAGCGGGACTCAACTCTAAAAAGTAAGAGTGAGAACAGAGGAGAGCAGCAGAGAGAGAGAGTTATGGTTAATTTTTTTGTGTGAAATAGAAACGTTTTCACTGCCATATAAAACAAGTTTAACCTGAAAAATATGCACAGCTCCTCTTTAAAAAAATCCCGACAGCAGCTCAAAAAAATAAAATCTCTAAATGAGGTATTTATAATAATAATGTGTTACTCATTATTATGACAGGGAAGTTGTGGCTCGAGAGTCAGCGGTCTAGGGCACTGAACCAGAATAGAGTCAGGTTGGTTCTGAGAAGTGGCGAGCAAGGTCCAGTTGAAAACGTCTGAAGTCTTACTTGTTTGTAGGTGGAGTAAGTTGGAGGGAAGGCGAGTGTTTGTGGCCTGAGTCCAGTGAGGATTGATCCAGAGGTTCCAAGTAGTAAAGCAGGGAGGGAGGCAGGTGTGGTTAGAAAGCATTCAATGAGAGATTACCGGCTGTGGTGGAGCAGAAGTGACCAGCGTCCAGGTCGGAGAAGTTACAGTAAGATTGAGAGGTATTTCCGTGAACTGGCAAAGACAAGAGAACAAGGTAAGTAGCAGGCACTATGACTAACACAGGATACGAGAAGCCACGAAGAAACATAGGTCAGCAGACATTCTGGCAAGGGTTAGTTGTGAGCGCTGGTGTTAAGTACTGCCAGTCTAATCAGCTCCAGATGGAAGCCCTGGGAGGAGTGATGATGACTCCACCCAGAGGAGGAGGGCCAGGCACTATGCAAAACACTGACGCACCCAATAAATAGAAGCAATAACATTAAAAACGACTACTTAACTTCTTTAATTGCAAGTCCCGCCTCAAATTAGTTTGGCCCATCCACAGCAGTGCCTGGGTCAGAGTCTGCATCACTAATCTTATTGGAGAAGGCACATTTATAAAACTCAAATGTGGTAAACTGAACGCCTGCTTTGTGTCAAGGCTGCACTCGCTGGGAGTGTTAAAATAAATGTAGTCATCATTTGTGTGTTTGTTGTCATCCTTCTCTGCGTCATAGACACTCTGAGTCCTTTTGAAGTGTGGGGAGGCACAGGAGTGTCGAGTTATTTAAAAAAAACTTCCCATTGTGTTTAGGCTGAAATGAAGCGTGAGTGTGAAACTCATAGAAAGGAATCAGGCTGAATATTTAAAAGATCATCGTTCATCGTTTCCCTGTGAAGACAAAACAGTTTGATTCGAGGAAAAAACTATTTAACCAGTTTGTAGACTAATCAGGACATAAAACAGAAATACTATATTTATAAAAACATAGTTAGTTTGGATATTTTGTTCTTTTTCTTATTGCTATGATTATCATAAAAGCACCTGTTGACATCAGAGTGCAGCAAAACTATGGAAACATGTACAAACCAACCAGCTTTAAACTCAAGGTGATGTACAACGAAAGGAGAGTGGGAAAGGACCCACCACCAGAGAGGTCCCACGTTTTACATCCAAGCACAAACACAAGAAGTCCCAAGAAGCATTTTAGCTAAGTTTTGGGAAACTTTTAAGCGCTCCCCTCTGGTGACCAAAATGTGCAACTACACAAAACTGTAAAATGAACATATTCAAGTGCACAAACCATGCAGATAACAAAATAGCACAAACAATAAAATTACACTATAAGATTTATGAGGGACAGCTTTGGCCACGTGCTTAATCTTGTCCCTTGTGCACAGCTCCACTGAAACATCTATCCTCCAGCATCTGTCTCTGCTCCATGTGAGCATCACCCTTTGTGGGCAGGGTTATGTAGTCCTGTCCTCTTTATAAGCAGAGGTGGGAGTAAATTGAATCTCTTACACTCCACACCATTTTGCTGTCTGCCAACTGCCAATAAACCCTATATAAAAGAAGAAGATGTTGAATCTCTTTGTTGGAGGTTGGAGCTGCGAGTGTCAGGGCTTGTGTGTGGATGTGAAGTGGTGACCCAAACGCAGGACTCGTTGATTAGTGAAGGATTACCAAGATGTTTATTGTAGGTTGGATGAACAGAACATGAATGAATATTGACTGACTGGCTAACTGAACTGAAAACACACACGGGAATGGCAGTGACAACATCAATGACACGACAAAGGACCGAAGAGAACTGAGGGCTTAAATACATGACTAACGATGACATTAGTGGAGACAGGTAAGTAACGGCTGAACTTAGTCTAACTAATGATGCATGGAATCAACTGGAACACAATACACAGGTAGAAAGGCTGGCACAGAAAACAGAAAGTGAAAAACATGGATGTGGAAAATAAACTGAACATGACAAAACTGAAAACACTGGGTGAACCACCGAGGAACCCTGACAGCGAGTAAGTGCCCTCAGTGCAGAACGATGATGTGACTGATTTCTGAAGACAGACTGATTTGGGTTTTGTAGAAAGTTTCATTTTCAGTCCTGTGAGAAGCTAACAGCAGACCCTCTTCTTGTATTACTGTACCTAGATCAAGTGTTTTACTTATTCTAGGGACATATTTCCAGACTGCTGCATACATGCTGCTGTGTACATGTTAAGGGTATTGC
This sequence comes from Oreochromis aureus, assembly GCF_013358895.1. Taxonomy (NCBI): domain Eukaryota; kingdom Metazoa; phylum Chordata; class Actinopteri; order Cichliformes; family Cichlidae; genus Oreochromis; species Oreochromis aureus. The sequence continues at coordinate 44,987,943 of NC_052944.1, read as the reverse complement.
GCATTACAAACCGTCTGTTGGCCTGAATGGTGATAATCACTCGCGTTTTTATATACTGCCCGTAGAAAGTGCCCTGTTTATGTGAACTGTTTAATTGTTTAAGCGCCTCACTATTGTCTGTCACTGTTTGTTTATAGCTTATTTCTCAAATATTTATGCGGGACTTGTTTTCTGTGTTTGGTTTGTTCCATTGGTGCTGATTTTACAAGATTTCTTAGAAATAAAACTCAAATGTGGTAAAGTGAATGCATGCATCCTGTCAAAGCTGCGCTCACTGGGAAAATAAATTTGAACAGACATAATTTGTGTAAACCTGTACAACACCTCCCACACAGTCTGTTAAACCACACAGTTTAACAGACACAGAGGTTGTGTGTTATCACTTTAAACTGGCATGATTCGAGAGATTAACCGAGTAAGGCGGGATTTCGAGCAGTTGATGAGTTACAGTTCATATTTTGCTGCCACGTTGGAGAAACTGTGTGTATCCAGAAAACCCAACATGGAAAAACAAACAAACAAAAATTAAAGTTTTTACGTTCAGGTGCAGCATGGAGCTGTGTGGGTCACTGTCAATTTTGCATGCAGTCAGAGCCCAGAACAAAACATCAAACTAAACTAAACTTAATGTCCAAATTTTTTCAGAGACTCTGTTTTATTCAGTGTTCTTTTTATTCTGAAGCTTCAACTGAAACATCAGTTTATCAGTGACGATCTTGTATATGAGAGTGAACTCCGCAGTGGCAATAATCAGAGAAAACTCCACTTAAATGTTTTATAAAATTCTCTTTCGACACATTTCCTGTGTAGACTCTGATCTGAATCAAATCAGAAATTCTGCTCATTCTGTTTTTCCCCTTGTGACAACAACATTTCTAAATGGGACTGTGCTTTGGTGTTTCTGCAGTTTCTTCTTGATTTTGTAATGAATTAAGTGTCAAAAAATGAGTGTCTGCCTCTGTTTCTTGAACTTGTGGCGACTAAACTTTGACCACATGAATGAACCTCCCTAATTTATTCATTTATTTATTAATCATGACCCGTAAAATAGGAATCGATGTGTGACTTTCACTTTGAAAAGTAATGAAATGACACGATTTACTAAAGTTGCTAGAAAACAACTGACGGTTCTGATGACTCCAACACTGAAAAGAAACCATCTAGCATTGATCCTGATGTGATAACTGTGGAGCCATTCACCTGCAACAAGAGCATTGACTCTGTCCTCTAACTGTGCCCCCTCTCCCTGTTAATGCCCTACCTGGCCCCCTGGCAAAACATTTGCTAGACCCGCCCCTGCACAGTTACCAGCTGTCAGCTACGTAAAAAAAGGATCCTGGTGTTATGAACTGTTTCTGAGAGACAAATAACTTCCCTTCAACTCATTCATGTCACCTAAAAAGTAAACCCGTTTCTCCATCAGTGATGTACACTGTCTTGTTGGTATATATGTATCAATCTAATAAACTTAAACCTACACCATCCTCCCTATTCTGGTATTCTAAACCAAGGGCGTAGATTTGGTTTAGCATTGGTGGGGACGGATGATTCAACCACCGAACCCTGCCCTGTTTCTTTTTTTTTCCTTTTTGTCTTTGCTTCTTGATAAAAAAAGGAGAAATATACTTGCCTACATGTGCTATTCTACATGCTTTTAAACCATTTAAAATTACAAATCATAGTGTTATATGTGAATTATATAATGTTAAATTACAATTAAACAAATGACTGATTTTAGACTTTAGTTTACTTCAGCCATATTCCATATGAATCAGGTATCATACAAAAATAAAAAAAAGCTTCAAATAGAGTCATGACAATAAAAGAATATGACTTTAAGGACCTAACAACATTACTTCAGTTATAGTACACCAACATCTCTGATACATTAGCACCAGAGATGGGCAGTAATGCGTTACTGTAATCTGATTACTTTTTTCAAGTAACGAGTAATGTAAGGGATTACTGTTGCAAAAACGGTAATTAGATTACCGTTACTTTCCCGTAGGAACGCTGCGTTACTGCGTTACTAAAACCGTGATTTTTTGCGAGAATGTCTCATGACAGTGACGTAAGCAAGTGCAACGTTCGTGACAACAGCTGTGTGCAGATCAACAATGGACAGTGCGGGAGAGAGTTTGAGCATGCAGCGTTTAAAGCGTGGAAGTACTGACCTTACTTTAAGTTTGATTCCATAAAAAGTGGCATAAACATTAGCGTCCGTTGTGCGTGGGAAGAAAACTTCTTTTTACAGCGAAAAAAACCCCTAAACTTCCAAGCAAGCAGCGAGTGCGCTACGACTGTAATGTGAAATTCACAGAGAAACTCGCAGATTCTTCAACTGACCGCTGCGGCACACCTGCACCAGGGTAAACCTCCGCCTACCCCAGTCCTGCTTCACAGGTGAAAATAGAGCAACTAGTCTTTGACTTTATTTATTTTCTGCTGTGTTTTACTTGCATCTATTTGAAAGAGTGAGTGTAAACACAAAAAAATATTTTATTTTATGTGCTGGAATGTGCAGAAAATAGGTTTAAATGTTAAACAAATTTCTTCCAGTCAGAGAATGTTGCATATAATTAAGTTTTTGCTTGATGCATAAAGTTAAAAGATTTAAAGTTTAAAGTTTTAAAAAGAGACTTTTCCATTTGATTACATTTTGTATGATGGATTATGCAGAAAAAGTAGAATTGGGCTGAAAGATCTATCACTTTATCACCTATTCAGGTTGTAAATCGTGTTTTTAAAAAGTAACTAAGTAACTAAGTAATTAATTACTTTTGAAAATAAGTAATTAATAAAGTAACAGGATTACTTTTGGGGGGAAGTAATCAGTAATTAGTAACTGATTACTTTTTTCAAGTAACTTGACCAACACTGATTAGCACTAAGGGAACACTGAATGACCTGCTGGTTTTTGTCCATAAAACTACTCATCTAAGATGACCACAAAGTAAAAGATCTCTCAGCAAAATTATGCAACAATTTAGGCACTATTGCCCCGATCAAATCAGTGAGCTGGGACTTTTTATTCTAAACATGAACTACTGTTACAGCAACAGACATGGACTACTGGTGCCCCACACAACAACTCAATGTCCACTATGTGAAGGATACTATACTGTCCTGGTGGACATGGCAACACTTTTTTCATGGTTACATACAGTTTTAGACTGATGTGGGCCAAAGCCTAGCACATACTTGCCAACCTTGAGACCTCAGAATTAGGGAGACATTCAAAGGGGTTTTTACAGTGTTTACTTATCGGAAAAAAATAAGTTAAATGTCACCGGCGGGTGTCCAAATTCAGAGGCTGCGTCCACCTGAGGACCCGGCCTTCGCGGTCTAAGTGGGCCTCCGAAAGCCGGGTAGACCGGAAATGAGCGACTGTGAAATTGGGGGGTCAAGCCTTCATAATTACGTCACCTCTGCCATCTGCTCCTTGCTGTCCAAATAAAATAAAATATAACCGGACGCTTGCGTAGATTCTCGACCATCTCACACTTCTGTTTAATCAGTTTTCTGTTTGACATTTATTTAGCTGTGTGAAAACCCCGGAGGAACCCCCCCGAGGGATTAATAAAGTTTTATTTAATCTAATCTAATCTAATAACTTTAATCTCAGCCAAACCGATTTACTCACGAACAAATAAAACACTGAAAAAGGCCAAACAATAACATGTTTAAGTTATTTGAAGTTTACACAGCTACATTCTCGCCTGAAAATATGTTAAAAGTTTATTTCGCGACCCAGAAAGAGTAATAAGAGTAATATTAATACTAAGTAGCTGCAGTAGTAGTAGCCATTGTGGGAAACTGGAATTGGCTGGGCCAGTCTAGGATATGGTTTTTCAATTTTGTTGTCTGGGTGGAAAATCGGGAGAAATTGGGGCGAATGGTGGCTCTGGGAGATTTTCGGGAGGGGCACTGAAATTTGGGATTCTCCCGGAAAAATCCGGAGGGTTGGCATGTATGGCCTGGTATTGCCTGTAACGTTATTATGACGGACAGATTTTATGAGTGAACTTGGCTTTAAGTGACTTACAGGTTTCTTTGAAAAATACTTTCTTATATCCAGGTTCTTCCTTTTTGCTGCCATCCTCCTCTCCTCCTTGCAGGTCCTCACAGCGCAGGCTTGGTGCTGCTAAAACTAAACAGAGCTCCCTGAAAGGCACAGCCAATCACATTGGCCATATTTGTCACATGAGGTAGGACTCCAGTAGAGAACGTAATTTAACTCTTTCTGCACCGCTGGGCGAATGAGACGTTGACAGATCTTTTTTTTCTTTCTATCAGTTTTGTTTTTCTTTACTCGAAGAGATCAAATTATTGGTGGGGACAATTCAATAATAGCTGGATATTGGTGGGGACATGTCCCTTCCGTCCATGCCAAATCGACGCAGTACTTAGCTGAAACCCAAAGACTGCTTGGTTGAGTTAACCTCCTGAACTATCTACAACACATGGTGGAAACCTGAAATTAAGACAAAGAAGGCTAGAGGTGAGACATGATCATTACTGAATATTAAAAATAACAAATGACAGATTTTGTGATATTTCCATCAATTATTTATTTACCACATCAATTAACAGCATGGCAGGGTAAAATATTTTTTCTAGCATGTCAACCTTTAAAAAGTGAAAGGAGACAGAAAGACAGGTGAGAAGAATAAAACTTAATTGACTTTTTGATGGCATTTTTACACACAGTACTGGTACAGAATCTAGAAAATGTGGGAAAACACTGGCATCATAAACAGTACTTAGCTACTTCTGAAGAAATTATGATGGGACCCTGAAAAAAAATTACTATGTACAATAATGGATTTCTATACATTTTACATCAGATGAAAACGTTTGTTGTAAGATTCAGATAATTATTTAATATATTATTTAATAAAAGCTAGACATTTTAAATGAGAATAAGAAAGAAAAGTATTTCTTTGTGCCCCCCTTTCCCTGTTAATGACCTACCTGGCCCCCTGGCAAAACTTTGCTAGACCCGCCCCTGCACAGTTACCAGCTGTCAGCTACGTAGAAAAGGATCCTGGTGTTATTTGTCTCGCAGAAACAGTTCATAACTTCCCTTCAACTCATTCATGTCACCTAAAAGGTAAACCTGTTTCTCCATCACCTGTTCAGCTCTGATGATTCAGTAAGGACATCTCCTGGTTTCATCTTCATGTTTCCCTCTCACCACATATCCAAACCGATATCATGACCAGCAGCTTTACAGCTGTGGCTCCAGCAAACATCAGCTGATACTAGAAATTAATATTAAATAAATTCTAACAACAGCTGATAAGACTTAAACGTGCTGATGTTGTTTAACACGACCGCCGCTGGTTTCTTCTTTCTGGCGTGAAACACAAACAAGAGAGATGGGACTTGCGTCAGAAAAGCCGATCAGCTGCTCATTGATCAGTTTCATGATTGAAGTAGCAACAGGAGAGAGAGGGGAGAGAATGAGAGAAGAAGAAACAGCTGTCCAGCGTAAAGATGCAAAATAACTCCAGCTTTGTGTCTTTTTTTTTCATTCTAGCTGAAGTACGGGACAAACTGTGTTCCTTTTCAGCTCAATACGAAACATGCAATATTTTCTCTGAATGCGGGATGACTCCGTTTTTTACGGGATGGTTGGCAACTCTACTAACTAACCTTATGAATAAAATAAAGTTCACTATTAGTAACATCACACCACCCGCCCAGCAGTATAGAACAATTGAGTTAGCTTTACACATCTCCCAGCATCTGGCCAATCCACCACCTTTCATTGTTTATACTGTTACGGGGAAAAAACAAAACAAAAAAAACATCGGCCCATAAAAAAGAAAAATCGCTAACGGCCCACCGAGTCCAGCTATGGCTGCATATGTGTTTAGTAGTAATTTGTTTTTGTAAGGCATTGCCATATTGGAATCCCGACTTCTCTGACGAGGCTAACCAGAACACCGTTTACTCAAGTGTGATATTATTCCCAGGTCTGTGTTCCGATTTCGAGGTAAGTCGAACGCAACACACAAAGTAACGAATAACGACCCATCTAAATCCCAGTAATGATTAACGTATTCCTGATTTTGGCCTGTATTTGGCCTGGCCTGTATTTCTTTAGCGCTTCACTTAGTCCCTATGGACCCCAAAGCGCTTTACACTACATTCAGTCATCCACCTATTCACACACACATTCACACACTGGTGATGGCAAGCTACATTGTAGCTACAGCTGCCCTGCCCTTTTGGCATAATAACTAGTTACCGTGCTCGTTACCACAATAATAACGTAGTTACTGTAACGCATTAGTCCCTACACTACTGATGAATCACTGCAGCTCCAATATATTGTTGCATTTGACAACCCACTACAGCAAACTACAGAATAAAACCACTAACCAGACTGATGAAAGATTTCAAACATGCTGAATATGAAGAGTAGTATCATTTAAACTCACATGATTATCAGCCATAAGAACACATTCAGATTTATATTGATGTAAGGTATATAAATGTAAGTACAGTTTGAATCAGTGCAATATTATTTTCACACAACAATGGACCACTGAACTTCTCAGCTTCTAAAATGTAAAGCCTCATTTAGAAACTACACAAGTACATATATATATATATATATAGGCAGCACGGTGGCACGGTGGTTAGCACTGTTGCCGCACAGCAAGAAGGTCCTGAGTTCAATTCCACCATCAGGCCGGGGTCTTTCTGTGTGGAGTTTGCATGTTCTCCCCGTGTTTGCGTGGGTTCCCTCCGGGTACTCCGGCTTCCTCCCACCGTCCAAAGACATGCAGCTTGTGGGGATAGGTGAATTGGATAATCGAAATTGTCACTAGGTGTGAATGTGCGAGTGAATGTGAGTGTGAATGGTTGTCTGTCCCTGTGTGTTGGCCCTGCGACAGACTGGCGACCTGTCCAGGGTGTACCCCGCCTCTCGCCCTATGACAGCTGGGATAGGCTCCAGCGCCCCCCGCGACCCTGAAAAGGATAAGCGGAAGCGAATGGATGGATGGACAAGTACATATAATGGTCAGAGATCAACATGACCCTGTCTTCTCTGTTTGACTTTAATCAACTCTGCAGTGGCTCCATTATACAAAAGCCAAAGTCCAGCATAGAGCGGCTGAGTGAATGTGGTCTGGACTCTGTGGAGGAGAGTCATGGTTTCAGAGACGCTGTAGAAAGACAGAATACCTGCTCTGTGATCCAGGTACACTCCTACTCTGGAGGACCGAGGACCTGAGAGGTCAGTTCGGACATTGTTGTGCCAAAATGTAAAACTTTTTACGTACCAATATAATGCCCACGATATGTCAGTATTTCCAAATCCACATTCACTGCCCTTCCCTGTTCTGCTGATATTCTTGTATGTAACTGCTACACAAGCGTTGACCCCGCTCCACTCCACCTCCCAGTAACAACGTCCAGTCAGACTCTCTCTACTCAGAACCTGATACCTTCCAGTGAATCTGTCTGGATGATCAGAATAAGACTGTTGTTGTTTCATTAATGTTACTTTTCTGTTCCCATCAGATAATAACAGATGTGTGTTTGCTGTGTTTGGATCCAGTGTGATTTCATGTGAATATTTTAAGAATTCAGCTCTGGTCTTTGGCTCTGGTGGTGACAGTAAAACATCCACTTCAGTGACTGTCAGTGAGATGTTTGTCCATTCCTCTCTCAGAATGTCCTGTAGTTTATCTCTGGTCTCTGACACAGCTGCTGTCACATCCTCAAAGTAGCTCAGAGGACGAATATTGATGCTGGATGAGTGTGTAGACTCACTGAGTGCTGACAGTGAGGGGTAGTTGTGTAGAAACTGGTTGTGATCCTCTGTGTGTGAGAGCTGCTCCAGCTCGCCGTCTTTCCTCTTCAGCTCAGCGATCTCCTGCTCCAGCTTCTCCTGAAGCTCTTTGACTCGACTCACTTCAGTTTCCTGCTGGGATCTGACCTGCTGCTTCACATCAGAGCTTCTTTTCTGGATGAGACGGATCAGCTCAGTGAACATCTTCTCACTGTCCTCCACTGCTTTATCAGCAGAGCCATTGATGGCCTCCACCTCCTGTTGAAGCAGCTTCACATCTTTCTCTTGCTCCTGGATTCTCTGCTGGATGTTTAGTCGTCTCACCTCGAGCTCCTTCTGCTTCTCAGTCCTTTCTGCTGCAGCTGGGACTGTTTCATGGCCTTTATGTTCATCCATTGTGCAGAGATAACAGATACTCTGCTGATCAGTACGACAGAAAATCTTCATCACCTCATCATGACGAGAGCAGATGTTCTCCTGGAGCTTCTTGGAGGGGGCCACCAGCTTGTGTTTCTTAAACTGAACTACATCATAGTGAGGTTGGAGATGTTTCTCACAGTAAGAAATTAAACAGACTAAACAGGACTTGATGGCTTTCAGCTTCCTCCCAGTGCAGACATCACAGGCCACATCTTCAGGTCCAGCATAGCAGTGATCAGCTGGAGCAGCTTGGAGTCCAGTCTTCTTCAGCTGCTCCACTAAAGCTGCTAACATGATGTTTTTCTCCAGGACAGGCCTCGGTGTGAAAGTCTTCCTGCACTGAGGGCAGCTGTGGATTCCCTTCCTGTCCTCTTCATCCCAGAAACCTTTAATACAGTTCATGCAGTAGCTGTGTCCACAGGCTGTAGCCACCGGATCCTTCAGTAGATCCAAACAGATGGAACAAGAGAAGGTTTCTCGGTCCAGCTGAACTCCTTTCTGCGCCATTTCTCCTCTCAGTGTCAGTGACTGTGTGAGTTTCTCTTCCTTATAACTGAAACCAGTCTGAGCTCTGATCTCAACAACATGTGTTTCTGCAGTGAATGGAGCCTGTCAGCTCTTACACGTCACCACATGTTGGTTACACCCATGTTCAAAGTGTAGATCTGAAGGGGAGGGAACGAGGAAACACGTGGACAGAGAGGAGGTGCTGTGTTTAAGAGCAGGAAGAAGAGGGAGGGTTATCAGGCTGTGCTTCACTCCAGGAAGAGGAGCAGCTTGAGAGTGATACTGTGTGTTTAACCCTTTATTTTCTGCTTACATCAACTTTTAAGCTTGTTAACACTTTCTTCTAGATAAATAAACTTCACTTTAGAAATGTCAGAGTTCTCACTGAAGTTAACAAACAGTCCTTCAGTTTTGTTCAATGCAGGAGGATAATGATCCTAAACATACAGATAAAGCAGCCACTGACATGATGCTTATGTTGCATTTCAGTTTATGTTTATTTTAAAATGTTTCTGTCCCTCAAACACCATCAAAGGTGAGAGGGTGCAGCAGGTGTAGTAGTTGGTATATGAGGCAGTAAACAAATTAAATGGTTTTCAAATACAGTCATCTCCATAAAAATGTGATAAATGTTTGACAGGAATAATAAAAAGAAACTCTGATCCTTCTTTAAAAGTATTTTTCTGTTATTACAGTCGAGTTAATCACAACAATAATCTTGAGTAGGGACGTGGCTAAATACAGGTATGTATTAATATTAACCCTTTATTGACCAAGTATCATGCAGGCTGTCTGGACTTATTTGGTAGTTTTGGCTGTAAAATGGCCAGAAATCATACTATAAGTGAATGTTTTTGCTCCTTTTCTCAGAAAAACCTCAGCTTTCAATATCTAGCATTCATTTTACATTATTGTATTGTTAAGACAATGGAACAATAGTTTAAAGTGGAAAAAAACAGACTCTATCTTATCAGATTTATAGTTAAGTGGAAACTGATATTCAACAGGAACAAAATGTAATATAACATCAACTTTAAATATGAATTATAATAAATATGTACAAAAAGGCTTTTGAGCCTAGGCCACTCAGTTTTTTAAATCTCCAGGCCTTTTTTTGGGGCATTGCCACTTCCCCACAGCAGAATAAGAATAAGAATGAGCAGTAGGATTTAAGATTGTAATAACGGACTGAGATAGAAGATGGCAGCACTGCATGAAGAAGGATGCCAGCTGCCGTTAAATCCCAAGGAAGAAAAAGCAGTCTTCGGTAGGGATGGGTATTGATAAGATTTTAACGATTCCGATTCCATTTTCGATTCTGTTTAACGATTCGATTCTTTATCGATTCTCTTATCGATTCTTGTTTTTAAAAAGGAGAACACTAAGGTCGATTAGCTTAGAACTGTTTTATATCTTCTCTTTCAACAAGATAGAAATTTAGGAGTAACATGGCCTTACAAACCCAACAGTGAGATCTTAAGAGATCCACAGCCTACTGACTCTTCAATGGGTGTCACAGGGTCCCGGGGAAAATTGTAAACGTAAAATAATAAAATAAATATTCTTCTGTAGCAATAACAAAGTATAACATAAATTATTCTGTAGCAATTACACAAGAATAACCAGTAATGTCCCTGCCTACAATTAAACACATTCACTTACCATCTGCTGTGGCAAATGGCTGCAAGGTTTTGACCACAAACTAGTCACTGCTCGGTGACATGCGGGCCTGAAAAGAGACGCTACCGGTAGACTGCAGCGACAACTGCCAGCGAGCGCCAGCCAGACTCTGTCTGTCTGTCTCATCATGGTCACCTAAATGCACAATGGCAGGTTTTGTAATAAAGCAGATCGCGCTAACATAATATGCACTGTTAGTTGATTATTTACCTGCCGCATTAACGGAGATGACGTGTAAAGCGTTACGCTGCTGCTGCTGGGTTGAGATTCACGAGTCCGGAGCGGAATTAAAGACATTCATTTAAGTTCATCGCGTGTTTTGTGAGCAAATGCTTTTGCATATTCGTAGTGTTTCCTCCCTTAATGAAATATCTACTTTGCAAGTATTGGAAGTTGCCCTGTTGTCATCCATTCTCGTAAAGTATAAACAAACTCTTAAGCGTTTGAGCCGCTTAGGCCCGTGTTTCCTGCCAGGTACGCCCGCGCTCATAGCGTGGTGGCGTCATTCGGGCGACTGGAATCGATAAGGGAATCGTTTGCAAAAATGGCAAACGATTCCAAGGAATTGAAACAGTGGGAACCGGTTCTCAACAAGAACCGGTTTTCGATACCCATCCCTAGTCTTCGGTATCGTAGCTATGTCCAAATTCAGAGACCGCATTTGTAGGCCAATTATGTTACAGCAACGCGAGGAAGGCTGTCCAAATTTGAAGACTCTTCCAAATGCAGCCGACAAATGCGTCCTTAATTTCCCCAGATTTGAAGGATGGATCGGGTGTATCCTTCGATGCCCAACCTATCCCAGAATTCATAGTGTGCCCAGCAAATTCCAGTTTCAGGCGAGAATGTAGCTTTGTAAACTTCAAATATCTGCTAGGTTTATCAAGACAACACATTTTGAATCCAGCTGATTTCCTCTCTGCGCCATTTTTCCTGTTTGTGAAAAACAAGAGGAATATCCGAGGTGAATTCTTTCCTACCAAGGGGACAACATTTATCACCTGACAAGTGTGCTAGTTCCATGACGCCAGGCTTAGCACACTCAACAAAACATATGTGAATTTTATCTAACTTCACATATGTGAAGTTCCAACAAAAGGCTTCAGTTCAGCCTTTCTGGTTGGACAGTTGAAGAGTTTATGATCGCACAGCTCCCTAACACCGACCAGACCAGATCAGCAACCTTTGACTATGCAGAGCCATGAAGGTCACTCACTCACACATTTGTAACCATGTGCAACTATCAGTAAATGGAAAACCAAACAAATAAAGCATTTTACACAGAGGAAGAACTTATGTTGCTTTTATAATGCATGTGACAAGCAGTAAATCAGATTCTGATATTTTCAGACTTCTTTTTTTGTTTTAAAAAAAAATCTATACATTTTATTTCAGGAAATGTTTGGTTTCAGGTGCTGCTGCTTAATTTTGCATCTGTATTGGCTGACTGTCACAGTCATGTGTTAACGAGGAGAAAAAGACGATTGTTTGCATATTTTCATTTTGTGCTCTAACTGCCTGACAGCTTCTACCCATTTCTGTTCAGGCACATTTATTAGTTTGATTTTTTTTCATGAGACACATAGTTAGATGTGGATATATTTTGGGAACATATTATTCAAACAGCTTCTGGATCCATAAACACTTTATTAGTCTGACTCTGCTAAAACCTTGTCAAAACTTATGAAGGTTGTTGGAGATGCTGGAGATTTAGCTAAATGAAGCTTATGTGTATGTTTATCAAGGAAGAACTGCAATCACTCGTCAGTGTGCTTTTCCAAGTGTTTGGCTGCTGGTCGATTCATTACATCACGTTCACTTTCTCATGGTGTAAAACATAATGCTGATATCATTGCTGTAGTCCAATAATCTTTCTGCCTGCCCTTTTCAAGCCAATCAGCCTCCACTCTGTGTATTTTAAATTGCACTGCTCATCTTTCATTCTCTCTTACGAACCACTTCATGCAACCCACCTACTCCTCGTCTTTGACCCATGTAAGCTTCAATCTTATCTTCACCACCACCAGCTTCTAGACTTCAAAGGTTTTTTTCCTTCAGTTCCCTGCTGGGATTTCATTCTGCTGTGATCAGCCTTCGGAGTTTGATCCCTGAATAGCATAATTGAATGTTCTATATCAATAAATCATGTTCAGTTCATTCTAATGATCTTTCATTATTGAAATGTTTTCTTTTCTTCTTCTCTACTGAAAATCTGTTTTCATACCATTAAATATTCTCACCAATAAAATCAAATACAACAGTCTGACTTACAGCTGATCAAAACCAGTTTACGTGCTGTGTGTACAACCACATGTGGATTGTTGCCCGGCAGAGATGGGCAGTAACGCGTTACTTGTAACGCATTACTGTAATCTGATTACTTTTTTCAAGTAACGAGTAATGTAAGGGATTACTATTGCAAAAACGGTCATTAGATTACCGTTACTTTCCCGTAGGAACGCTGCGTTACTGCGTTACTAAAACTGATTTTTTTGCGAGAATGTCTCATGACAGTGACGTAAGCAAGTGCGACGTTGGTGACAACAGCTGTGTGCAGATCAACAATGGATAATATATCGAGTGCGGGAGAGAGTATGAGCATGCAGCGTTTAAAGCGTGGAAGTACTGACCTTATTTTGAGTTTGATTCCATAAAAGTGACAAAAACATTAGCGTCCATTGTGCGTGGAAGAAAACTTCTTTTACAGCGAAAAACCCTAAACTTCCAAGCAAGCACCGAAAGTGCGCTACTGACGTAATGTGAAATTCACAGAGAAACTCGCGGATTCTTCCACTGACCGCTGCGGCACACCTGCACCAGGGTAAACCTCCGCCTACCCCAGTCCTGCTTTACAGGTGAAAATAGAGCAACAGGACCACTAGTCTTTGATTTTATTTATTTTCTGCTGTGTTTTACTTTCATCTATTTGAAAGAGTGAGTGTAAACACAAAAAAATATTTTATTTTATGTGCTGGAATGTGCAGAAAATAGGTTTAAATGTTAAACAAATTTCTTCCAGTCAGAGAATGTTGCATATAATTTAATTTTTGCTTGATGCATAAAGTTAAAAGATTAAAACTAATAAAACAAGTTTTAAAAAGAGACTTTTCCATTTGATTACATTTTGTATGATGGATTATGCAGAAAAAGTAGAATTGGGCTGAAAGATCTATCGCTTTATCACCTATTCAGGTTGTAAATTGTGTTTTTAAAAAGTAACTAAGTAACTAAGTAATTAATTACTTTTGAAAATAAGTAATTAATAAAGTAACGGGATTACTTTTTTGAGGAAGTAATCAGTAATTAGTAACTGATTACATTTTTCAAGTAACTTGACCAACACTGTTGCCCGGTAACTAAAAACATGAAGGTGAGCCATAGATAAGCAAAGAGAGGAATGCAGACTGATCACCATGGCATCGTTTCACTGATCAGGTATTTTACTGTCAGCATAATACTTTGTGTAGCACAAAACAGAAAGCACACAGAGTCCTGGATTTGAGCAACAGAATTCAAATTGTTGAAGAGACTAACATAAAGAACAACAGGACACAAAAGAAGCATGAATTTCATCCTTTTCATATACTGTATGCTTCCTTTTGCTCTGTTGTGTCTGTTATGTATTTTGGTGCTATTTTATTATCCTCTTTGAGAGCATTTAAAACCAACAGCTCTGAAAGTTAAATGTGTTATACTGACTGTATCAAATATTAGGTTATGTGTTGATTCCAGAGGTGGGAAGTAACAAAGTGCAAATACTTTGTTACTGTAGTTAAGTACAGTGGGATGCAAAAGTTTGGGCAACCTTGTTAATAGTCATTATTTTCCTGTATAAATCGTTGGTTGTTACAATAAAAAATGTCAGTTAAATATATCATATAGGAGACACACAAAAAACTAAGGTACCCACCTTGTGTCATCATTTTGATTGATGACCCTAGCCTTGACCTTTTGACCTTACCGGAAGTGTGTAATATGATCCATAAGCGTGACGAATTGCATCCGGAGAGGGGAGGGGGGAACTCCGGAAGTGTGTAATATGATCCATAAACGCGACACCTGTTGCGAAAAAAAAAAAGTTTTCTCCCTTAGAGGGAGGGGGGTCTGTGGAGGGAGGAGAATAAAAACAGAGAGGGCGGCGCACACTTTTCTATGCACAGACACAAGATGGATCCTTTCATTCTGCAGCCCTGCGTTCCTCTGTACTGGACGGGAAGAGATCTGCTCTCCCGAGGCCGTAAGCATGGGAGGCAGCAGCGGCGAGTGGTCTTTGTCGATTATCAGCGACACCCCGTCACCGTCTACAGTAACAGATCAGAAGCAACCGATGCTCGCGGAAAGAAGGGAGAAATAAGGGCGTCTTCATGTTCCGCAGCCAGATACCGGCTCCGAGGAGCTTATGGGAGAATGGCCTCTGCCTATTGAGGGCTGTGGAAAGTGGGGCTACGTCTTCGAGTATGACATATTCAAATACAACATATTTACTATTGAAGGCCTCAATCCTGACCTTTTGACCCTACCAGAAATATTCCGGAAGTGTCTAGTCATTTTCAGACCTGTGCATCATGTTCCATAAGCATGAGGGGATCAGAGAGGGAAGGGGGATCCTGAAGCATAGGGGTGACGCAGCTGTTGAGTCAGTGCTGTATAGAGAGACAGAGCGGCAGTTAGTTTTCCACAAACTCATAGTTTGAATTCTGTTTAAATATTATGACAATTTTCTCTGTATTTCTTTTTACAATAGCGGATGTATTTTACTTTCTTAAGCTGCACCAGCGCTTGTAATGAAAACAAAGAGTGACTTCCTATTGCCTGTAGAGAACCATTTCTTTCAATAGTATTTTATTTTCTTATAATACAGACGCAATAAAAACCTTTAAGATTATCTGCCTAGCAACAAATTGTATTTTTATAGAGCGGGGTGGAGGCAGGCGCTTGTGATGAAAAGAAGAACTTTCTATCCGCTTGTAACCTACAGGCCGCCCACCTCATTCTTGTAAAAAATGAATATCCCTTAGTGAATACTTAGGAAACTTACTTAAACAATTAAAACACCCTCGGATGCGCTACTTTTCTTTTTGAGAGTCCCTTTTACAACAGATTTTTTTCATTAGCAGAAAATAGACAGAATCCTTAAAAGAAAAATGGTCTTGTTTCACTCACTCACACACACACACACACACACACACACCCACCCACCCCCACCCCGCGGGTCAAGGAGGAGTGAGACAGCAGATATCAGTTTTTCTCAATGCTTATAACCTATAGCGCGCCCTATAGCGCGCCCAAAAAAATATTATTATTAAAACACCTATATGAGGTATGTTTTTTGCTGCCCGCTCCTTCTCAGACCAAAGTAAAGAGTTTTTCTTCATGTTTGAGCTACTTTTACAATGGATTTTCTCAATAGACAGAAACCCTAAAAGAAAACGGCCTTGTTTTACGCACATCAAGAAGGAGTCAGACGATCGCCGGTTCATCCCGGTCAATTACCTCTGAGAGCTCGGGATGCTTCCTCCGTAGGATACCATAAATGTATGAGAAAACAACCCAGAATTTTTTGTTTTGTTTTTTTTAAGCGAGAGAGAGAGAGAGAGAGAATCGATCAAACTTTTCTACAACACGTTATACCACTCCGGGCCAGGGGGGCGATATAGCATGGACCGGCTGGATGACTACGCCGGATGGAAGCATAACCGGAAGCGTGGCAGCGAGTTTCCCTCTGACCTTCATCCTGCTCCATGATCAGCCGTTAAAACTTTCCTCAATATTGCTGTAATGTAACAACAAAGTTAGTTTTTTTTTTTTTTTTTTTAAGATCAGACAGGTCCCAAAACATTCCTTACATGCAGTCACTGAATTAGCATCTGTGGCACAAATAAGCTTCAGGGACTGACTTGTTTTTTAGAACCGACCTTTGACACTTGGATGTTGGCTTAAGTTTTTACACAAAGAGAAATTTGACCCTAATAAAACAAGAAAACCCCCATAATACTGTGGTGAATACTTACCTCAGCTTTGATGGGTTTTTTCACAGCTATTTATTTAGAAAAAAAGTAAACATGTCACAAGGACACAATGCACATTGCAGAGTACATGAATGGGAATTCCTCCTCTCTATACTTACAGTCCTGCCTAACAAATGCCGAGTCATCATCTCCATATTGTTTGTCCCACTTTTCGAGTTTCATTGAAGTGTGCCCAAGTGCACAAGATGTAAAACAATGTATTAGTTTTTTAAGCCCCCGTCCCCGGTCTAACAAGATGCCATTCATTTAAGAGACTAATAATTTTTTTATTTTAAATTGTGCTAACTTCAACGCAGTAACATTAAAAATAAAACATAGCAGAACTCATTTTTGTTGGACACAAGAACAACTCAAGCATATTTTTCGGGAGCCGAACTAGGGCTTACAAGTTTGCCGTGCCCCTGGGGACCAGTGCGAGGTTGTTTGGCGCGGAGGGTCCAGACACTCCCACGGCACAGACTTTGCTATCCGCACAGAGCTTTTCTGGTGTGTCTCATGCAAAAGAGACAATACAGCTCACGGTAAGCCCGCCCTTTATAAATATCTCTTTGATTATTCAAACAGTGTTTAAATTGTGACTCCAAAAACATTTTATCTATGTTAAAATATACAGATATATATATTTCAAGTTTTTAGCTTAAACAGACTCTTGAGCAAAATCCGTAATGGCATAACCAGTGTGCAGCCTAATGTACATCTTTTAAGTGTATGTTAATCAGTACATGAAGCGTACCTCTGAAAAGAGTCCATCATTTGTGAATTTACTGATTTATTTTTTTAACCGCAGTTTTCACAAACTGTGGATGATGAAATCCTCTGTATTGTAGAAAATGTCTTTAAACTATCGCCGTTCCTTACTGAGTTCCCGAGCTACTTCTTTACTATGTGAATAAACAATTTGAACGAGAAAGGATTTAAAGACACATTGAAGCAAAAGTAAAAAATTTGTAATGAAATTTATGTGACCGTTCTTCTGAAATCCGACACACTGAAAATCCAAGAGCAGCTGCAATCCTCTGCATTAATGATCTGTCTGTTTCTCTCCTTGTGTGTGTGTGTGTGTGTGTGTGTGTGTGCTCACAGAGGGGAGGTCACGACAGGAGTTCCCTGAGTTGACACGTATGAACCATAAAGTCAGTTTGGACTGAGGAGCAGTTGGTAAACTACATTTAGTGTAGACAAAATTACTTTTTATCCAAAGCATGCACAAGAATCCAAATCTCTGTATCACAATGATTTTGTTAAAGCCTTATTATTTTATGGGGACAAATTACCGTAGATCATTAGTAGGGAACAAAAAAGAAGGATCACATCGGCAATGTGAGACAGAAGTCTTGACACGTGCTTATAACTTAAAACACAAAAAAACCCTGCTACAGCTGGTAAGATTTATGGTATGAACCAGACTTTCACAGTCTGCATCTTTACAGAGGTTTTTTTCTGCTTTTGTTCACTCCTAGTGTGATTAACAAACAACAACCCACAGAGCCCACTAACTATTAGTTGCTTTTTCCCCTAAACAGTCAGTTGACTGAGAGAAATGCAACCCATTATTGTGAACGCTGAAGGAGATGTGCTCCGTAGTCAAACTTATATTTCGTTAACATACATCCTATGTTCTGTTTAATCCCTTTGATGGAAAATTGGTTAAACCGTTGCTCAACTTATGTCCGAATGACGGCAGATAATTCTGATGAAAAGGAAACTGACCCCGTAAGCACTTTGCAGCTGAGTCGAGGGCTCGTGCACATAAGGTCAAGGAGGTGTCCGGCGTGAGTGCGGCCTGACATTCCATTTGGGACAGCTGACAGACACATTAGTGCAACTCAGAGTGTGAGCAGCAGCTCCTGTATACTGAACATAAGAAAAGTAATGTGTAATGCTTCTTTTTTAAAAGCCAAGATTCCAGGGCTCGTGCTTATATGGTTCAAAAACAGGTTAGTTTAGCGATCGTGTAACTGTGTCCTTGACCTTTTACCGGTTTGAGGAGTTGGTTCCCTGGTCCAGATATTTGGGGATGGTTCAAATGCCGAGTCTCCAAATGCAAACAAAAGGATAATTTCACGTTATTTCTTAAATGTGTATAAATGAGATTGGATGATGTCCGATAAAAAATAACGATAAATGTAAATCAGTCTTTTTAACTGTGCAGACTCATTTACAGTGAAAGCGATAAAAAAACGATCATGACTTTAAAGAGATTATGAACAAAATGTCTGTGAAGGTTCTCAGTCATCCAGGTCATCGTAGTCAAAGGAATTTGCAAAGAAAAGCGTCTGGACTTCTTTGAGTTGCTTGAAGACGTTTCACGTCTACATCTCTCCAATGTAGACCTCTACATTGGAGAGACCAAACAGCCACTTCACAAGCGCATGGCACAACATAGAAGAGCCACCTCCACGGGACAAGACTCAGCAGTCCATCTGCATCTTAAGGGTAAAGGTCACTCTTTCGAGGATGCCAATGTTCACATTTTGGACAGAGAGGACAGATGGTTTGAAAGAGGAGTGAAAGAGGCCATCTATGTCCACTGTGAGCGACCATCTTTGAACAGAGGCGGTGGTTTACGACACCAACTGTCTGCCATCTATAATCCAGTTTTGAGTTCCCTCCCCAGACGCCTTAACGCCCACTCACATCCTGGGCCATCTGACCTCAGGAATTCACATGACAAGGTGGGGCCAGGTTTCACAATGAGCTCACCCGAAACCCTGGCTGATTAGGTACCACACCCGCTTTCACACCTTGGCTCATGTGATTAGAGGATCATCAGGGGTCCTTTGTCCCTCTTTGGGGGGATACTCCCACTGGGTTTAAATCTGGGACTCTCGGCCATTTGACCTTAGAACTGAAGAAGCTTCTCGGATGAGAGGTGAAACGTCTTCAAGCAACTCAAAGAAGTCCAGATGCTTTTCTTTGCAAATTCCTTTGACTATGAACAAAATGCAATACATTTTGTTTTTGCTACATTAACAACTTTTCCAACTCTGATTCTCTGCAGGACCCACACGGACATCAGTTCAGACTGAAATCCAGTTCAGGCGACACACGCAACATGTTCAAGCTTGCACGGAGGCCTTTCAGTAAAAATAAGAAGATGGTTAAGGTGAGAGATTGCTATTCTGTCTTTTACATCGGTACAAAGGGAGGACTAAATGCCAAAAAAGAAAAGTTTTTAAAAAAATGATGCTTTAAAACAGTTCGAGTATCTTTGTGTTTACGGGGAGAAGGGAATAACTGCGGCGAGGCTCTGAAAAGAGGCGGTCGCTTCACCGATGACCTGGGCTACTTTGAGCTGGTTAACATCAAGGACGAACGTAAGACCCGGCGCACAGACATAATTGATTGTCTGGACAATAAGAAATTCAGATATGTTTTCCACAGGCAGCAGATACGGAAATAAAAGATGTAGCCATCCCAGGGCAGCAGAAACCTCCACACGCATCAAATAATGCAAAGCGCAGCGGTGGAATGACATCAGTCTTAGATGTAGCACGACAGAACGGATTGAGTCTAACAACAGCAATCAAAAAGCGGGCAGCAGCATTGACCGTAAGGAGGTTTACGATCTACTTTGTCAGCAGTATCGCGTCTGAAACGATGGATGAGAGTAGATTCCCAAAAATTCTTTCCAGGAAGCACTGAAGTACAGGAAGGAGTGCTTTGGAAAGAGCCGGCAGTCTTTCACTGAAATTCGCAGTGTTATGTTGCTGCTCGAACTGAGCCAGTCAGTTTGTCTCATAACTGGTTCCTTCATAAAGCAAGGCACAGGCTTTGTGCTATTTGACGACTTTGTCTTGACCAACGCCCGCTTATTCGACTACTGGGTTAAATCAAACACACCTAACTGGCGTGAATTTGTAAACCTTACCGTGGTCATTAACTTTGAAGACCAAGAGTCAGACAGGAACAACCTCAGTGCTAAGGTGTTTATCGTGACGATAAGTTAGATTATGTCATACTTAAGCTAGAAACAGAGAAAGTGCCGCGGGGCTCCTTAAGAGATTTGGGCCTGTACCTTCAGACGGCGAGGCCTGTGTCGTCGGACACCCAGGAGGAGGAGTGAAAAAAATGAGTCCTACGTGCGTCGTCGAGAAAGAGAGGCGAGAGCATGCTGAGAATAATGACAATTTAGAAGACTGTGAGGGATTTTGCAGTCTTTGTGAAATCAATCAGCAGATCAAAAACGACCCGTATGAAAATATCTACGTCACCTACAACACTCTCATGTACCACGGCTCTTCCGGATGCAACGGAAACCAGGGGTTCCATTACCTAGTTTGCATTTTGTCAAGTGCAAAATGTCAAGTCAAGTGTTGGAGATCCTAATTTCAAGAGGCAGACTGTTCCAAACTTTTGGCGGAGCAGTTGCAAAGGCCCGGTCTCCTGCATTTTTATTAATTAATTGATTGATTGGAAATTAAAAAAATAATCTAATAAAAACAACGCACTAGTTCTTATGAATTCTTTATTAGATTTTTTTGGATGTAGGATTAAAACGACAACTTGTGAAGCGACAAGGTCCATCCTACCTGTGTCAGAAAAGAGTCAAAGTTAGAGCAGCTTACATTCAATCATTTGTCGGTAACCTAAAGATATGTAAAAAGAGAATTTGTAAAAGTAGTCACCTGTCCCGGTTGCTTCTTGCAGGATGTGGAAGCAGCTTAATCACCTGCTTAAGACCCGTGAGTCATATTCAGTGTTATTAAGACATCACAGTTTTACATACCTATTCTGTGTAACTTTATCACAGGTTTTCAGATGGTCTCCATCACTCTGAGCTGCTCTTCATCAGTCCAGACAATAATGCCTTCAGTCTCCTGCTTCAGTCCAAGCTGTTCTCCCTCCTGACTGCTGCAGGGTTCCTCCTGTTCCTCTTTAATCTGTGGAGGCTCTGGGTCCTCCTGGTCCACACTGGAGTTCCTCTCCTGGTTACAGACCTGCTGCTCATCCAGACCCTCCTCTTCCTTACAGTCATGATGTTGTGGTAGATCTTGAAGAACAAAAAACAGAAGAACAATAATCACTAATGTGTTGATACATAAACTCAAACTATTTTATAAAGCATGAATCAAAACCTGACTAAATGGTGATCAGCCTGTCACATGACCAATTATGAGCCACACACACAACAGCTCGGTGAAATAGTTGCGCACACACACAGCTACACGCTAACATGTTAGCATTGAAGCTCCTCACTGTGAGCAAAGACACAAAGTTCACCAAACTAAACTGCAGGTTGACACCATGAAAACATCAGTGTGTGAAATCCTTCTTTAAATGAAGCTTCACTTCAACTTCAGAGAAGTCTGTTAACAACTTGTTACATGTGTTTTCTGCTGACATCTAACTAGATCTTTACTGCACAGTCTCAGTGTTTACAGAGGATCTAAAACACTGACGCCTGATGACCATGGACCTGCACCAGTCCAACATAGTCCATCACTGGACACTGACCCACAGCACTGATAAATACCCAGTTTAACTTCTTCTAGTAAAGTCAGTCACACTGAAGAATCTGAGCTTGAACAGCACAGAGTTAAAAACATGTCCATACCTGTGATGTGTAAGTTTATGTTGGGTTTCGGCTGATATCCAGCAGTCTGTGCAGACGGTTGATCTCCTCCTCATACTGGACGATGGTTTTTGAACCTCTGAGAAGATTTCTTCACAAACAGCAGTTAGTCTCTCCTTGATGAACTCTCTCAGATACTGAACTGAACTCATTGCTGCTTCAACTCAGGCTGAGCGGATCGATACAAGCATCGATGAAGTGATACAGACGTTGGTGTCAGATCCACACTGACGTGACGGGATCGATACTTTAGTTTGTGTCTCTCCTCTAAGTTCAGTCCGCTTCATCAACAGCAGCCATGTCTGCACACACACGCTCCTCTACCACAGTAGTGCTGTCCTCCTCCGTTCTTCTTCAGGCCTTGATGGCATTTGACAAATCAGCTTACAGGTGCATTAATCCCGCCTACTGGACTGGAGTGTGGACAGGAGAATAGCAGGAAAAACAAGGATAATTATATTATTTCATCAATCTTGTAATTCAATAGTATAATTTGCCATTTATGCCTAGATTTCTGAGTTTAATGAGGAGTCTCTCTTTCCATAACATGTTGTCTGGCTGTATTAAAGAAGACAGCTATCATCATTTCCTTATTTGTTTGAGCTTTCCTGATTTCTGATTCCAAACATAGTAAAGTATCCATCGTCCCTCTTTCTTTATGAAACCCACTCTGATCCCCAGAGAAGAGACTGTTAGTATCTAAAAATCAGCTTCATCTGTTTTCATTCTCTCCATGGTCTTCCCCAACAATACGATGGTTTTTAACTAGTTTACTGTTGTCTTTAAAATGCACACTGGAATCATTCAACACGTTTATGAGAACACACCAATTTACTGGAAGATTTAATTACACACTAATCAATATTACAAACAAATAGTACATTTATTTAAATAAGCTCAAAACATTTCTGACTGTGTGTTTAAATGAAATAAAGTCAAAGGTAAGTCAAGGTCTCCTCCTGACACTGATTTTCTTTCCACACTTCTGGGTTTTAGCACGGCCGTCATCTCTGCTCTGTTTAGCCGTTACAGATAAATGATCAGACTGTGCACCTTTACTTTAAGTTCAGCCTTTTCTTCATCATCCGTTGCATTTATAACACCTGCTGTTGCAGCTGACAAGCACATTATATCAGTAACACTCTGTGTTCTGTGAACTATTATATCTTTTTCCCCTCTCATCATTAATACACACCATATTATTACCTTATGGATCAGGCAGCAGGTTATTGAGTCATGTGTCTTTACCTTGCTGAACCACATCCACATAGTTAATCGTGAGATAACTACCAACTCAAAAACACGTCTATATTTGTACAGTCAGAGGGGACTAGTCCATTGTTCTCCTCACAGTTTCAGTCTGGTAGAGAAGAGTTTCTTTCTCGATCCCACAAACAGCACTGTGAGTCTGTCTGCTGCACAGAGCCGACCGGAGGACCTGTGTCTGTCAGACCCCGACACAGAGCCCCGCCGCAGCTTTAAGATCTGCACTCAGTTTCCTCATTTCATACACTGATGTAATCACAGTGATTTTAGTTAGGGGTTATTTATTTGAATTAGGCTATCCAATTAAGATAGATTTTATGTTGTTGGTTGTAAAGGGCTGGATGGATATTTTATTTTATTTTTATTCTATTTTTCAGTTGTATTTTTACAATTTGGTGAACTGACTTTTTTTTTTTTTAATAACTTGGCCTACCCTTTATAGTTTTGTTAATATTGGCATAAATGAGAAGTGTTATTGTCATATTTAATATAAACTACTCTGTGTTTATTAAGGCTGTTGTGTGTTTAACATGTTTTAATGCTTTGTATCTTGTTCTGTTTAATCTGAACAAGCATCTAAAAACAGTCAGTGATCACTGTCGGCCTCTCTCAGTTTTTATTACCACTGTTCAGTTTAAAGCTCAGTTTTTAAACCCTTACGATGTCTCTACAGCCCAGCCCATGCAGCAGTATATTAATGACTAACCTCGTATTGTGGATGGATTATCTCAGTTGTTCTCCTGACTGAAGTTTGGTCTGTTTACAGCATCCTGCCATGTGATTACATTTGTCCCTAACCATCGGGAACCCTCAGGTTAACTTTTATTGAGTGGAAAAAAGTTAGTGTTCATCTTCCAGCTTCACTGTGTTTATATTATGCTAACATAGCTGCGTAGCTAGCCACCACGTAGCACATCATTATATACCAGCTAGCCCAGCTAGCTAACCTTACAAACGTCACTGCTGTTTAGCTTTCTGTCTTCATTTATGTCTGAAGTGATAGCAGAGCTGTACGTTTTATTTTTTTCATAAATACCTCAGGGTTTGCGTGCCTCAGTGACACTAAGAGCTGGACCAGCAGAAGCTTAGCCTTCAGGTGGGACACCCAAGTTTGTCAGATCTTAGGGTAGAGGCCTGACAAAGTGCAATCCAATTACAAGACAAAAACTGTTATTCAGAGCACCCCACCATCCCATCTCTTTGCCGCCTCCGTATCCACCATGTTGTCCCCTTTACTTTTCTGTCTGCCGCCTCATATATGCATGTCTACAACGGGCCCAGATATTAGCACTCTTAATCTCCCTACAGGCGTATTTATCGCTGTTGTAGCTGAATCTGGTTCCACTCACCGAACGACGACCGTCTGGAGACGATTTTATGATCACTTTAAATCCGTCCTCGTGTCTCGTTGTCACGGTTACACTGCGCTCACTGTCCGTTTCCTCCACATTACAGGTTTACTTTCACTCTGCTTGTTGTTCTCCTTTCCCGCTTTGTTTTTATCTTATTTTACCTCTACATCATCTTTCCCGCCATCTACTCCTGTTCTCATTTCACTTCCGTCACTTCGCTCTGCCGCCTGCTGTCCATTCACAGACTAACCGGCCAACCGTCGCCATCCTCTTGTCGCCCCTCCCCCCTCCACTCGTGCTCTGCTGTGGTTTGTTGTCGTGCGGTCACGTGACTGAGCAGACGCCTTTGTTTGTTTGTTTGTTTGTGGTTTCCAAAACTTATAGAGACAGTGTAAACAGGTCCAACAAATCTGCGATGTGTTGAAAGACACTTCCTTTACCTTATTGATACAGTATTTATCACAGGTCCTTCATGCATTCTCCTGCTGCATATCATTACATAAGGAAGAGCAGGAGTGTTTAGAAGCAGAGACAGTAACAAAACTAATTATATTACTAATATGGTTCATTATTATTTCTCTTTCAACACACAAGTGACAAAAATATATAAAGCTGTCATAAATTCTTCTAACCTGAAGGCTAAATCACCAACATCAGAGTTTGGTAACAGTATGAGGACACTTTTTGGTACAGCATCAAAAACTACAGCAGATTCTTTTGGATATTTGTCTTTTCTTTCTTCATCAGCTTTTCATCAGCTCTGCATTTCTAGTAGATCCTGAGTCTACATCCTAACTTTCTTCATGATCTCAGCTCTCTGCTTCAGGAGAGCTGAGAGAAACAACTGCTCACTGTTGGGTTTTGGTTCACTGTGGGCACTTTCCTCATAATTATGAGAAGGTATCAGCCTCCTGCTTCAGTCCAAGCTGCTCTCCCTCCTGACTGCTGCAGAGTTTCTCTTGACCAGCATAGCAGTGATCAGCTGGAAGTCCAGTCTTCTTCAGCTGCTCCAACAAAGCTGCTAACTTGGTGTTTTCTCCAGGACAGGCCTCAGTGTGAAAGTCTTCCTGTCCTCTTCATCCCAGAAACTTTTAATACAGCAGCTGTGTCCACAGGTTGTTGTCACAGGAGTTGTTGCTATAGTTTCTATTTAATGAGCAGTTTGGGTTCATCTGGGTGGCGCCAGTGTCCGGCAGCCTCGCCTCTGTCAGTGCGCCCCAGGGCAGCTGTGGCTACAGTGTAGCTTGCCATCACCAGTGTGTGAATGTGTGGATGACTGAATGTAGTATAAAGCGCTTTGGGGTCCTTAGGGACTAAGTAACGTGCTATACAAATACAGGCCATGTACCATTCTTGGATTTACAGATTCATCATCGCCCCACAAATGTGATGTTATGTTAACATTTTCATTTGTAAAAACTAAGAAATGAAAATATTATAAAATCACCACAGGCCCGACAGTTATTCAGTTAATTAGTTATTTGATTAACAAGAGGTTTAAGAGCATCTACACCAATTATAGTAGCATTACTGAGG
The DNA here is from genome assembly GCF_013358895.1 of Oreochromis aureus. Classification (NCBI taxonomy): domain Eukaryota; kingdom Metazoa; phylum Chordata; class Actinopteri; order Cichliformes; family Cichlidae; genus Oreochromis; species Oreochromis aureus. Next base: position 44,961,768 of record NC_052944.1, on the reverse strand, counting down.
AGGAGGCTGGTTTTGCGTAAAGTACAATTTAACTTGAGACATTAAAACAAATTTGCTGTGACTGTACTGTGCATGTACGGTTATTACAGGTTCATGTTGATGTTCTTTATGCTTGAATTTGTTGTGCAGGCTGTAAATATGGCAGCATTAATCTGTTCTCTCTGTTTTTGTGTAATGAAATGAAATGAATTCAGTCTAATCCGTCACCACCAAAGTTGCTCGGCGTCTAGTCCATCTGCTCTGGCCCTGATATCAATCTTATATATTATAAAATCAGAATTTTAGCACGAAAAGTAAGGACATTTGTGTTTGGTCATTTATTTGTTGTAACAGTGCTTCTTGGCAGTGAATCTCTCACCTCTGTGAAACCTTAAACGGAGCCACATCTGTGAGGAAAATGCATTTGTGGGTTGAGCAGCAGAGGTGAGTATGTGTTCTGTGTCAATGCCAAACAACTTATTCTGTGACCTACACAACCACGCTGGCTGATGGGCAACAAATAGTGGTTGAAGAATGCGATGCCATCCCCCAACCGTCTGTGACCAGACTGGTGACCAGTATGAGGAGGAGGTGCTGGGCTGCTGTGTGTGGTTCTTTCACTTGCTGTTGAGGCCTCATTATTATAATAGTTTAAAACTGCTGAATGTTACAGATATTTATTTTTTCCACAGTAAACTAAACAACAGATTTTCACACTGAGACGTCAGCACACAAAGAGGAAGATGTGTGGCGTTTGATTGGACCATGTTGAAGTGTTGTGTAATTCAGGCACCCGATGTCATTAAACTGCATCAAACAAAGCTCCATGTGTAAAAGAGAGATATTATTTAATTTCCAATATATTGGAACATGTCTTATTGACTGGTGTACCAAATTTAAAAAGGTTGCCCTATGATCAGTAAATATTGATAGTTTTAGTCACATGGCTTTATTGTCATTCCAACCATGTGAAGTGGTAAAGTCCACAGTACACACTCTTTCCAGAAGGCAGCAGGGTGAAGAGTGTGTGTGAGGGGTGTGTGGGATGATTGTTGGGCTGTTTCTCTGTATGTATTACTGTTGGGTCTATCTTATGATATAAAGCATCTTTAGGCGACTGTTGTTGTCATTTGGCGCTGTATAAATAAAGCTGAATTGAACTGAAATGAATTGAATTCAACTGAATTTAAAGGATACGGTGCAGATCTATCTCTCTATCTTAAAAATGCATTTTATTTTTCGTATGGTTTTGTTTTTATGGTAAATGGACTGATTCTTATATAGCACTTCTCTGCTCTCCTGGAGTACTCAAAGCGCTCTATACAACATGCCACATTCACCCAATCATACTCATTCTCACAAGCACTTTCTCTGACCTTAGTGCTTTCTTAATTACATTCACACACATTCGTACTCCGATGGATGCATCAGAGAGCAACTTGGGGTTAGTATCTTGCCCTTGACATGCAGCCTGAAGGAGCCAGGGATCAAACCTCCAACCTTCCGATCAGCAGGTGACCTGCTCTACCTCCTGAGCTGCAGCCACCCCGTGACGGGCTGTGTGTACAAAGGGCAGGGACTTCCTAACATTTTCCTATTTGCATAAAGGATTAATATACTGTTAATTTGACACCTGGAAAAATAATTGATTAATTGAGTAAGTTTAAGGTAAGGGCAGAGGTCACTTCCTGTTTAAAAAAAGGTCAGGGAAGCTGCTCATGGTGACGGTCTAGCTGCGTGAATATCAAGCTAAGAAAGAAATAAGAAGTGCTTCATTTCCAAATATGCCGGTTTGTCCACTTGCAGGCCAAAGTGGTATGTGTGTTTATATTTTATGCAATGTATATTTAAATATGTTTTAATGTTGAAATATAATTTTATTGTACATTTGTGTTCACCAGTTCTACGGTGTACCTGAGTACGTTAAGAGGAGCAAGAACTCTCGTGTCTTGTCTATGTGTACAAGCCAGCATACAGTCTATTTGGGGATTATTGATGCAATTCACATCTCATCCTAAAGTTAGTTTTGCATTCATAAAGGTATCTAAAATAAAGCACCAATTTTCACTTTGAATTCCTGAAAAATAATTTTGTTCATTTGACTGTTGTACAAACGGTTTTAACCATATATGTTCCCCAATACAAAAATATCGTCCATAAATTTAATAAGTAAAATAATCCATCTTCCATATCTGTGAGCAACATTTTAAGTATCTTTACCTGAAAAGAACTTCTCAGTGTGGCAACACCTCCTGATTTATTTCCCCTAAGAATCCAAAGGTTCTCTCCCTTCTGAGTTTTCCAGAAATTAAAACTTGAAGCCACAGCATGTGTTTCTTGTGGAAAATAAAAATGCGCCTGAGGACACAAAGGACCCGGCAGATGCATATGCAGACTTTTATTATACGTGTGTGCACTTCTGCAGTTTGCAGAGCTCAGCTCTCCACTCTCTCCCAGCTCCTCCAGCTGCACCAGCACCGATCAGATCTCTCCTCTCCGGCGGTGGAAGAATGAAGAAAGAAAATAGAGAAGAACGATTAGATGATGCTCGCTGGCTGCAAAGACCAGCCTCCCCTGACACACAACCTGAACCTGCTGCTCCACTCCTCCCCTGCAGCCACACCCCAACCACACCCCACCACACTGCCTTATAGTCTTTGCAAAATAATAAACCGTCTTTCTCTTTAGCTGATCATGAATCATCTCACATCCAACGAATAAAGTGATGGAGACAAAATGAACAATATGACAATAAATTCACTTAAAGATTGAAGGTTGGTGACTGAATGAAAATTATTTTCATCAACATAGGAACTGAGAGTAAACCAGTAAATTGTTGCTTTACCTGAAATATTAATGATATTACTTCCATTTCTTTTTAAAGGCTGCTGAGGCTGCTGATATAACTTGCATAAATAGGAAAAAAAGAAAAGTTGGCCAAAAAGACCGAAGACACTGAATCATCAACAGCAGAGTTTGGTAACAGTATGAGGACACTTTTTGGTACAGCATCAAAAACTACAGCAGATTCTTTTGGTTTTATGGATGTTTTGAATTGGTCCAGAAATTCTTTGTATGATAACAAAAACATTATAATGGATGTCCTTATTGCTCCATATTAAGTATGTATGTGGGGAGAAAACAGTTCAAATGATGTGCTTGAATATGATTCATTTACATATATATTGTTGTTTTAATGTGTAGCTCAGATTTTATGAATGAAGCCAAATATTTTTCTCCTCTCTGTGTCAGTGGGATAACTGTACATGTACTCTTATCTCTGAGTGAGTGCAGCACAGCACACAGCAGCAGAGACTGTATACAAGGATAACAAACTGTGTGACAAGCTGGTCATTGTTCCCACTTTATTAGAGATTTACATGATGAATTCACTGTGGGAACTAATTACAAGGTCAACGATAAACAGACACAAAACACATGTTTTTATATATGAACAAACAGAAATATGTTAAACATATAAATATGCATTAAAGCCACTAAAGTGTCTTATAATCCCTGTTAACACATGCCTGCTGACACATGATACACAGTAATATGTGTTTGAATACAACCTGAAACCTGTTAATGTTCTGATTTAACAGCAGATTTCTCCACATGCAGGACAGAGAAATTCCTGCATCTGTCACACAAAAAGTGGAAAATATATTTGTTTGACATTTTAATCACAATAACAAAGAAATAAACTGTTGGTAGATCCACTTTTTAGGAAGATGAGTTGATGAAGAAGAGAGCGTTCAGTGGAAAAAGGCCAGTGAGTTCATGTAAATGCTGTATCTGCTGTAAGAAACAGACCTAAAAAGCATAAATGCTCCATGATTTTCATTTCTATCCATCATCTTGAACACTGGCTATAAATGTTTTCACTTCATTATTGTGTGATTTGGTTTTGTCACGTGTCTCCTTCAGTGCAAATAAATGACTTAGAGTGTGTGCTGTGTGTTTTTCTGAAGCATGACAATCCTTTCCAACAAGTATTTCCAGCTGTTTGTCTCCACTCTGCACTTTAGTCTTTCTTCCTGTCATGTCTGTGTTTGTCCACCAGGTGTCTCCCTCAGCTCATTTTCTCCAAATCAGAAGCATCAGATTTGTGGAGACGCTCTGCCTGCCAGACACAGCTCAGGGCAATGAAACATGTCTATCCTCCACAATATACAGGCCTGTGTTATTTAGGTTTTTTACTTACGTTTATAAATGATCGAGTGTGATCAAACTTTACATCTGAAAAATGACATTAAATGTCATCACTGTAGATACAATAATAACAATATAAAAACCTCAAAGATTCATTTTTTGTTACATTTTAAAGGTTCAAACCTAAAAGACATTAAGTTTACAGTCAGATATGATCAAGAAAATCAACAATCTTCACATTTCAGAAACTGGAACCAGCTTTAAATGTGACTAAAATAATGATAAAACAATCAATTCTCTAATCATTGACTAACTGATGAATCACTGCAGCTCCAATATATTGTTGCATTTGACAACCCACTACAGCAACTACAGAATAAAACCACTAACCAGACTGATGAAAGATTTCAAACATGCTGAATATGAAGAGTAGTATCATTTAAACTCACATGATTATCAGCCATAAGAACAAATTCAGATTTATATTGATGTAAGGTATATAAATGTAAGTACAGTTTGAATCAGTGCAATATTATTTTCACACATCAATGGACCACTGAACTTCTCAGCTTCTAAAATGTAAAGCCTCATTTAGAAACTACACAAGTACATATAATGGTCAGGGATCAACATGAACCTGTCTTCTCTATTTGACTTTAATCAACTCTGCAGTGTCTCCATCAAACCAAAGAAAAATTCCGGCATAGAGCGGCTGAGTGAATGTGGTCTGGACTCTGTGGAGGAGAGTCATGGTTTCAGAGACGCTGTAGAAAGACAGAATACCTGCTCTGTGATCCAGGTACACTCCTACTCTGGAGGACCGAGGACCTGAGAGGACAGTTTGGACTTTGTTGTGCCAAAATTTGTAACTGCTTGTGTCACAACGTAATGCCCAAGATTTGTCATTGTATCCAAAAAAACATTCATTTAGGCCAGTTTTTCTGCTGATATTCTTGTATGCGACTGCTACACAAACTCCTCCCCCTCTCCACTCCACCTCCCAGTAACAACGTCCAGTCAGACTCTCTCTACTCAGGACCTGAAAACACCATCCAGTGAATCTGTCTGGATGATCAGAATAAGACTGTTGTTGTTTCATAAATGTTACTTTTCTGTTCCCATCAGATAATAACAGATGTGTGTTTGCTGTGTTTGGATCCAGTGTGATTTCACATGCATATTTTAAGAATCCAGCTCTGGTCTTTGGCTCTGGTGGTGACAGTAAAACATCCTCTTCAGTGACTGTCAGTGAGATGTTTGTCCATTCCTCTCTCAGAATGTCCTGTAGTTTATCTCTGGTCTCTGACACAGCTGCTGTCACATCCTCAAAGTAGCTCAGAGGACGAATATTGATGCTGGATGAGTGTGTAGACTCACTGAGTGCTGACAGTGAGGGGTAGTTGTGTAGAAACTGGTTGTGATCCTCTGTGTGTGAGAGCTGCTCCAGCTCGCCGTCTTTCCTCTTCAGCCCAGCGATCTCCTGCTCCAGCTTCTCCTGAAGCTCTTTGACTCGACTCACTTCAGTTTCCTGCTGGGATCTGACCTGCTGCTTCACATCAGAGCTTCTTTTCTGGATGAGACGGATCAGCTCAGTGAACATCTTCTCACTGTCCTCCACTGCTTTATCAGCAGAGCCATTGATGGCCTCCACCTCCTGTTGAAGCAGCTTCACATCTTTCTCTCGCTCCTGGATTCTCTGCTGGATGTTTAGTCGTCTCACCTCGAGCTCCTTCTGCTTCTCAGTCCTTTCTGCTGCAGCTGGGACTGTTTCATGGCCTTTATGTTCATCCACTGTGCAGAGATAACAGATACTCTGCTGATCAGTACGACAGAAAATCTTCATCACCTCATCATGACGAGAGCAGATGTTCTCCTGGAGCTTCTTGGAGGGGGCCACCAGTTTGTGTTTCTTTAATGGAGCTGCATCATAGTGAGGTTGGAGGTGTTTCTCACAGTAAGAGGCCAGACAGACTAAACAGGACTTGATGGCTTTCAGCTTCCTCCCAGCGCAGAAATCACAGGCCACATCTTCAGGTCCAGCATAGCAGTGATCAGCTGGAGCAGCTTGGAGTCCAGTCTTCTTCAGCTGCTCCACTAAAGCTGCTAACATGATGTTTTTCTCCAGGACAGGCCTCGGTGTGAAAGTCTTCCTGCACTGAGGGCAGCTGTGGATTCCCTTCCTGTCCTCTTCATCCCAGAAACTTTTAATACAGTTCCTGCAGTAGCTGTGTCCACAGGCTGTAGTCACCGGATCCTTCAGTATATCCAAACAGATGGAACAAGAGAAGGTTTCTCGGTCCAGCTGAACTCCTTTCTGTGCCATTTCTCCTCTCAGTGTCAGTGACTGTGTGAGTTTCTTTTGTTTTGGTGAAAGCAGTTTGATCTCTGGTCTAAACCTGTTTTTCTGCAGTGAATGGATCCTGTCAGCTCAGAAACATGAGCACATGTTGGTTTCACCCATCTGTAATCTGCATATCTGAACAAGGGAACACAAGGAAGAGTGAGTCAACATCAAATTTGTATTGAAAATTGTGAATGAAGAAGGTACCACTATGTAACAACGGGGAAGCCAACGCTACATTACAAACTAAGTTACACATAAGTGACAAAGATTAGAACTTCTGGACTCTAAGACCTGTTTGTTCATCCAAAACAGTGTTTAACAAGAATTCAGTTTGCTGGAAACATGGAACTTATTTATATTATTCTAGTCAATTTTATTGTTTTAGTGCATTCACTTAAAATGGTCATTAAATTATTCTTTTTAAAATAATACAACTGCATGTGAGCCTGAAAATCATGCCCAGCCTTTTTTTCCTTCTTCTTTATTTTTTTCTGATTTCCTGAGTGGGTCTAAAAGAAGGAAGTATTTAAGACACACATGAACTGTCACTGTGTCTGTCCCGACTTGACCTCCCCTGTACGCTAAAAATAATTTGAGTGACGCCTGGAAACAGCTGCTGAAGTCTCTGCAGAGCTGCACTGGTGAAACGTCCCTTTAATAAAAGTGTTAGTTTGAAAAGATTAAACTTGTCCTTTCAATAAATAATACAATTGTGAACATGACCAACAATCACTTTACGCCAAAGAACACATCACAAACAGGTCAGTATATTTAAAAAAACAGCTTTTATAGGATCAAAAGAAAAATAGATTGAGGACTTCTCCTGCACAACTTACCAACAGGCTCAGAGACGGAGTGAACCAACTGAAGCTGGGACGGACAGATCATGCAAATATATAAATGGGGGGCGGGGCTCAGCTCTCAATCATGTCATACATGTAGTGGCTTGTAATTAATATTAATGCAATATACTGTTTGAAAATGTAATCAACCTTTTTCACATTTGCAAACCTCATTTCAACTGGATAAACAGACAATGTTACCTTCAAAACAAACTTAACTATTCGGTTGACCTGTTGTAGTGTCTAAGAATGATTCAGAGTAAAAAATCAGAGGTTTCACACTAATCCACCTGTTTAAGCCTTTATTTCAGGGGTCCCCAACTCCAGGCCTTGAAAGCCGGTGTCCTGCAGATTTTAGATGTGTCCGTGATCCAACACAGCTGATTTAAATGGCTAAATTAACTCTGCAACATGTCTTGCAGTTCTCCAGAGGTGGTAATGAACGAATCACTTGATTCAGGTGTGTAAACCCAGGGTGAGATTTAAAACCTGCCGGCCGTCGAGGCCTGGAGTTGGGGACCCCTGCTTTAGGGTTTAAACCTGAGGTAAAGGCTCAGTCATTAAAGAGGTTTAAGAACTATTTGTGGGAAAGCAGAAAAGATGAGAAACATTATTTCATTGTCTTAATCACACAGAGGCAGTCCATCAAATTATCAAGCACTTAAAGTATTTTATTCAGTACAGACACTGAAAAATCACCCCCCGCACTCCATCAACCAAAGCAACCATGAAAAATGACTTTGTGAACGTTGTGACTTTGTTGCACAAACTACCTCAGTAACAGGTCTCAGTGCATAAAATCTGACGGTTTATGTTCTAACTTTGTTACAGTGCACAATGGAGTGCCACAGGGTTCTGTATTAGGTCCACTTCTATTTATCATTTACATAAACAATCTTGGTCTAAATGTGCCAGATGCAAATTTGCACTTCTATGCTGATGATACAGTTATTTACAGCTGTGGTTCAACTCTTGTCCAAGCCATTGACTCCTTGCAGAAAGCCTTTTTTGCTGTCCAGCACTCATTACTTCAGCTCAAACTTGTTCTCAACGCAGACAAAACAAAGCTCATGCTGTTTTCTAAATCAAGGAATTTGGCCCAAATAATCCCATCGGTAACCACTCTTGAAGGTAATAAAATAGAGTTGGTTCACACCTATAAATATCTGGGAATCTTAATTGATGACTCGCTCACCTTCAAACCACATGTAGAGAATCTTGTGAAAAACCTGAAGTTAAAACTGAGATTTTATTTTCAAAATAAGTTGTGTTTCTCTTTTAATACAAAGAAGCGGCTTGTTGCTGCAACATTCTTGCCTGTGCTGGATTATGGTGATATTCTATATATGAATGCTTCTGCTCAATGTCTTCGAATGGTTGATTCTGTGTATCATGCTTCTCTGAGGTTCATCACTAATCAGAAATTTCAGACTCACCACTGTGAGTTATACTCTCAGGTAGGATGGCCTGCTTTGGTAAGTCGGAGGAACTCTCATTTATACAGTTTTATATATAAGGCAATACTTGGGTTGCTGCCTTCTTATATATGTTCCCTGCTTGCAATGAAACATGCTGGTCGGTATTCTCTTCGTCCGCATGGTTACTTGTTGCTTTCTGTTCCACTTGCCCGAACTGAACTTGGTAAAAGAGCTTTTGTCAATTTAGCAGCCTCGGCTTGGAACAAACTGCAGAAGGACTGGAAAATGACTGAATTCATTTCATTAAGTGCTTTTAGATCTAAACTACGAATCCTTGAGGCCAAGTCGATAACATGCAACTGTTTTAATTAGATTGATTGTCATTTTAACTGCCTTTTGTTTGTTTTTTTGGGGGGGTTTTTTTGGTTTTTTGGTTTTTTTTTAATTGAATTTTATTTTATTTGTTTTCTTTCACTTATTGTTGCATGTGTGTTGTTGATGCCTATGTTTGAGTAATCTCTGTAACTGTGAGACACCTGCTGCTGCCTATCTTGGCCAGGTCTCCCTTGAAAAAGAGGTTTTTAATCTCAATGGGATCTTCCTGGTTAAATAAAGGTTAATAAAAATAATAAAATAAACCTCTCTGTTCGCTCTCACCATCCTCCTCACTCAACTAGAATTGTATTTGCTTGTAAATGAAATTTTTTTAAATAAAAATAAGCAGATACTCTATAAGTCACAGCAACAGTATAGTGGTATAGTTGTTAGTCTATCAATGACTGAATCATTTTTTTTGAGTACATATTTTTTTAAAATAATATATATACAAGTTAATTCTCCAAATATGTTACTTAAATATAATAAAGTTTCTCTAGATTACCATCTGACGTGTAACATTTGCCTACATAAGTTCAAATTAAATATTTGTATCCATCTTTGGTATATTCAGTTCAATTCAATTTTATTTATATAGCGTCAAATCACAACAACAGTCGCCTCAAGACGCTTTACATTGTATAGTAGATCCTAAAATAATATATAGACTGTTCCACGCACCCCCTCTAAATACCACTAAGATGGTACATTCCTCCCCTGCTGGGTTTGTTGTTGCGTTGGTTCACCGTTATGGCGCTGGTGGAGCTAGTTTGTTGCACTGAACATGTGTCGTGCGTGTGCGTGAACGATAAGTAAGTGCCTTGTATTTGTTCTGTGGTTGTAACTCATCCTATACTCACCATGTATGTTGTGTGATGCTTGTATAGAGTTTGCCAGTGGTTTGTGTCGCCACGAGACACTGTAGTTACCAGGGTTTTAATAGTTTTGCAATTTTCATTAGTTTTTATTTTTATTTAGTTTTGACTTCAGATTTTCAATTTTATATTAGTTTTAATTAGTTTTTACCAATTGTTTGCTAGTTTAGTTTAGTTTTTATTTTTTGAAAATCCTTAGTTTCAGTTTAGTTTTGATTAGTTTCAGTTATAGTTTTAGTTGTGTTCGCAATAATTAACCTAACCTACACCTTAGTTCATAGATTCACTTTGTCTGGGGTTTATTTCTGGGATTTTGCACAACCCAGGATTCAAATCACGAATACTTAATGGGCTTGGATTTGCAACATCATGAATAAAATGTGCTCTATTTGGAAGCAGCCGGCCCCTCCCCTTTCGACAGGTTGTGTGTGAGACTTTAAATCATCAAACTGTAAATTATAAATTTTAAATTGTTATTAATCCCTTTACCCCTGGTCCTTATTTTCTTACTCTTCTTATATTTATTGTTTGTTTACTTGCACTGCTGTAACTGGAGCCTCGTCCTCTCGTCTCTCTATATACTGGACTGTATGTAGCGGAGATGACAATAAAGTTTACTTTGACTTCAGCAGAGAGCAGGCGTACTGAGGGCTCTCGCGCTCACTTTTCGCGTATAGAATTTTGAAAAAACATCGGTGCAAATTATAAGTCTGTATCATAATGTCTCGTGTTTGTTGGGTTTTTTTTATTTTGTTTTATTTTGCGAGTTGGTTATTAGATGCTGCTCCAGCCAGCGAGTGAATCCCCCGCCGCCCCGCCCTCTCCTCCCTGTGCCGCAAGCAGCAGGCGCACCTCACTAACGGAGGGCGCCCTTACTCCCAGCAAATGTAGGCGGGGCCAGGTACGTACGTTCTTTTAGAGCAGAGCTACAGATTAAAAATGCCCAAGGCGAAGCGGTCAAAAGTCTGGCTGTACTTCACAGCAAAATATGCAAACTCAGCAGCCTGCAACAAGTGCTTTAAGCTGATACTGTGATACTGTCAAAGGAGGTAACACCTCAAATCCGATGAAACACCTGGCGACGCATAGCGGGTTTTTTTTAAAGCCAAGAAATGTGCCGTGTTTGATAGCTTGCTGTGAGACCTCACACCGTGCACATCTACTGCGGGTGTGGTGCCTGTTATCGGACCTGGAGTTAGTAACATCCCCCAAAAACCCGAAGAGTAGAGTCCTGGCCCCTAGCCCTGACAGCATAGCAGAAATGATGACGGATGATGATGGCAGCAGCAGCCGTTCTCCTCTGCGTGAGTAGCTTAATGTTGTTCATGTGTAATTTACGTTGAGTAGGCTAACCACATTATTACATTAATGCATGTAAGGTGAACTAGCAAACAGCGTCGTAGTTACATGCGGCTGTCTTCTTGTTTGATGACAGATACTCCCTTCACCCTGGCCAAAAAGGCTAAAATGACCAAAGAAAAAGTGGAAAACAGTTAAACATGAGAGGTTTTTGGACAAAGTTTGTGTTTTTTCCATTGTTTAAGCACTGCTTCCAGAGTGATACCATATATGCCCTATAGCTGCAGAAAAGGCTTACATTGTTATCCATCCATCCATCCATCCATCCATCCATCCATCCATCTTCATCCGCTTTATCCGAGGCCGGGTCGCGGGGGCAGCAGCCTAAGCAAAGAAGCCCAGACCTCCCTCTCCCCAGCCACCTCCTCCAGCTTATCCGGGGAACACCAATGCGTTCCCAGGCCAGCCGAGATATAATCTCTCCAGCGTGTCCTGGGTCTGCCCTGGGCCTCCTCCCGGTGGGACATGCCCGAACACCTCACCCAGGAGGCGCCCAGGAGGCATCCTTGTCAGATGCCCGAACCACCTCAACTGGCTCCTTTCGATGTGGAGGAGCAGCGGCTCTACTCTGAGCCCCTCCCGGATGGCCGAACTTCTCACCCTATCTCTAAGGGAGAGGCCAGCCACCCTTCGGAGGAAGCTCATTTCTGCCACTTGTATCCGCGATCTCGTTCTTTGCAGGGCCCTGACTAGCTACGGGTGTATCAAGGGTGCAAAGCCGAGTCTCCAATTCAGTAATCCTGGCCTCCAGGGCTGCAAATATGCTACATTTGTTACAGGTATCTCTACTGCTAAAGGAGACCGAGGAGTAACTAAACATCTGACACAATGAGCAGGAAAGTGCAGGAGGGACAGGTAAAGAGGCCATGCTGCTAGCTAGTTGGCTACGAGCTAAGCTAAGTAGTGAAACAGCAAAGACACAGAGTGACTACTGTGACTATAAATTAGGTAGTGAGTACACAGGGAGTGTGCTTCGGATGAAGCATGTGAAGATTATACTATGAAAAAAGAAGGCATCTACAGTAAGTTATCTAAAAGATTTAAATTGCTATGCAGATAAGCCACTCAAAAACACCACTGTGTGTTGGAACAGGACGTGATACTCTACCACAGAGAGAGCGAACACCAAGTGACAGGGTGGCCCCTTTTCGAGCAAGTGAGAACCGTACGCAGCGAGGAAGAAGATAGAGGAAAATATGTGAAATATTTTTATCCATATCATCTAAGTTGTTGCTGAAGTTTCTGTTTCACATCCAAAAGCAGTTGGAGCCCATCAGGGATTGAACCCAGAACCTTTTGCACCCAAGCCAAGAAACAGACCCCTGACCAACAAGCTACATATTGTGAATGGCAGTGCTCTCAGATGCTTGGTTATTTTGGTAATATGCTTACTGTCTTTAAATCAGAAAGCTAATCTTTCACATACACAGTAATAATGAAATTGCCGTCCTCCACTGCTTTATGTTGGCAGGTCCTGTGTAGAAAGAATCTGACTGGACGTTGTTACTGGAAGGTGGAGTAGAGAGGGTTGAAGTTGCAGTCACGTACGAGAATGAAGAACATCAGTGTAGATTTGAAATGAATGATAAAATAAAGGTGAAACACACTGTACTGTAAAAATGACTTATTATACACACGTGCAATGCAGGCTGTAATATAGATAGCAGATAATTTATCTGAATTTCAGGAGCGGGACCACTTCTCCAAACATGCCCCTTCCGGGTCTTATCTATATTTGACCCCCCAGTTCATTTTTGTTGCCCACCCTCCCTGCCCTTTTTTCAATTCTTTCACTTCTTCACTACTTGTTAGGGTACCTGGGTCTGGTGACCCAGTGGTTTTGATTTTGTTTGTGCACATTCTGACTTACTGTTTCTATTATTTAGTTTTGTATTTCTAGCTTCCTAAGTTCTTTAGTATGTCCTGATTTCCAGTCTTAGGTTTTGTTTACAGTCTTCCCTATGTTCAGTGTTATGCCTTTTTCATGTTTCTGCCTCAGTGTCAGGTTTGCATTGCTGTGTTATGTTTCCTGTTTTACTTTGACAGTCTGCATCTATTGAGGTGCTGGATGTATTACTCAAGGTCCTTACCTTCCATCTTTCTATATATGTATATAATATGTAAATCTCCAATCAACCAATTTCAGTGGGCCAATCTGAATTAAACTTTACATGAACATTGTCACACATGCAGTGAATATTAAAATCTATATGTTAAAAAACAAACAAAAAAACTGTTATCCCAATTCTTTGGATTCTTGGAGTTACAGATTTATCATTGCCCTACAAATGTGATTTTATGTAACATTTTCATTTGTAAAAAGTGAAGAATGAAGACGCTGTTAAAGCACTGCACACCTGACAGTTAATTATTCTGTTAACAAGAACATCTACATCATTTGTGGTATCATTACTGAGGAGGAGGAGGCTGGTTTTGGAGCACGTGTCTACTGGGAAATGAATTTCTCCTTATATATGTCTCTTTGTAAGTAAAAAAAAAAACAACACATCTCTAAAGCAAATTCTCACTTGAGACATGAAAAACAAACGTACTGCGCATGTATGGTTATTACAGGATCATGTTGTGCAGGCTGTAAAGGTGGCAACATTAATCTGTCCTCTCTCAGCTTTTTCTTTTTCATGTAATGAAATGAAGTAAGCTCAGTCTAATTTCTCCCCATCTAAGTTGCTTGGCATCAAGTCTAGGGGTTCTTAACCTTTTTTTTTTTTACCTCGGGGACAATTCAGATATTAACACTGTATTGAATAAATTGATGTTGCTTTTGGTTTGATTTATATTTAATAACTAAATCAAATTTACTTCATTTTAACGGCTAAAACCTTGTTAAATAAACATGATGATGAGATGATACAAAGTAATAATCACAAAGACATTTACTTATTATGTGTATGTGAACCTGCACATTAAACAAAAATGCCAAACAGGTTAACAATTCATGAAACAAATCAAACTGCAAGTAGAAATTGAAAGGCTCAAGTCAGGCTTAATAACACAAAAATAATTAATGATTAAATTTTACTACAGCAAAAGAGACAAGAGAAAAAAGAAAAATAGAAATCAGATAATTACTGCGGTAATAAAATAAAAACACTCAAAATAATGTTCTTTTTTTGTGATCAACATTTTATTAATTTACAGAAGGGTTGGGGGGGGGGTTTACAGCATAACTGTAAACTGTAGTAGCAAAGCAAACATTGGTCACAAGGCACGGGGACGGGAAAGAAAAAAACACAAAAACACAAAGTTACAACCAGTTATTGCCTCTTTCAGGAGATAATTTTGTATGAGAAGATTTTCCAAGCTTTGACAGTCGTGGGTTGAGCTTTATTTAATTTTGCTGTGGTATGTTCAACATTATTGATACGGATAAGACATCGTATCCAGAATGATTCCATACAAATGTCAGGACTGAACCATTGCTTTGTAATTGTCTTCTTTGTGGATGTGAATCCTGCAAACAACATTTTGCATTGTATTTGTTTTAAGGAGATGTCAGAGGTATCATTAAGGAGACAAAGACCAGGATTGGGGATATAAAAAACTTCCAGTACCTCAGATAACACAGAGTTCACAAAGACCCAAAAGTCAAATATAACTGGACAGTCCCGAAACATGTGTAAGAACGTGTCTGGTGACGAATTATTGCATATGTGACAGTGATATGTAGCCTGTAGTTTAATCTGGAATCTCTTATAGGGTGTAATGTATGTTCTGTGTATGGTTTTGAAATGAATTAGTTGATGCACCAGGTTCCTAGAAGTCAGATTAGACCACACTGTATCCCCGTCTATATTAACCTCTAGTTCTCCCAGTTTCCTAATCCAAATAGATTCAATGGGCAGGGGCTTTACACCATTTTCGGCTAATTTGTTGTAGATTATGGAAACAGAGGGTCTGCCAGAGTTAGGCAAGATCCATTCCAACATGGGATGAGAAGGGAGAGGAGAGTCCCAGGGGACACCATATGCTTTTAAAGCTGATCTGAGCTGCAAATACACAAAGTAAGAAGATGCAGGAAGGGAAAAATGTGTCCTTAAGTCCTGAAATGAACGAAGGCCTTGGGCGTCGAATAGATCATCAAAAGGTTTATCCCGAGTGAAAACCAAGAGGGTTGAACAAATGGTCGGCTGCCACACAGTAACTATAAATTATGACAAAGTGGTGAACTTTTACAAAATTTCACTGGACCATGTAAACGTGTTCTATTTTCCTCCATACCTGTATAGAGTTGGCAATAACAGGTCCAAATTTGTTGTCGTTGCTGAGTATATTGGTGGGTATATTGGAAAACAAGAGATCTTGTAGTCTATGCGGTGCTGCCTTGGCGCATTCGATCATTTTCCATGCAGTAGTAGCCTCTGGGTTGACCCACGTATTAAGCAAACATATCCTAGGCCTTTTTCCAAATAAATTTAGACACCGCAGAGTGTATGTCTTTAAAGTAAGTTGGAGGAGGAGAGAGTGGCAACATAAAAAAAAGGAAATTAAGCCGTGGTGCCATGTTCATCTTGACTGTGTTGATTCTACCCTGAAGCGAAGTTTTTAAATTGTCCCATCTTTGAATGTTGGATTTGATCTTATTTAGCATAGTAGTAAAATTGTCCTTGTTTATCTTTGGAATACTATTATGAATTGAAATGGCCAAATAAATAAAAGTGCTTTTGATCTGAATACACTGGTAAAGAAAGTTTCGTAGCTTTAACGTTCAAAGGCATCAAGGCAGATTTCGACCAGTTTATTTTGTAGCCAGATAGTGAACTGAAATGGTCAACCCAAAATGTTTTAATACCATCCACATATAATCCCACTCTAGCCCAGAGGCAGAGCCAGACATTTTATACACCCGGGGCTTAGCCTAAAGGACTACTTTTGGACTTAACCAAGACAGAACCAGAATCAAAACAGTGAAAATCATCATAGACCTGCACTACTCTTATTTTTTAATTCTACCAAAGTACACTATTTAGATTCAGAAAAGTTTATATAACTATTTACCCTTGTTGTGCAAACAAGCCTACAAAACTTAATAAATATAGAATTTGAAAAATAACAAACCTAAAAAGTTACACTAGGTACGAGATACATGTTCTGATGAGTTTTTGCAAACAACCATTTGACTAACATGTCTGTCTCACCTGCTCTTGTTCCATCTCCCTCTCTGTTCCTCTCTCTCCCTCTCTGTTCCTCTCTCTCCCTCTCTGTTCCTCTCTCTTCCTCTCTCTCCCTCTCTCTCCCTCTTTCTGCTGACAATCAAGCCAAACACCAACATCATCATCAAATATACAGTTGAAACCAGATATTTACACACTCTTCAGATAAAAGCACAAACACTTTTTTAATTGTAACATCAAATCAGACTAAACATTTATTTTTTTAGATTGATAAATATAAAAAACATGTTTGTTAAATTTAAGAGTAAAGAGAGAAATTGTCTGTATTTCTTAATTGCAAATGGCACCAAATTGTATTCAAAATTGAGCCACACTTATGGAGCTCCACGATTCTTTTCCTGGTGTTTTGGTTGACATCTCTTGATTTTCCCATGTCAAAGAAACAGGCTCTGTGTTTTGCTTTATATGCATCCACAGGTGTGCCACCAATTTACTCACATGGACTCTACGAACCTATCAGAAGCTTCTTCAGCTCGGAATGGAATCGTCTGGAGTTTTCTTATTAATTAACAATAAACTTAGTGTATATGTACTCCTAAATTTGATGAAAGTGATAAAAAATAGACAGCTACCTCTTGATTCTGAAATTTAACGAATTCAAAAGATATTTCAATATTTATTTATCCAAAACAAAAAGTTTACTCTACATTGATGTTTAACAGTAAAAAAATGTTTTTATGTTTTTTCCCCAAAGTGTATGTAGTGGGTTCCCTGCGGGTACTCCGGCTTCCTCCCACCGTCCAAAGACATGCAGCTTGTGGGGATAGGTTAATTGGATAATCCAAATTACCACTAGGTGTGAATGTGTGAGTGAATGTGAGTGTGAATGGTTGTCTGTCCCTGTGTGTTAGCCCTGCGACAGACTGGCGACCTGTCCAGGGTGTACCCCGCCTCTCGCCCTATGACAGCTGGGATAGGCTCCAGCGCCCCCCGTGACCCTGAAAAGGATAAGCGGAAGCGAATGGATGGATGGATGGATGTAAATATCTGGTTTCAACTGTGAATATACTGCTGTGTACTGAAAATCCTCTTGTTTTGCATAGAAATATATTGAACAACATACAAAGCATAATATATAAAATAACATCTACATGAGTTTTTTCTTGAAAGAAGCCCCTTATGTCCATTGTGTGTTTAGCCGTGGAGGGTAACAACTGAAAATATGATATAAACACACATGTAAGCTAAGACTCTCTAAAAAAAAACAAAACAGCATTGTTGTTCGGCTTTTCATTTCGCCATTTGTTGATTCAATTGAAGAGCAAGTAACGTAATATGCAGGGGTGCACATAAGTGGTCCGCAGGTGCGCATTCGCTGTCAAAATAAAAGAGGCGCACCAGATAAGAAGTTGCAACGCACGTTTGCGTACTAGGGGTGCAACGGATCACGGTTTATCCGAAATCCGAACCGATCCCACTCCACGGTTCGGTACGCACGTGATCCGAAGATTCGAAAAAGAAAAAAAAGTATGTGTATGGTGCGCGTCGTCAGTCTGTCAAGCGGTAGCGCTAGCGGTCCAAGTAGCGGAGCAGAGGAGTTTGCGGCATTTAAGCAGCCCTTTGCTGCCCAGTCCGACCGGGCTAAAGCTAAAAGCTAATGGGGTGTTTAGCTGCAGACGGGAGGCCGTCGTCTGTTGTGCAAAACAAGGTTTAAACTGTGATGAACGTGCTTGACCCACGCTATGATATCTCGTTGCGCGTCCACTTCAGTGACAAGATCCTTCCAAGCATGTATGAGCAGGAGAAGTTTAAAGTTATGGCTGAACTGTCCCAGGCATCTTCTGCAGTGTTGCCAACTCCTCAGTAAGGAAAATCGCTATTGGTTGTCCTAAAAGTCGCTAGAAGTCGTTAAATGACGTCATCACCCAATTTGCATAATTGGTCATGCTAATATAATTGTAACCTATGTTGTTGGAGAGAGAAATAACATCGTGGAAGAGACAAAGTGAGTAAAAAACGTCCTAAATGCATTTAGAGTTTATTTAGAACTACAAATTAAATTTCTTTTAGCAATTATTGTTTTTTTAATGTCACAATTCCAACCCTGCTCCTTCACCCGGGCTTGGACCGGCAAAAGTGACCCGAAATAGGCACTCTGGTGGAGTTACTTTGTGTGTGTGTGTTTATAAGTAGTTTTAAACCTTGTGATCCACAAAACAGCATAAGAGTAAAAGAGTAAAAGAAGAACTGACTGTGTTACAGCACCCGCTGCTTATTGAGAGTAAAAGCGATACGCGCTTTCACGTCTTTTTTTAGCGACTTTTTTAAGAAAAAAAGTCGCTAGGGGGTCTGAAAACTCGCTAAATATAGCGACAAAGTCGCTAAGTTGGCAACACTGATCTTCTGTTGCTCCAACTACAAATGGGTGGAGCTCCAGGGCAACGGAAAGCCACGTGACCGTGACCGCCCGTTATATCACAGCGGAGAGGTAGATACAAAGCCCTGCACTGCCCTATAGATTACATTAGATTAGATGAAACTTTATTTATTTCTCGGGTGGGTTCCTCCGGGAAATTCAGTTTCCAGTAGCACAGCACCCACAGAAGTTGCAGAATGTGAGCAGAAATATACAATGTTTACACATATATAAATACAGAGAATACAAAAGGGATAAATAGAATAAATAGGAATAAGGATACAAGGGAACGGCACATTTCAAGTATTGTGAGTCTATTGCACCGTTGGATATTAACAAAAACTATTGCACAGTGAAAAGGCACTACAGCTTACTTGTTCCCCCCTCCTCTGTCCCCGTTTCCCCTCCAGCGAGGAGTTAAACAGTTTGATGGCGTGTGGGACAAAGGACTTGACTTTGGGAGAAGCAACCTGTCACTGAACAGACTCCTCTGGTTGTTTATGGCCATGTGCAGATGATGCAGAGGCTGCCCAGCATGGTCCATAATGTCCATATTGCACCTTAATTTGTTTTTATATAAGTGCGTGGAATGAGTCTTCAGTTGAATGTTTTTTAATAGGCAAAAAATACTTAAATAAGTAAACGGCGAGTAGAATTTTTGTCTTTTTTTTTCTATTTTTGCTGATCCGAAAATTGATCCGATCCGTGACTTTAAAACCGTGATCCGATCCGAACCGTGAGATTTTTGATCCGTTGCACCCCTATTGCGTACATAAGATTTTCTGGAGGACAGACATTTGTTTAGAACTTTCAAAGATGTCGAAGAAGCAAGCTCCTTTAAGCAATTACTTTGGTGTTCCTCCACCTCCAAAGAAATGTCAGGAGTCTGAACCGCAAAAGAAGCGCATTTTCTCGGAAAAGTGGTTGCAGGAGGTGAGCTGACTTCAAACAAATGATGAACGGACAGGGATGTGGTGCAGAATATGAAAATCCCACTGTAGCGGACAAAAACAGTGTCTTTTATATGTACGCAAACGCGCATTGCAACTTCTTATCTGGTGCACGTCTTTTATTTTGACAGTGCACCTGCAGACCACTTATGTGCACCCCTGGTAATACGGGTGAAGTAATCAGTTTGATATCAATCTTTTGTGATACACTGTCATATTTACATTATTTGTACAGTACGAATGATTTGCTTTGGTACCTGGTCAAACTCAAACTCTCCTCTGTCTGCCTGTCTGCACTTCTACAGCAAACTCGCAGGCAGCAGCTTCTCCCCCCTCGCTCACAGGCGTAAGTGCTGTGCTCAGCCGCCTAGTGTCCGAGCTCAGATCAAACCAAAATTAGGGGGAATTCACGACTGTGCGCTATGTGCTTTGAATGTTTGTGTAGTTTTTGTTTTATAGAGTTGTCATTCAGGCATCTAACTATGAAACAAATTACACTGCAAAAGACCCCGGGCTTCTGAAAAAACAACCCAGGCTTAAGCCCAGTAAGCCACTCCCCCGCTCCGCCGATGCGGCATCTATGACATGTAACAGCCGTTTTATGTTATCAGATGCAAGCACTAACTAAACGTGGATAACTCTTTCCAAGCGCAATGCGAGAGCTTTTGCGAATACTTTGAGATCAGTTGTGAGCAGGGCTATTGGTCTGAAACTAGAGCACTCAAGAGGGTCCTTTCCCTTTTTTAAGAGAAGGGTAATAAGTGCTGTTTTCTGGTCTCTGTGGAAAGACCCGTTCCGGATTGCAAAATTAAATGAGTCGAGCATGAGTGAGCCTATTATATCCCAAAGTTCTAGAAATAGTTCTGGCGGAAGGCCATCCAGTCCAGGTGATTTACCTTTATTAAGGCCTTTCAGCGCTCTATGCAGCTTATCTGGAGTGAATGGGGCCTCTAGCTCATCCTGATCTGCTTGTGGAATTTGAGGTAGTTCCAGATTTTTGATAAAGCTATTACAGGTAGAATCCTTAAAATTGATACCTGATTTATACAGATTTTCAAAAAATGATGTAAAAGTGGTGTTAATAGATTGTGTAATTTTACCGTTTGCAGCTGTTATAGCTGGAATGTGTGCCCTTATTTCACATTCTTTAAGCATAAGTGCCAACAAATGACTAGGACGCTCCCAAAATAGTACTTCTATCTAGTTCTATGCAAGATGAACTCTGCTTTGGACAAGTTTATTAAATGAAAGGTATACACCAGTGTAAGGATGATTTTCTAAAACTGTTGTTCACACTTTCCAGTATGATGGCGCCTGTGTTTGGCCTTGCCACTGCTGGCTGCAGTTTCCCTCGCTCTGCTATACTGCTGTTTCTGACTGTCCTGCTCTCCTTTTTCATCTCTGATGTCTATGGTGGGCCTGGATATCTCTTCTTCCTACAATGACTTCTTCCCTCCTCCGCCGCTGGTGTCTGGATTTTTGACAGATGCCGCTAACAGCACTCTTTTGGGTCCACGCAAATCACGGAGGAGGAGAGGTAAAAGAGCAGGTGTCCAGGTGAAATTAGACTGCTCTTCAGACGAGGATTAGCAGGTAAGCGACGTTGAGCATTTCTGGTCACCTGTGCTCAGACTGCCTGTTCGGAGGAGAATTTGTCTTCCCTGTCCCTGCTGGATTTTGTAAGGCCTGGACTTATGAGATTGTGTTACCTTCATCCAGACTCTCCGATTATTTGGCCCGCTGTCCCAGCAGCGAGCGGTATCTATGATTGTTACGGATCGAACCCCCAGTTTCTACGCCCCCTAAAACGGATCAGTGTCGGTAATGGGTTGACTTATTCCTCATTGAGCACGGCGCTTCTCAATGCCCGATCTATGACAAATAAAACGTTCTTCTTGAACGATCTTATTCTTTCCAAAAAGCTGGATTTTTTATTTTTAACTGAAACCTGGCAGCGTGATGGTGACTATTCTTCCCTTATCGAACTTTGCCCGGGCGGGTACTCCTTCATCAGTCGGCCGCGGACTTTTGGTCGTGGAGGAGGTCTGGCTGTGGTGCATCGAAATTGGTTTCACTGTCGCTCATTGATGGTTGAAAACTTTTCATCGTTTGAACTACAGCTGGTTAAAATTGGAATTAAAGATCCGTGTTACTGTGCTGTAGTGCATCGTCCACCTGGACCTAACAGTCAATTTAAAGGAGTTCAGTGACTTTTTATCTTCCATCTTGAAGTTGTCCAGATTGTTAATAATTGGGGATTTTAATATGCACATTGATGATGACTCTGACCTCTTTGCCAGAGGTTTTCTTAGCATCATGGACCCTTTTCATTTCACACAGCATGTGTCTGGCCCCACTCACACCAAAGGACAAACTCTGGACCTCGTTTTTACTATTGGCTTAACCATTGACTGCTTTAGTTCTGAGGATATTTTTTATTTTGGATCATCATTGTATTATATTTAACTTGTCTTTTTGTTTGCCGCCTCCTCCTGTTCGTCGTGTTCTTAGCTCGCGCACCTTAAATTCCTCTGCTGCTAAATTTGCTGACGTTTTTAATTTGGTTCTGCCTGCTTCTAATGATGTTGATTTATTAACAAATCTTTTTAATAATTATTGTGTTTCTATTTTAGATAATATTTTCCCTATTAAAACTAGACTAGCCCCTGTTTCAAAACCCTCTCCCTGGATCAATGACAGCATTCGCTGTTTGAAGCGTGTCTGTCGTAAAGCTGAGCGTTTGTGGAGAAAGACTCGTTTACAGGTTCATCTCCTTCATTTAAAAGACCTTTTAGTTTCTTTTAACACTTCAATTCGTGATGCAAGGGCTGCTTATTTTTCAAACCTAGTCTCTAGGAGCAGTGGTTAAAAATCTAGGCCCTCTTGCTTCTTAAATCCTCCATTAGTAACCTTGGTGTTACATTTGATCCAGCTCTGACGCTGGACACACACGTGAAATCTTTGGTTCGCTCTTGTTTTTACCATTTAAGAAACATTACTAAGCTGAGTCCCATTGTGTCATGCTCCCAATTGGAAATGATTATTCATGCTTTTGTTTCATCTCGCTTAGATTATTGTAATTCCTTGTTTACTTGCTTAAGTAATGCCTCCCTGGAATGACTGCAGGATGTTCAAAATGCTGCTGCTAGGCTTCTGACAAAGAATCCCAAGTACTCCCATGCCACTCCCCTGCTGATTCAACTGCATTGGCTCCCTGTCAAGTTCAGGGTCCATTTTAAGATTATAATCATGACCTATAAGGCCCTGCACGGTGTAGCTCCAACTTACATCAGTGATCTTCTTCTTCTTTATTGCCCCAGCAGGTCCCTGTGGTCTTGTGGCCAGGGCTTGCTGGTTGTCCCGCATACAAGGTTAAAAACAAAAGGTGACAGAGCGTTTGTATCAGTGACTCCCAGACTCTGGAACTCGCTCCCTTTGAGTTTGAGATCTGTGGACTCAGTCATTTCTTTTAAAAAGCAGTTAAAAACCAGTCTGTTTAAACTTGCTTTTGGTTGATTTTGTTTGTTTGAGGTTTTATGTCCGTTTCTGCTTCTGTGAAGCACTTTGTGATTTTATCTTGAAAGGTGCTATATAAATAAAATTTTACTTTACTTTACTATTGCATTATATTCTTCTTTTAGTGAAGCAGGAAGTGTAGACTGATCATCCGACCAGCTAAGTTTTTGCAGATTCTGTAAAGATTTTATTTGATTTTCTAAATTAGATACCTGGGCAAGTTTTGTTTTTGCCAGCATGGAGGAGAATGAGATGGAAAAGCCACGAATGAAACATTTTGTAGTCTCCCATAAGACTTGTGGGTCAATATCCTCATTAGTGTTGATATCTAAGAAATCCTTCAGCTGGAGCTTAAGCAGGCTGAGAAAAGTAGAGTTAGTTAATAGGGACGTATTAAAGCGCCACCTGGGGGCCCTAGTGTTTGTATTGGGCAGATCGACGCTGCATAACAAAGCTGAGTGATCAGATATCAAGATTGGCTGAATAGAAATAGATGTATTACCTGAAAGTAAGGAAGGACTAACAAAAATGTAGTCTATCCTAGAAAATGTCTTATGTCTATGAGAAAAGAATGTATAATCCCTAATGTCGAAATTCTGCATCCGCCGAAGGTCGATGAGGTTAAGATCTTTTATGAGTGTATGCAACAGAGAAGATGAGAGATTAACTACTGCATCTGGATTAGATTTATCAATAACGGGGTTGATGACGGCATTGAAGTCTAGGGGCAAAGCAAATCGCTAAATTAAATGTAACCAACCTTAACCCATGTAAGTGATCCTATTGTTAACCTAGTTGAGGCCCGCTGCAACTAAGACAGATCAACTAACTGGCATTCAGTCATTCATGTCCAGTAAGTTGGCTTCTCCTGCATGCTGATACCATCATAGTTGGCCACACTGTTTAGATCGGTGGAAGAGCGGGGCTCCATCATCACACTGCGGTGTTGCAGGATTCAGCTTTCAATTTATCTAATTTATAAATAAATAAATAAACTGTTACGAAATTAAAATAAAGTGCAAGTGAAAATATAGCCTTATAATCTGTGGGTGAATCTGAAAGTTGCTTCAGCAGTAAACCTTTTTTCATTGGCAGAACCAGAAGTTACTCTTTATATTTGAGTTAAATGAACAACAACAAACAGTCACAACAGTCGGTTTTTTTTTTTTGGCAAGCTGCAACTCCCCTTTTATGTTCACCTCTTAATGAGACACTTGAGCCTGGCTCGGAGACATGATCAGATCCAGTCTGTGTGTAATTGGGGGAAGAGCTCACTCTCAGAGTAACTTCCAGTGTTGCTCTGAGTCTGTTTCGATCTTTGGTCTTGGCCCCAGTGCAATTGTAAAGACCCGTCAGTGGAAGCTGGGATTGCAGATGAGGGCAAAGCAACATGATTTTCAGTGGGATCCACAGAATATGGGTCCAAGATCTAAATGTGTGCTTCTCTGGGATTCTCAGGGAAGTATTCATCAAGTTTCTCTGTCAGCTGTGAAAGGGGCTGACAGACAAAGTCCCTGATCTTCAGCTGAGGGGAGTTTTCCAAGATGTGAGACAAAAGTGGAAACATGTCCATCCTCTTTTCCTGGGCCCTCATGGTGGAGAAAACAGTGGGTCCATTTAGTTTCTGGTGCATGCCGTGGTGCCTACAAGTCATTGAAGCTGCACTATCACTGCACACCCCAGCACAGTTATGCCAGTCCAGGTCGTTCTAGGCGAAGTAGTTGTCAATGCAGCAGAAACATTTCTGAGCTGTGGCTCGTCTTGGTAGCTCTCCACAAAACAGCACGTGTTCATGCATACTGCTGTCCCAGCGATAATAAACAAAACCAGCAGCAATGCACCATTTGTGACATCAGTGGACTTGTCTAGTTGCAAAAAGAAAAACTGACTAAATTTTATTCTTCCCAGATGCTGATGCTGTATGTCTAAGGCCATGTCCGTGATACAGTGCCTCACAGTGTCGTTTGAAAATGGGATGGTCAGTAGCTTCTTTGCAGCAGTCTCTCTGATAATCTCACGACACATATGTACGGCGGCAGGCAAAATCAACTCCTCCGCTATAGTGAAAGACTTTTTACTCTGTGACACAAGCCTGGACATGAGGTAGCTAACTTTTAAAGCACAGTTAGAGTTACCAGTCAGTGACACAAAAGACTGTTTCTGCATCTGCAGTCCATTTTCTTTTCTCTTGAAATATTCCACTGGCTTTCTTGTGAGCCTGGGATGTTTGGTTTTGAGATGCTGTTTTTATTTCAAAGGCTTCAGTGCTTTGTTGGATAGCCTTAGTCCACACTCTACACATTGGGCCGCTTCATTTCCTCCGTTCACAAACCCATACTTCAGGAAGTTATGGTTGTACTTGTGGAAAGTTTTTGCCTTTTGGGGCTTGTCACTTTAATCTTCATTTCTGCGTTTTAAGAACTTCTCCATATATTTTGCTAACTGCAAACGGTGGGCATAGTGTCTTCTTCTGCTTGGTTATTGAGACTGATTAAACAACTCCCACTAAGCAGTGGAAAGCTGTATTGTAATTGAGATTTTCATGGATAACCGTAGTTCCTGTCTTTAATTATTAACTTATGATGTCCCGCGGCCCTCGCGGCCCACAGGTGTACAACTAAGATTTTTTTGGTGCCCTCAAGGCGTGGCTCACAGCCAAAAGTGGGCTGCGGCCCAATGGTTAAGAATCACTAGTTTACAGTTCAGCTCCAGATCCAGGTGACAGCAAGTCAAAATGAAGTTACCTGTGAGTGTCCAAATGCAGCCTGTGTTCAGTCTGAATTGTCAGCGGCTCGGTCTGTAACCCAGCATTCTGAGTTCATTTTGTATTTTTGATTTCTTATATTATATTGAAAATACGCTTAGTTCTTGTATTGCCATCATTAGTTAGGATTTAGTTGAGTTTCATTCTAGTTTAGTTTCTTCTATAATTCCTGATTTATAAGTCGTTTCTTGTCTTCTGTGTCAGTACGTCATGTGTTTCTTGCCTGATGTGTTGTCTCATGTCATGTTGTCAAGCTTGTGTTTCATGTCTACGTCTCTCAATGTTTCCTGTTTTATTTTGAAGAGTCAGGTGTCTCCATGTTCAACTGTTTTACTTCCCCCGTGGCGTCTTTAAGTGTATTCCACTCAGCTGTTTCCCCTGTGAGTTTCCACTTCCCCTCATCACCTCCTGTGTGTATTTAATCTGGTTTATTTTTTTTCCCCTAATGATTTTGTTCAGAGGCATCTTCATGTTCATGTTCCCTTATCATAGTTCCTCACATGCACCTGCTCAGAATCATGTTCATGTCATAGTCGTCATAGTCCAGGTTTTGTCCAGCATAGGTTCTATTTTTTGTTTATTCCACCTGTATTATTTGCCTTTGGCTAAATAAAAGGCTCCTCATTTGTTTAAGACTCAGTTCCGTCTCCTTTCTTATCTGCAATTGGGTCCTCATGTCAACACTCCAGCTGTGCAGCCGTGACACTGAATATCAATTATCAATTATGGATCCCAACCTGCTCTTGTAATAATTATGAGATTATATTTTATTGTTTTTTTTTCTAGTCTCTAGCTGAGTGAGGAGGATGGGGAGAGGCCTCGGGGCAGACACAGGACATGTTGGAGAGATTATATGTTTCCACAGGTCTGCGAACGCTTTAGTGTTCCACGGGATAGGCTAGAGGAGGTGGCTACGAGGCAGGAGGTCTGGGCTTCTCTGTGACCAGATTTGTGGAAGAAAATGAAAGCATAGATGGATGGAGTGGCCTCGTTGTTGGCCCTCTAGTAGGCCTGTAGTTAATGTAATTAACACCAAAGCAACTGAAACCGATTAAAAATCCCCTCTGCGACTTAACTGACCAGATTAATATACCAAGGGTTGAATTTATTCAATGCTTTACTTTGATTAAAAAGTGTTCCTGTAATTTGTTTGAGTAGTGTAAAGAAATCAGGGATGGGTCAAGACTTTTGAACAGTTTTGTACCATTTAGGAATAATAAGCACAGTACAAACAAACACTAACAAATATATACACTATACACTATACAATACATGTTTACTTTTTTTTTACACCATTTCTTTACTGAAGGCATCAGAACTATGAATGAACACATGTGGAATTCTGTAATAACAAAAAGTGTGAAATAACTGAAAACATGTTTGATATTTCAGATTCTTCCAAACAGCCTTTGCTTTGATTCCTGCTTTGCTCACTCTTGGCCTTCTCTCCATGAGCTTCATGAGGTCGTCACCTGAAATGGTTTCAACAGTCTTGAAGGAGTTCCCAGAGATGCTGAGCACCTGTTGGTCCTTTGCCTTCACTCTGAGCTCCATCTCATCCCAAACCATCTCCACTGGGTTTAGGTCAGGTGACTGTGGAGGTTAGGACCCATCAGACCAAAGCACAGATGTCCTCTGGTCTAATGTCCACTCCTTGTGTTTCTCAGCAGCTGTTTGACCATAAAGGCCTGATTCACACAGTCTCCTCTGAACATGCAGAGATGCTACTGGAGCTCTGTGTGGCATCTATCTGGGCTCTAATCTGAGCTGCTGTTAACTTGTGATTTCTGAGGCTGGTGACTCGGATGAATGTATCCTCAGCAGCAGAGGGACTCCTGGTCTTCCTTTCCTGGGGCGTCCTCATGTGAGACAGTTTCATCGTGGTCTTGATGGTTTTTGTGACAAAGTTTTCGCAGTTTTACAGCCTGACTGACCTTCACTTCTTACAGTAATGATGGGCTGTTGTTTCTCTCAGCTGATTGGTTCTTGCCATAATATGAATTCGAACAGTGTCAAATATGGCTGTCAGCTGTGCACCAACCTGACTGCTGCACAACACACCTGATGGTCCCAAACCCACTAAGAAGGCAAGAAATGCCACAGATGAGCCCTGACAGGCCCACCTGTGAGGGGAAACATGTCAGGTGACGACATCATGAAGCTCACTGAGAGAAGGCCGAGGGTTTGCAGGCTGTCAATCTATCTACATCTACACACACACACACACACACACAGAGTGTACATGCATACAAGTGTGTCCAACCTTGGCTTTACGTGTACTGACTGGCAGCTTGTCCAAAGAGACAGTGAGACAGAAGATAAGCTGGTCTTCCAACACCCAAGCAGACTGCAGGAGATCAACATAAGACAATTTTTTTGTTTAAATAAATAAAATAATATGGACTGAGTTAAACAGTCACAACAGTACTATATCTAACAGCTGCCATCACAGGTAACTCTGGAAAAAACAAAACTCTTAAAAAAAACTTTGGTTAATAAAAAATGAAACCTGTGCTCGCTTAATGTTAGTTTAGCTTTAATTTTATGTGTTTCATTTTCCTGTTTGCAGATATATTAAAATTTAAAGAATAGTTTTACAATCATTTGTTGGATGTGTTTGTTTTTTCCTGAACAGTTTGCTGCAGCAACTCTTCTGCATGTTATGGTAATTGAACTGTGCAGGTGCTGCTGCGACTGGTGCATGGATGTACGGCTCCTGAATGACTGGTTCCAGCCTGAACACCTGCCTTATATATAAAGCCTGGAGCGCTTCACACGCTTCCCCTAACAGCTGATCAGCTGGGTGAGCTGCCGTTACTTTGAACACATCGATTTCTCCTGTTTTTGGACAGGAGGTCAGACTCTGTCTTTATTTTGGTTCCTTTCCTCTGTGAGCTCATGTATGTTGGCATCTATCAGACCTCAGCTTTGTTTGATTTGCTATTTTGGCCTCGGCTCACCCTGATGTGTTGACACTCCTGTTCTGTTGTTTTTCCCTCATTACTTTGTAAATAAATACCATGTAATGACCAGTGATTGTTTCCTGTGGCTGCGTGGGTGTTGGTGGGGAGCAAGTGCCTCATCCATGCCATCTCCTGGCCCGCAGACGGGTTGTAACAATAGGGACTAGACAGGAGAGCGCTGAGAGTGTTTGTGTACTTACGTAGTTTGTTTTTCTAAAAGTAACCTTGTACTTTTACTCCTCACATTTTCAAAAACAGGCTCATTACTTTGCATTCAAGAGGAGTTATTATTTGTTAGTGCGAGCCTCCAAACATCAAACTGATTCAAGTCTAAACAGTAACACATGCATGGCAGTCCTGTTGTGTAATCGTCACCAGAGGATGATGCATGAAAGAGCTGAAGTGTGTCAAAGTCAGGGGTTAAAACTGGGCTTCATGAGCTGCAGGGCTTCAGCATCTAGTTAGCCCCACAGAAGACGAGCGAACATAAAGGGAGTAATGTGTTACTGAAGGTCATTTCAAATGCAGCATTTCTGCAAACACACAAATTGTTTGTGCGCAGTTTGTGTAACAGTGTGTTGCAGCTAAAGGTCCAGCTGCTTATTTGACAGGGAGAGAAAAGAAAGAGCTAACTTCACTCAGACAGACAGATAAGACAGACGGGACATGGCAGGAAGAAGAGAGCTTACATTTAAAGGTCAGTGGGATTTTTTAAACGAGATACTTTGTTTGTACATGTGACTGTTTTTTACATTTTGAAACATGCTGCAAATCAAACTAAGGCAGACGAACTGTTATACAAGGCTGCATGAAAACCCTCTGCAGGTTAGTTTGCTGCACTGTGAGGATTTAAAGTAAAGCACAGTGTGTGCCTGGTGCACAGTGGCTGTGGGTTCATGGCCACAGTTAGCTTACATCACATGTAGCAGAGAGTCACATGAATTTGATGAGCTTAGATCCACTGATGAATTCCACCTTGATGCCAGCTTTATAGCATCTAGTATAAAGACAGTATAAACTGTGGAGGATGAAACATCTGCTCACATCTGGTTGAATCCAGGTGTGTCCATCCACAGAGAGCAGCAGGTCAGCTGATCACAGCCTGCACACTAAGAACAGCTGCTGGAGCTCTCAGGAGAAATGATTGTGAGTTTGATTCAGTTCCCCACACTGAGCCGTGACAACCAGTTTTAGGTTCCCCACCTGCTGAACCCACTTTAACCTCTGACTGTGCACACTTCCTGTTTACAGGCAAAGTCCCCTCTACAACGGAGGCAACAACAAGTAGATTTGATTTGATTTTCCTTTATATTCAGACTCAAGCTGAGTATAATTAGAAGCAAAAATAGACTAAAGTTTGTTCCCCTCTACTGATATTATTCTATCATTATGTTCATATAGCACAGGGTTCAGTCAGCTTTGGACAAAATAGAAGCGTCCTCCTTTACTTCCTTACTTTGAGCACATTTAGAGCCTTTACTTTTTTTTTATTCGAGTAAATAAGTTGAATCAGTACTGTGACTTTTACTGGAGTATTTTTTACTAGTAGTATCTGCACTTCTACTCGAGTACAGACAATCTAAACCACCCTCTGGTTTTTTATCTAATTAGGACATTGTCACGGGTTCAAAATATTGGGGATGGATACAGGAGGAAAACCAAAATAACAACACTGGTCCGGCCGGGTCAAGTCAAACGATGATTTTAATGCACACGTGTGGGAGATGGGACACTGCACGCAGACAGCATAAGATCTCTCACCGAAAACCACACAACAATAGTTTTTATGAACATCAGGGTATTGGAACGCCCCCTCATGCGTAAAGTAGGTACAATACAATCAATGTTGACAACTTTTAACACATTAAAAGAACATCTTCTTCTTCCCGAGGCCAGATCCTTCCCAGTAATCTTCTAACTCCGCTTATGCCCTGGAACAAACAGTCTCTCCTGCAAGCATAATCAAACAGCTACAAGGCCTTGCAAACTATTATTTAAATATTTGAACTCTCCCCTCTACATGAGTTTAACTGCTCCAAAATAAAACTCACACCGTTACTTCATCATTTTCATTCTGTACCACTGCTCCTTATCAGGCTGTGTGAAGCACAGCAAACAATTCAATCAAGGCCTTGAGCCATAAACAGACATCACGCACAGACATTGTTTTCATAACCAAACTGTTTTAGACCTTGTCCCTTAAATCTACATAAATGACCTCTGGGTGACAAAAAAACACATTTAACCAATAATAAAACACATTTTAAGTAATCAATGGCTTCTTATAAAAATTATGTATTTGGATGTTTGTGTGCAGCATTTTGCATATCAGCATAAGCATTTGTTAGCAAAGCATTCTTCATTGCATCAGCGTGTGTGTGTATCACTCTTCATTGCACAAGCGTGTGCATGTGTATGTGTGTGGATCACTTCTCAGTGAATCAGCATTTCGATTTAGGTGTGTGTGTCATTTCTCACTCAATCAACGAGTGCACATGTGTTCATGTGTGTATTTCTCTTCATTCTGAGTCAGCGTATGTAGATGTGTGTGTTTGTGTGTGTTTGTGTTCATCACTTTCCTGTTCTGGTGTTCTGGGTAAACCACGGCCTGAAGCGTGCCCTGGGGTCCTGCCCTCCTCCATTTCAGCCTGTTTGCCACCCTTGCTGCTGTTCAAAGTTCAGTCTGTCCTGGTTCTGGCCCCAAATCAAGCAGTCCTTTTCTCCAGTGTCCATGTTCATCGCAGGTGAAACCTTCATCTTCTCCTTGTCCAGCTCCTCCTGAGCCATGCTCAGTTTCTGCTCTGATGCCTTGAGCTCGTACTGAGGGCAGAAACCTCAGAGTCTTTTCCGTACACGTCATATTGAAGCTTATTGATGTTTTCCTTGCTTTGCTCCAAGGCCTTCTGCAGCTCTGCTGTCCGGCTCTTCTCAGAGGTCAGCTCCTGGCCGAGCCCCGACACCTGTGCCTTCAGCTTATTTTCTTCTGGTGCTTCTGTCCATTCTGAGGTGCCTCCTGACCTCAGTTACTCCTGCTGTCTCTGGCACGCCCTTTTTGCTGCCTGATCATTCGTGTTGGTCCATCACTGTCCTGCACAGTGTTAAATGCAGAGTTATTAAGGTCAGCATCATGTTGCTCAGCCTCACTCTTCATTCAGGCTTAATGGGCGTCTCGTCACAGCTCTGTCAGCTGAAGCTGTCTGGAAATCTCCCCCGTGTAGTGAAACGAGCCTTGGATTTAACGCTCTCCGTCTCTGCTGCATGAGATCGCTTTCCTGCAGCACTGTTGACATTTTCAGATTGTTGTTATGGGTCCAGCTGCTGCAGCATTTGGTCAGGGTCACGTCAAAGATGGTAGAGGGGAGAGCAGGAGTCCAGGTCGGCCTCGGCTTTCCGGGCTGGCAAAGCAGCCTGTAATTAAACATAAAGAGAAAAAACAAAAACAAAACAAAAACAGACGAACAGACGAACAGGAAAATGATGTTGTTTTGGCTGTGTGATTCAGAGAGGGGAGAAACACCGGGCCAGGCCCTGTGTCAGCCTTCCCTCCCCCTTTTTTTGTTCTTTCTTACCATATAATCAACTCATAACCCACCAAGTTGACAGGACAACACAGGTACATGTTAAAATTTTTAAGATCATGTTTAAAAGCCCAAAAATCAATTTCCTTCCTTCAGTAATCACTTCTATTATTCAATCAGCAGAAAACATCTCACAATTTGACTCTTAACCACTAAATTTGTTGTTTCATCGCTGGTTGGTCATACCAGTCTCTTTCTTTTGGAAGTTAAGTTGTTGTCCTGCAACCCAGAAAGTTTATTTGTTAGTAATGGATAAACTTCATCATTCAACAACAGGTGTATGTTAAGTTTCGCTGCTTTAACCTTGCTGGAAAATCTTCACGTGTTCATGAGTGTAAGCTGTTTTTTCATTGCGTGTGTGTGCATTTGTAGGCGGTTTATTTTTTACTTTTTTCTCAAACAAGGCGTTATCTTAAAAGCTGCCTTTTCTCTCACGTTTCTCTGCTTGTGTGTGTTTTTGTTTCACCTTTTGTTGTGATGCTCTGGACGCCTTCCCAACCTCCACAAGTCCATTGGCCCCAAAATCCAACCCAATTTTATGTGCTCTTAAAACCTTCATTTCTCCTCTAATTCTCTCCTCGCTGCTGTCTTTTCCACAGCTGCTGATTCTTGCTGGGTGTGGTTCCCATTACTATAATTTTGTTCTGGGCGCTGTGCTTGTGGTGGGCGGTTGGTCCAGGTCCGTAGCTTCCTGTATTAACACACTAAAACATACAATTAGTATTTCTTTTCTTAAGACGTCCAATCGCTCCATCTGCCTAGATTTCACTCTCTCTCTCGCTGGGTTCACACTTCACACAGTCAGGCAGTTGCCTTTTATGGGCGTGCAGAGTTCCGGTCATACACACACAGCTACTCACACCCAGCGGCTGCAAAGCAGTCTTCACATTATCTATGCACACACTCAGCCACAATCATCCGCTCCTCAATATAAATGTATAAAACCAGTAGTCATTATCCCTAGAAACACACACACCCTCAAGAAAATTCACTGTATTTAATCATTTATTCGTACTCACTGTGACAAATGCAACTCATGTAAAGAAGATCCCCTATAGGTGAAATTTCAATTCGGCACGGCCCAGAAATGTCACAGTTGCAGGTCATTACAAAAGTGGAAGAACCAACTGAGTGGGTAAACTCAATGGTGTGTGTGGATAAAAGGAATAAAAACAATGATTTGAGAATATGCATGGACCCTGGCGATTTAAATCAAGCCGTAAAGCGTGAGCACTACCAGATACCAAAGCGTGAAGAGATTGCAAGTGAAATGGCAGGTGCCAAATACTTCTCAAAGCTAGATGCAGCACAGGGGTTTTGGCAAATAAAGCTAGATGAGAAAAGTTCAAAATACTGTACTTTCAATACACCTTTTGGCAGGTACAGATTCCTCAGAATGCCATTTGGCATAATCTCAGCATCTGAGATTTTTCATCGTGCCATGGACAACATGTTAGAGGGATTACAAGGTGTTCGCTGTTATGTTGATGATGTGGTTATTTGGGGCTCCACCCTACAAGAACATAATGAAAGACTGGTGAAGGTGCTGCAACGGGTGAGGGAGGATGGATTAAAGTTAAATCATGAGAAGTGTCATTTTGGTGTAAAGGAAATAACATTTTGGGAGACAAATTCTCTGCTGGAGGTATTGAGCCAGATGAAAGAAAAATAAAAGCCATCGCAACAATGCCACGCCCGACAGATAAGAGAGGTGTGCTCAGAGTGATGGGAATGATAAACTTTGTTGGAAAATTCATACCTAACTTGTCAGTGAGAACATCAGCTCTAAGGGAGTTACTTCGTGATTCCATAGAATTTAAATGGTCAGCGAGGCATGAAAAGGAATGGAATGATTTAAAACCACACTGACAACGCGCCCAGTGCTTGCATATTATGATCCAACTAAGAGTTTGAAAATCTCAACAGATGCCTCAAAGGATGGGCTTGGAGCTGTTTTACTTCAAGCTGAAGAGGGGAGCTGGAAATCAGTTGCTTATGCTTCTAGATCCATGACTGAGTCTGAAAGCAGATATGCTCAGATTGAGAAAGAATGTCTTGGGCTGGCATATGGACTTGATATTTTTCACTGTTATGTTTATGGTCTTCCTACCTTTACAGTTGAGACAGATCATCGTCCTCTTGTGTCAATCATTAAGAAAAGTCTGAATGAGATGTCGCCGAGGATTCAACGTCTCATGATGAAACTGCAGAGGTACAGCTTTGACTTGATATACACACCAGGCAAGCATTTAGCTTTAGCAGATGCACTGTCGCGAGCATCACAGGTGTGTCACGCGAGCTCCACTGAGACAGAAGTAGACGATCATGTTAATATGATAGTGGAGTCTCTGCCAGTGTCTGACGCAAAGATAAAACAAGTATGTGAGGAGACAGCTGCAGACAGGGAGCTGCAAACGATGATGGAAAATATCCAAGGAGACTGGCCCAGAGGGTCTTGTTCAAAGTATTATCATGTTAGATCAGAGCTCAATGTGGTAAATGGACTGCTGTTGAGAGGCAATAGGATTGTGATACCACATAGTCTGAGACAGCTGATACTTCAACGAATACATGAGGGACACCTGGGAATAGAAAAGTGTAAAAGGAGGGCTAGAGACACTGTGTACTGGCCTGGTATTAATAAAGACATTGAGACCATGATCGGAAAGTGTGAAACATGCAACAAGTTTCAGAGCAGACAGGCAAGAGAACCCATGATGATTCCTGAACTTCCTACAGAGCCTTGGAGGAAAGTAGGAACAGATTTATTTCATTTTAATGGGAAAGACTATCTGTTGGTGATAGATTATTACTCTAACTTTCCTGAGATTGCTCTGCTTACAAGTACAACTGCTAATAATGTGATCACACATGTGAAGTCTATCTTTCCAGGCATGGAATACCAGAAACTGTCATTAGTGACAATGGTCCTTGCTATAATTGCAAAGATTGGCAGAATTTTGCAAGAGAATATGGCTTTAAACATGTCACATCGAGTCCTCAACATCCACAGGCAAATGGCAAGGCTGAAAAAGGAGTGCATATCATCAAGCAGCTTCTGAAGAAGGCTACAGACAGTCAATCAGATCCTTATTTAGCTCTGCTGAGCTACAGGACTGCTCCTCTTGACTGTGATTTATCCCCTGCAGAACTGCTGATGAGTCGTAAGCTACACACCACTTTGCCCTGCTATGCAGAAAGCAAGCAGAGTGAAGAAATTATAAAAAAGCAAGAGCATCTGAAATGGAAACAAAAACGGCGGTATGACAAGGGAACAAGAGCACTTGGATTGCTTGCAAAGGATGATGTAGTGAGAATCCAAGATCAGAATGCATGGAGCAGGAAAGCCATTGTTCTTCAGGAAGCAGGTCCGAGATCATATGACGTAAGAACCGAAGAAGGTCATGTGTTCAGAAGGAACCGTCGCAACTTGCTGAAGACTAAAGAGACATTTCAGGAGGAACAATGTGGTGAGGAAGATGAAAATGTTGATGTGTCACATGCAGAGACAGTGTCTGATTTGAAACCACTGGACGGACATGAGTATGTGGAGAGAAGTGAAGTGGTTTCAGGACCTGTATTGAGGAGGTCAGAGCGTAAGGCCAAAAGACCAGTTAGGCTTAATCTGTAAAGCTGAAACTGGATTTGTTTTTATCTTATATTCTGATGGTGGTGAAAAAAAAACAATTGAAAAAATATTAATGTAAAACAATTATGTGTATATGTTAGTTTATAAGACCTATGTTGTATATAATTCAGAGGAAAGGGGATGTGTTGATATGTAGGTGTTCGTGTAATGATAAGGTTTACCAGCAGGGGGCGCTGTATTTAAGAAAGCTCATGAATGCCTCCGGGGGAGCACATAAAAGAAGACTGGTCTGTGGTGTGAGGGAATGAATGGTGTCAATAAAATGTTTGGAGCAGTAGCTTGCAAAGCATAAGTGGATGCTGTGTTATTTTTAACAAGCGCTACGAAGACAACACACCTCCTACCTACCTCGACATACAAACTCTGTGTGGCTTCACGTGTTCTGTTGATGTTTACATGATC
The DNA here is from genome assembly GCF_013358895.1 of Oreochromis aureus. Lineage (NCBI taxonomy): Eukaryota > Metazoa > Chordata > Actinopteri > Cichliformes > Cichlidae > Oreochromis > Oreochromis aureus. The sequence continues at coordinate 44,925,054 of NC_052944.1, read as the reverse complement.
GAAATAACTTGAACACAAACAAAGAGGAAGACGGAAGGAAAAAACAACAAGTCCCAGCATCCTCTGTGTTTAGGGAGCAGTAGTGAAAGTGAAAGCAGGAGGAGGAAGGTGGAGCTGAGGCAGGTGAGTGTTAACATGAATATGTTTCTTCTTATGACATAAAATAATTCCACGCTGTTCGTGTCTGTGGGTGAAATGTGAGGCCGGTCGGCTCCTCTGAGCGCTGGTTTCCTGTAAGTAGAGAGGAAGTGAGTTTAGCTGAGCCTCCGTTTAGTGTGAGAGAGCAGGAGGAGAGTGAGAGCTGTGCTGAGGCAGGGTGAGTGTTAACACCGCTCTGACATTACTGTGTCTCTGTGGCGGGAACAACAGGCTCCGTCAGTGGAGGCAAAAATAATCAGACTTTGGTTTTTCAAAGGAAACAACTTTAAGTCGGAAGTTCCCGCACGCTCATTGGATAACGATGTGTCAATCTCGAGCTATTAGCCAATGAGCGTGCGGACTCACAGAAAGACCCGCCTTCATCACGGGACTTTAAAAACTACAATGGCGACAGAAACTCCGTGAGTGGAGTTCAGGCTGACGTCATGAAACTGTGACGTTTGAGCCACTTCCTGTTCTCAGTCCCAGCGTCCTGATCACCGAGGTTTCTGTTGCTCTGATATCTGATATTGATTATATTGGTAAACAGGCTGTAGCAGAACTATCAGGTCTGTTCTGAAAACTGTCTTTATTTTTTCAAAGTAAGGGAATATCTGTGGTCTGATACCGCGGGCTCATGGGCTAAGGACTTGGATTGACAAGCGCAGATGATTGTGTTGTTTCTTATAAAGGCTTGTGTGTGTGTGTGCCTTCCTGTGTGTGTCCTTGTGTCAGTGGAACTGAATCAGTGTGTTAGAGAAAGTGCTCCTCTGCTGTGCCGTCATCGTGTGGATTAGAGCAGGGCGATATGACCAAAGATATTTATCACGATATACATTTGAAAATTTGCGATAACGATATAACTGACGATATAATTGACACTAGACAAAATACTTTACAACTCCACAACTTTATTAGTGCAAAAAACCCCATCAATGTATTTTCACTTAAACAAGCAGCTGTTTTTTTATGTGCAATAAAGTTATATAAAAATGTAACAGTGCAAATTCCTTGCTGACAGTTTAACCAAAAGGCATTTCCAGTGGAAATTGGCCGACATATCCTCAGCATAACCATGTATAATATCCACAAAACTTAAAAAGAGGTCATACACACACAATACGGTAATATTATGTTGAAGCACAGTACGTATCACTCTGCGAGGCGCCTGCGTACGATAGCCGTAATGCTCCGACAATCCATCAAGCCGTGCGGCTTCGTAGCTTAGCAAAGTCGCACTAAAACATTTGACAGATTTTCAAGCGCCGTGTACCACATAGAATCGTTTCGAGGTCAGTAAACACAACCAGAATTCATACATAAGGCACACGGGATTATAAGGGGCACTGTCGATTTTTAGAAAAATCAAAGGATTGATTTTAAGTGCGCCGTATTTTCCAAACAACACGGTAATAACGACGGCCCGCTAGCATGCGCTACCAAAAATAGTGCTTTGTTGTGTATCTGACGGACGAAAGCTAAACCAGTTCCACACCACTGAAGTTGCAGCATTTTTACAAACCAGTTCTGGTTCATCCGTTTCATTTAACGATCCACTTTCCCTCTTCTCATTCTGCGTCGCCGCCATGTGCGTATGTAAACATAGGCACTGCGCATGCGCGTTTTACCCATATTCTATCGCGATATTTCATTTTCCTATCGTTGCCCAACATTATACCGGTATTACCGTGAACGGTATGATATAGCCCAGCCCTAGTGTGGATGCTTCTTTTAAAGTTGGAACTCATGTTTTTATGATCTGCTTCATTTCATTGAACCTTTATTTCTAACCATGAAGTCCCTTTGAGGTTACAGCCTGCTGGTTAGGTTTAGGCTGTTCTTGTGCTTCAGGCTGAAATATGAGGAGTAAGGAGTGGGGCTGGTTAGCCCTCATGACCCTCACCATAACACATACATCACAGGACAGTGTTTACCACAGAAACTCCATGAAATGATCAATGAGAACTTTAGAAACCCGTCAGTGTGATGCTTCCAGTACAACAGCACCTCTGAGTGTGTGTGTTTACCTCTCAGACTAACTCCACCCTGACATCAAGAAGATGGAGGAAGAGGATGGAGCAGGATCTGCAGCATCCAGCTGTGTGTCTGTGAGGAGTGACTGGTCCAAAGAACATCCTCTAAACTTCAGTAATGAACCTGGAGCAACAATGTAAGAGAGCTGCTGACTCATTTATTCAGTGTAAATAATGATTTTTGATGCAATGGGAGAAGAAAAATGACATAAACAGTTTTAAAAATAAGGATTAAAATATTACAAACTATATTTTTGAGTTTCCTGATGTAGTACAAAAATATATGAACATAACTGTATATAGGACAGATATTTTACGGTTCTTTTAGGCAGCACCAAAAAACAAAAAGACTATTTTTAAGCTGTCTGAGGTAGTGAGTCAACATGTCACACTGGGTCAAAGGTCAGGGAGTAAAAGTGTGTTTTAAGGCAGGTTTAAAGCAGCGAGTGAAGGAGCCTGTCGAGGTAAATCGTTCCATAACTGATCAAATTCAGTTGGTGGACCTCTGTGTGAAATCAAGCATCTGGTTCACAGAGAGGATAACCCTCAAATGGGCTGTACACCATTATATAGGGAGACAAAAACAGAGCTTATTGTAGCCATCGCTCTCTCGCATGGACGTGGCAGTCTTGCTGTCTGCTGCGAATCCTCCCCGTACCTCCGTGACCTCGTCTGGTATCTGCTCCCTCCTCTGTAAGAGACAGTAAAGGAAAACACGTCTCTGCCTAGTCTTGAAAATCTAATCTTATCATCCATCGTTCTTCTAGGGCCTCTTCTTCTTGTGGCCTCAGCTAACTGCTAATATTTAAGTGGCTAACATTAACATGTGTGCCAGCCAGGTTAATGTTAGCCATTAAAGCACCAAAAGGTACTATAAAAGTACTTTTGTTTTCAAAACTTACTCAAGTAAACGTAACGGAGTAAATGTAACTCGTTACTACCCACCTCTGGACTTGACTGCGGTAGTTTGTAACCTAAGATCATCACACTGCCCTCTGATTGTCTCCCCAACTACTCTTCCAAGGATTGTCAGGTTGGAGATTGGCCTATAATTAGCTAAGACAGCTGGTCTAGGGATGCTTTTTAAGTAAAGGTTTAACTACAGCCAGCTAGGGATGGGTACCGTTTGATTTGAAAACCTGCTGAATCAGAATCAGTTGCTGATGATGGCTTTTTCTTTTACATTAATCATGTATAATCTTAACTCAAAGTGAACATAGACTTGATTGAAGTAACTCAGATCAGCCAATTCAAAATGCTTATTCAATCAACTCTGAGTTTATGGCTAGACTCAGTTTGTTGGCCCTGCACCTTAAAACTATTCCCTGTTTGTCCCTCATGTTTTTTGGATATTGTTTTCACATCTTATGTCACGGCTAGCGGGGCGAGCCATGTTGAATTTAATAAAGGACCCAAGATGCCGACCCTGCTGTGAAGTGAGTGAGCTTTATTGAAACGGTGAAGTGCAGCGGAGATGGCCTGTGCAGAAGCTAAGATAACCTCTACTGAAAAAACTAAAAAACTAACCTGAAACCTTAAACGGAGACACGGGGAGATAACACAGACGACCCGGCAACAAGCAGGAGAAAACAAAGGGCTCATATACACAAAAAAACAATCAGGGAATGAGAAAAGGGAGACACAGCAGGATTAATTGGCCATAACCAGACAAGGGGAAGCAAAAGTAGACACACTAACGTAGGACATGGCTCTGTCAAAATAAAACAGGAAGTGAAGACAGAGACACAATACTAACACAGTACAGAGGGAACACAGAAACCAAAACCTCAGAACTAGAAAATCTTAATCAGGATGAAATTGTAACAAAAGACAATAACAATCAAAACAAAACCACTGAGTCCACAGACTCGGGACATACATCGGCTCAAACTGTGGTCATAAATATTTTGTAAATCAGACTGTGTAGTTGTGAACTGAGTTTTGTAACATTGTGAAACAAAATATGTGAAAAGTTTATGTTTTTATGCTCATTGATTTGTGTGTGTAAAAATGTAAAAAGTGTAATAAACATTAGAACTACTTTTGCTGACACAAAGTTTGGCGAGCACTGCAAGTTGTCCCTTTAAACCAGTCACTGATAAAAAGAGAGCACCTTGTTCCAGGGCATCTGAGCATGGAGGGAAAGCTTTATGCAGGAGATGGTAAGAGCTGTTGGGACTAAAGAAACTGAGCAGAAAACTATAGACATCTGGAAACTGAGTTGTTAATTCTCAGTGGGATCACCAGGACTAGCAAAGCTTCACCATGACAGTCATCTGATTGACTGAACCCATCCAAACATCACTTCATGGACCTTTAGCTTGTGTCTGTGTGTGGACAGACATAACATGAGCTAATTATTCATTACTCCTCCACAGAGTGGAGCAGGAGAGAGCAGAGGTTTCCACTGGTCAGTCTGCACAGCAACATCAAACACACCTGGACTCAGTGGTTATGGTTTGTAGTACTACGTTTACATTTGTTCTTTTCAGTCACCTCTGTGCTGCACTTTGTGGACCAGAGGATTGTCAGTGTGTCCAACATAAATCAGAGTTTGGGCTCCATGATTTCAGTCAGATTGGGGTGACTGTAGCTCAGGAGGTGAGCAGGTCAGCTACTAGTCAGAAGCTTTGTGAATCAAACCCTGGCTGGCAAATGTACTGGGTAACGTACTAAACCCAAGCTGCCCTCTGATGCATCCATCAGAGTGTGAAAGAAAGTATTTAAGCACAGAACAATGTGCTTGGTTGAATGAGGCATGTTGTATAAAATGCTTTGTGTGCACAGAGTATCACAGAGAGCTATATAAGAACCAGTCCATTTACCACTGGGTAATTCATATAGTCTTCTTTTCCAGCGGCTGGAGGACAACATCACCATGTTTGTGAAGAACGAGCTGAAGAAGATCCAGAAGCTTCTGAGTCCAGATCACCCAGAAACTTTAAAGAGCCAGATGGAGGATGAGGAGATGTTTGGAGGTGAGGATGAAGATGAAAGAAAGAGCTGCAGAGAAGCATTTCTGAAGATCACACTCCACTTCTTGAGGAGACTTAAGCAGCATGAGATGGCTGACCATCTGCAGAGCAGTAAGAAAATTTCTCTAAAGACTGAATATTGATCTTTCCTAATAGCTCAAGAAATGGACCAATAGACATTCATCCTTTCAGGGTCCTGAAAGGCTGTGATATTTATTGTGTAATATTTGTTTCTGAATTTCTTACCTTCAGAAATATTTGCTTCACTCTGTAAACGTGAACTTAAAGCCCAACTGAAGAAGAAGTTCCAGTGTGTGTTTGAGGGCATCGCTAAAGCAGGAAGCCCAACCCTCCTGAATCAGATCTACACAGAGCTCCACATCACAGAGGGAGGGACTGCAGAGGTCAATGATGAACATGAGGTCAGACAGATCGAAACAGCATCCAGGAAACCAGACAGAGCAGAAACAACCATCAGACAAGAAGACATCTTTAAAGTCTCACCTGGAAGAGACGAACCAATCAGAACAGTGCTGACAAAGGGAGTGGCTGGCATTGGGAAAACAGTCTTAACACAGAAATACAGCCTGGACTGGGCTGAAGACAAAGCCAACCAGGACATCCAGTTCATATTTCCATTCACTTTCAGAGAGCTGAATGTGCTGAAAGAGGAAAAGTTCAGCTTGGTGGAACTTGTTCATCACTTCTTTAATCAAACTAACCAATCAGGAATCTGCAGGCTTGAAGACTTCCAGGTTGTGTTCATACTTGATGGTCTGGATGAGTGTCGACTTAATTTGGACTTCAACAAAACTAAAATCCTGACTGAAACAAGAAAGTCCACCTCATTGGATGAGCTGCTGACAAACCTCATCAGAGGGAACCTGCTCCCTTCTGCTCGCCTTTGGATAACAACACGACCTGCAGCAGCCAATCAGATCCCTCCTCAGTGTGTCGACATGGTGACAGAGATCAGAGGGTTCACTGACCCACAGAAGGAGGAGTACTTCAGGAAGAGATTCAGAGATGAGGAGCAGGCCAGCAGGATCATCTCCCACATCAAGAAAGCTCAAGCCTCCACATCATGTGCCACATCCCAGTCTTCTGCTGGATCACTGCTACAGTTCTGGAGGATGTGCTGGAAACAGAGAGGGAGGACAGCTGCCCAACACCCTGACTGAGATGTACATCCACTTCCTGGTGGTTCAGGCCAAAGTCAAGAGGATCAAATATGATGGAGGAGCTGAGACAGATCCTCACTGGAGTCCAGAGAGCAGGAAGATGATTGAGTCACTGGGAAAACTGGCTTTTGATCAGCTGCAGAAAGGAAACCTGATCTTCTATGAACCAGACCTGACAGAGTGTGGCATCGATATCAGAGCAGCCTCAGTGTACTCAGGAGTGTTCACACAGATCTTTAAAGAGGAGAAACAACTGTACCAGAACAAGGTGTTCTGCTTTGTTCATCTCAGTGTTCAGGAGTTTCTGGCTGCTCTTCATGTCCACCTGACCTTCATCAACTCTGGACTCAATCTGCTGGAAGAACAACAAACAACGTCCATGTGGCCTAAATTATTTGATAAACCAAAACTCCAATCTCTCCACCAGTGTGCTGTGGACAAGGCCTTACAGAGCCCCAATGGACACCTGGACTTGTTCCTTCGTTTTCTCTTGGGTCTGAAGACTAATCAAACTCGTTTGCAAGGCCTGATGACACAGACAGGAAGTAGCGCACAGACCAATCAAGAAGCAGTCAAGTACATCAAGAAGAAGCTCAGTGAGAATCTGTCTGCAGAGAAAAGCATCAATCTGTTCCACTGTCTGAATGAACTGAATGATCGTTCTCTACTGGAGGAGATCCAACAGTCCCTGAGATCAGGACGTCTCTCCACAGATAAACTGTCTCCTGCTCAGTGGTCAGCTCTGGTCTTCATCTTACTGTCATCAGAAAAAGATCTGGATGAGTTTAACCTGCAGAAATACTTTGCTTCAGAGGAGGCTCTTCTGAGGCTGCTGCCAGTGGTCAAAGTCTCTAAAAAAGCTCTGTAAGTTATAAAGTTTTTATTATTTATTTTGGTTGGTATGTTATGGAAAAACACACTGCCATCAAGTTCTGTTTTGTTTTTGTCAAAATCCCTGTAATATAATCACTGTACCTTTATATACACGGACTTGTATTAATGCTGCTGCCCTCTTGTGGCTAAAGTGTAATTATGTTATTGTTATTAGGAGGATTTGAGAGAAACGTGCCAAGTGAGTCAGCACCTTCGCTTTAGCTTAAAAATCCAAATTCTTATGTCATCAGTTATAGTTGCATGTATTCATTATCATAATTTAACCTTTATTATTGATGTCTTCAATTTATTTTGAGTAAACTAGCAATAATTTTATGGTTGTATTAAATAAATACATCACTAATGAATTATTTATTTCAGTAATGAATTAAAAATGTACATAATTAATTAAAATATTGATAATGAATTATTTAATGATGTATTTATTTAATTCACGTTGCTACTCCTGGCCCTGCATCGCTGTTCATAAATACATTTTATTTGTCAACTTCACCCATCAAAGTCAGGGGGCGGGTTAATGCTGATCAAGTCAAAACCATTGCTTTGGTCTGGTGGGCGTTCTTTTAGTGGGCTTTTCTCAGTACTAAGTAGGCCCACACACCAGGGTTTGGACATGTGTGGACCCAAACTGTACTTAAACTTGACCCTTTTTGTGTGTCACCAAATACACTTTAATATCTTCTAGACAAGAATGTAGTGGCATCATCTTTGACCTCTTTTGGCTCCAAACAGAAGTGACAGACTTGAGCAGGGTTCATTTAAAGGCTGACAGAAGTGGAGTGGTGACGGGAGATGTTTGACAGGACAGTGTTTCAGCCTCCACAGGTTCATGTTGTGCTCCATCAGTCAGTGAAGATGAAGTCAGTGCTGATGAGGCTGTAGAGTGTGTGAGGGATGTGAATGAGGATGATGAAGATCTGATGATAGCAGATAAAAACAGGCTGCAGAGACTTTGAGCCATACAGGGCACACAGTGTGTGTACAGAACAGCTGAAATCATTCTGGAGGCCTCACTGGAATATGGAAGCATCACAGTACAGCTTCACTAAAGTCTCTGATATGAGATGAGAAATGAAGCAGCCAGAGCTTTTTTCATGAGTGGAAACCACGGTGACTGTGAGCTGCTGCTACAGCCTCCAGATTAGCCAGCAGCTCATCCTGCTCAACATTTTCTCACCAACTTTAATGGAAGTGTGATGTTTTCAGCTGGAGTGATGGTCAGGGTGGCCTCCTCTCCTCTTCTTCTCCTCTTCCTCTTTCATTTGTAAAGCCACTTCTGCTGCTTTCATTCATTTGGAAGTCCTGTAGCTGAGTTTGGGAGAGACTAACAGCCTCGGCAGCAGAGGGGAGAAAGGCTGTAACACCACCACTTTACTCTGTTCTACCTGTCACATCATTTTATCAGGAAACAAATATGCTCCTGTTTTTACTATGTTTGTCTTGAAGATGTAAGAAGATCACATGGTGCTTTTTATTATTGTGTTGGTTTGTTTCCTGTCTCTTGGATGGAGCCCAGCTGTGCGTGGCCCCTGGGCCTGTGGTCAGAGTGTGTGCTGGATAATCCGCCCAGGATGAGGCCAAACTGACACGGGATGAAATGTCTGTCACATAATTGAGCTTAGTGTAGTTTCATTTCTGCACAGTTTAAAACAACCAAAACTTTTTTTCTGTCTTTTCCATGTTATACTGTAGACTTTCTTTGATACTGTGTCCAAAAGGAGCAGCTTTTACTTTGAAGGGAGGCGCTCTGTTTCCTCTTCAGGTTGGATGATGGAAGCAAATGAGTGTGTGATGTTCTTTCAGTGTTGCACTTTGTAGACGCGCTCTGAGCACTGGTCTCACAGCCAGCTGCACATAGAGACCAGTGTTGTTAGTCCAGGTCAGAAGATGACTTGTTGGAATGAAAATGAGCTTGTAGTTTGTCTGCTTTAATAATGTGACTGGAAAAAGGTGTTGGACTTCAAATATGTCCATTTCTTTCACACTTCACCTTTAAAAGTGAAGCCATGTGGTTCCTGGAAGGAAAAACACGACTTCTTCAAGTCTTTGTCCTGTTTTTATGAGAAATGTACGACTTTAATGTGAAACATTCAGAGTTTTTTCTCTTGTTGTGTTTGTTTGAAGCTGCTTCCTGTTGGCTTCAGCTGTTTGGAGTTTCCACTTTCTAAACTTCTACATTCTGAACCTTCTTCAGCTCTGAACAGATGATGAAACACTGAATGATTTCAAGCTCACACTTTGTCTAATAAACTTACATCTTTCATTCTTTATACAGATTGTGGGGCTGTGGTTTGTCAGAGATCAGCTGTGATTATCTGGCAGCAGCACTGAAGTCCAACCCCTCCCATCTGAGAGAGCTGGACCTGAGCGGCAACAAGCTGCAGGATTCAGGAGTGAAGCATCTGTGTGGTTTCCTGGAGAGTCCAGGATGTGGACTTGAAACTCTGAGGTCAGTCAGCATGTTTTAGTTGTGCTGAGATGAATATGATGTGAAAGTTGTGCTGACACTAAACTGCAGACATCAGGCTGATATTATACTGATCCACACTGAGGATCTTCATGGTAAAGTCTGTTTTCTTCTTCTCTGGTTTAGTCCATTGACTGCAGCAGAACAATGTTCACATTTCAAACAGTGAGACTCAACGTATGGCCCGCATGCCCACACGCGCCTGCCCACCTTTCCTGATTCAGAGAGGGGACCCTGATTAACTGTGTAGTGTTCTTCCTCACAGTTCTAAGTATCAGACACAACAATGAATAATCCACAGCTGACTCTCTTTAGCAGGTCAAAGGTCACGGCACACAGCAGACAGTGGGAAATATTCTAATTCTGATCATTTATCAGCACATATCCATATGTATAAAAACAAAGCTGACACTGTGAGACTTGATCAGAGGTGTGATCATCACAGCAGAGGCCTTTGTGTCAAAGTCACTGAGGATCAAACAGAAACACATGAAGCAGATTTTCCTCTTCTGGCTTTTTATAGCAGATAACCTTCAAAATATTCTGCAGTCGATCAAAACTGAAGCAAACCATGAATCAACATGTGAACATGAGCTGATGCTGCTGAAGTGAAGCAAAGTTACAGAGGTTTGATTACAGACACAGCTGAGAGTTTGTAATCTGTCATCATTTTAAAAGGTTTCAATTTCTTCAGTATTGAACAGCAGAAATGAGGCTTTGTTTTCGGAGGCCGACAGCAGTGAACACAACAGCAGACTGGTGCGTAATAAGCAGTGAATAATGCAGAAAACAGATTTTTGAAGGTAAACTGTTCTTGAAGTACACTGAGAGAGAGAGAGCTGTGCAGGAAGTAAAGGTCAAAGTCAGAGAGAATTCATGACGATGTTCATCAAACGTAAAAGCGTAGTTTGGATCTTCTTTGCTGCTGGTTCACTCAGTTTTGGTTGGAGACAGATGAAACCTGCAGCTTCAGGATCTGTGAGCTGTCCACTTTCAGCCCCGACGGCGTGTGTCCGTACGCGTGCCGTCGAGTGAACGATCCACGCTCTGTGTTTCCATCTTTGTGTGTTTAGCTGCTCTCATTTACTGTTTTATCTGTTTGGTTGTTGTTGAAATACTTTTGGGAGCTTTAACCTGAGATTCTGGCAAAATACATTTATATTAAAATCCATTCAGGATTGAATGAATCAACATCGCTTTATTCAAATTCAAACCATTTAAATAGGAAAATCCATTTTTTTACAGCCGCCTCTAATGCTGGGTAATGTCAGCTGGTCCATGTGCAGCTGGCTGTGAGGCTCAGGAGCGTCTACAAAGTGCAACACTGAAAGAACATCATCCATAAATATTGAGGAATAACTGGACTCTCATACAGCGAGACTCAAATGCCTTTAAACATCAGCTTATCCTGCTGATCCAAGTCCAACACTGAGTTTGTAAAACATGTTTGTCAATCATTTTGTTTGGTTTGGGAGGAAAATGATTCAATAACTTGCTGCTAATACACAACATTTCATCCTATTTCCTCATAACCCTCTTTTGTCTGACCATTTGATCCCATTTGAATTTGCAATAAAGGATCCACAGAGTTTGGTGACAATAATGACAGTAGATGTTTGTGTGAAAAAGTGCTGGAAGCAAATGAGTGTGTGATGTTCTTTCAGTGTTGCACTTTGTAGACGCTCCTGAGCACTGGTCTCACAGCCAGCTGCACATAGAGACCAGTGTTGTTAGTCCAGGTCAGAAGATGACTTGTTGGAATGAAAATGAGCTTGTAGTTTGTCTGCTTTAATAATGTGACTGGAAAAAGGTGTTGGACTTCAAATATGTCCATTTCTTTCACACTTCACCTTTAAAAGTGAAGCCATGTGGTTCCTGGAAGGAAAAACACGACTTTTTCAAGTCTTTGTCCTGTTTTTATGAGAAATGTACGACTTTAGTGTGAAACATTCAGAGTTTTTTCTCTTGTTGTGTTTGTTTGAAGCTGCTTCCTGTTGGCTTCAGCTGTTTGGAGTTTCCATTTTCTAAACTTCTACATTCTGAACCTTCTTCGGCTCTGAACAAATGATGAAACACTGAATGATTTCAAGCTCACACTTTGTCTAATAAACTTACACCTTTCATTCTTTATACAGATTGAGGGACTGTGGTTTGTCAGAGATCAGCTGTGATTATCTGGCAGCAGCACTGAAGTCCAACCCCTCCCATCTGAGAGAGCTGGACCTGAGCTCCAACAACAAGCTGCATAATTCAGGAGTGAAGCATCTGTGTGGTTTCCTGGAGACTCCAGGATGTGGACTTGAAACTCTGAGGTCAGTCAGCATGTTTTAGTTGTGCTGAGATGAATATGATGTGAAAGTTGTGCTGACACTAAACTGCAGACATCAGGCTGATATTATACTGATCCACACTGAGGATCTTCATGGTAAAGTCTGTTTTCTTCTTCTCTGGTTTAGTCCATTGACTGCAGCAGAACAATGTTCACATTTCAAACCTTCAAAGAAGAAGAAAAATCCTCCACTGGATAATTCTCTGTGAAACTCTCCAACTCTTCATTCCACCTTAAAGTCTGTGTGACACTGAAATCCAAAGCAAAATGTGTGTTTGCTTTACAGACAGCAGTCCAACACAAACATACACACATCATCCAAAACACAGTCCAACATCCAAATCTCCTCCACTGCCAGCATGAATGATGGGAAAGAGAAGGAGGAACACTCTGACATTCAGGGTTAGAATGAGTTTCATGAAGCAGACTGTGAAGATCAAAGCTGCATTAGAAGCTTACATGAATGAATGAGTGGACAGAAGTGGACAGAGATCATCTGAAGCACTTCAAAGGCTTTAAATCAGCACATTTCTCTTTATTCTTTATCAACTCTGTTAGTTTCTCTCAGTTTTCTGTGGAATGAAGCTAACAGCAGGCTAATAAGATGCTGACCAATAGGTTTCTATTAAAGGTTGTCATTTGTATCTGAAAAAGTGCTTTGGCTCAGCAGGGATCAGCTTACAGGTAGAATACAGCTGCTGGATGGGATTAGCATGTCATAGCTATCTACCAAACTGCTAACTGGGGATTTCAGGCCATCTATGGATCATTTTTGCTAACTGTTTATTCAGCTGAGGCTCACAGGGCTGCAGCCTGTGCCCTAGCTGTCATAGGGCAAGAGGCGTGGTCCACCTGCACAGGTGAGCAGTCCATCACAGGGCCAAGAGAGAGAGAGAAGCACTCTCTCACATCCACACCTACAGCCAATTTAGAAGCACCAATGAACCTAAGCAGCATTTCACTGGACTGTGGGAGAACATCCAACCTCCACAGAAAGGCCAACAAGCTTCAACCTACAACCTTCTTGCTTTAAGGCACTAGTGCGAACCACTTTTCCCCATTTCAGCCCAAATCCTGCATCTTCCTGTTTCTGACTCCAGGCCAGCTCCGCTAACACTTTCTCATCAGACACTGCCACCTAGTGGAGGAAGTCTTAGTTCCATTTGAAGCTTCAGATTACACTTAGTTCCTTTACAAAGAGGTGGAGGTGGTGGGGCCACAGCACCATCATCACTGAGTGCCATAGGACACTTAACCTTTGTTTCCATATGCTGGGAACTTCCTGTTGTTCCAAGGAGGACTGGAAAATGTGTGAAAATCTCCCAGTCAGTTCCTCACAGCACACTTCAATCATTTCCTCCCACAGCATCAGGACCAGGGCTTTTTTCTCTTTGGTCCCACTAAGAGATTTCCACACAAACACCTCATCAGTGGGACTCTCAGAGCTACCAGCCCTTTGCTACAATCACAAAGCTCTTCATTGAAATCAATGATATCAAAGCTGGAATCCAATGAGTCCAAGTCTTCTGCTGATTCAGCATCACATTCATCTTGCTCCTTGTTCTGCATCCCCACCATGGACTTCATTCCTTTCCAAGCCAGCCTTGAGTGTCCTTTATTCAGCTCATCCTCTGCTTTACTTTTACACCTGATTTTAGCTGCTTTATCTCTCTTTCAACACGTTTCTGTGCCTCAATCTTTTTCTTCTCTCCCTCATAACAAGACAGCTTCTTCTGCCTGAGAACATGTTGGAGTGATTTACTAATCCAGGGCTGCTTATTGGGGAAAAGACTTCCTGTTTTCAAAGTAATCCCCATTTTCCCCAGAAAGAAATGTCAGTAGAAATCGATGATCTAAGTGAGAACACGAGCCTTTAAAAAGTCCCAGTAGGTGCAGTCAAAGCAGTCCCTCAGTTCCAGTATAGAGTCTTTGGTCCAGACTGGAACCACTGTGTGCCCAGTTTGAGCTCTCGTCAGTCGTGTGACCTGACAGACCCAGAGGGGCCATCACATCACATCACATTTAGAAGCTCCCCTAATGGAGCCACAACACATGTCCAACACTTAGTCTGTCTTGTTGGACCAACTGGAAGAAATGATTCAAGGACTTAGTCACAGAACAGAGATTCAAATCTCCAAAATCCAACTGGCTGCATCAGGACATATAGTCTGAAACTCTGCACAGTTTCCTGTTTGAAGCTGCTTCCTGTTGGCTTCAGCTGTTTGGAGTTTCCATTTTCTAAACTTCTACATTCTGAACCTTCTTCAGCTCTGAACAGATGATGAAACACTGAATGATTTCAAGCTCACACTTTGTCTAATAAACTTACATCTTTCATTCTTTATACAGATTGAGGGGCTGTGGTTTGTCAGAGATCAGCTGTGATTATCTGGCAGCAGCACTGAAGTCCAACCCCTCCCATCTGAGAGAGCTTGACTTGAGTAACAACTACAAGCTGCAGGATTCAGGAGTGAAGCATCTGTGTGGTTTCCTGGAGAGTCCAGGATGTGGACTTGAAACTCTGAGGTCAGTCAGCATGTTTTAGTTGTGCTGAGATGAATATGATGTGAAAGTTGTGCTGACACTAAACTGCAGACATCAGGCTGATATTATACTGATCCACACTGAGGATCTTCATGGTAAAGTCTGTTTTCTTCTTCTCTGGTTTAGTCCATTGACTGCAGCAGAACAATGTTCACATTTCAAACCTTCAAAGAAGAAGAAAAATCCTCCACTGGATAATTCTCTGTGAAACTCTCCAACTCTTCATTCCACCTTAAAGTCTGTGTGACACTGAAATCCAAAGCAAAATGTGTGTTTGCTTTACAGACAGCAGTCCAACACAAACATACACACATCATCCAAAACACAGTCCAACATCCAAATCTCCTCCACTGCCAGCATGAATGATGGGAAAGAGAAGGAGGAACACTCTGACACTCAGGGTTAGAATGAGTTTCATGAAGCAGACTGTGAAGATCAAAGCTGCATTAGAAGCTTACATGAATGAATGAGTGGACAGAAGTGGACAGAGATCATCTGAAGCACTTCAAAGGCTTTAAATCAGCACATTTCTCTTTATTCTTTATCAACTCTGTTAGTTTCTCTCAGTTTTCTGTGGAATGAAGCTAACAGCAGGCTAATAAGATGCTGACCAATAGGTTTCTATTAAAGGTTGTCATTTGTATCTGAAAAAGTGCTTTGGCTCAGCAGGGATCAGCTTACAGGTAGAATACAGCTGCTGGATGGGATTAGCATGTCATAGCTATCTACCAAACTGCTAACTGGGGATTTCAGGCCATCTATGGATCATTTTTGCTAACTGTTTATTCAGCTGAGGCTCACAGGGCTGCAGCCTGTGCCCTAGCTGTCATAGGGCAAGAGGCGTGGTCCACCTGCACAGGTGAGCAGTCCATCACAGGGCCAACAGAGAGAGAGAAGCACTCTCACATCCACACCTACAGCCAATTTAGAAGCACCAATGAACCTAAGCAGCATTTCATTGGACTGTGGGAGAACATCCAACCTCCACAGAAAGGCCAACAAGCTTCAACCTACAACCTTCTTGCTTTAAGGCACTAGTGCGAACCACTTTTCCCCATTTCAGCCCAAATCCTGCATCTTCCTGTTTCTGACTCCAGGCCAGCTCCACTAACACTTTCTCATCAGACACTGCCACCTAGTGGAGGAAGTCTTAGTTCCATTTGAAGCTTCAGATTACAGTTAGTTCCTTTACAAAGAGGTGGAGGTGGTGGGGCCACAGCACCATCATCACTGAGTGCCATAGGACACTTAACCTTTGTTTCCATATGCTGGGAACTTCCTGTTGTTCCAAGGAGGACTGGAAAATGTGTGAAAATCTCCCAGTCAGTTCCTCACAGCACACTTCAATCATTTCCTCCCACAGCATCAGGACCAGGGCTTTTCTCTCTTTGGTCCCACTAAGAGATTTCCACACAAACACCTCATCAGTGGGACTCTCAGAGCTACCAGCCCTTTGCTACAATCACAAAGCTCTTCATTGAAATCAATGATATCAAAGCTGGAATCCAATGAGTCCAAGTCTTCTGCTGATTCAGCATCACATTCATCTTTGCTCCTTGTTCTGCATCCCCACCATGGACTTCATTCCTTTCCAAGCCAGCCTTGAGTGTCCTTTATTCAGCTCATCCTCTGCTTTACTTTTTACACCTGATTTTAGCTGCTTTATCTCTCTTTCAACACGTTTCTGTGCCTCAATCTTTTCTTCTCTCCCTCATAACAAGACAGCTTCTTCTGCCTGAGAACATGTTGGAGTGATTTACTAATCCAGGGCTGCTTATTGGGGAAAAGACTTCCTGTTTTCAAAGTAATCCCCATTTTCCCCAGAAAGAAATGTCAGTAGAAATCGATGATCTAAGTGAGAACACGAGTGTGGGGAGAAAATCCCAAATAGAAGGCTGCCAAGTAAAACAGAGACACAGTGAGACAATATAAACAATCACATGTACATGGGGTGAACGTCTCTAATGAGAGTCACCCAGTACTCTTCTTTATTGCAGGTTATATAGGCATGTAGGTTACACAGCAGACGGAGGCAGTCTCCGCCTGTTCTCAGAATATAGATTGCTTAACTGACAAATGCATATCTTACTAAACATTCTGTCCGTACTATACTAAACGTCTGTTTAAGTGGCACTTTCCGTTGCTCTTTACACAGGAACTTGTCTTCACAGGCATTTGATAAGCATCGGCAAGGCTTCATGTTTATCAGAGTGAATCGTCATTCAGAGTTTACACAATCACAAGCAAAGCATATTTGAATAATAAACAAAATCTTTTCACATTTCCCTCCTGTTGTTTAACTTTCACACTAGTTAAAACACCATTGGTTTATTATCTGTGCATGATTTCTTGAAGCGCATTTTTAATCAGCACGTCATACATTGGTGTATCACAGTATTTCAGTGTCAGGGGGATCATCATCATCTTCGTCCATGGGCAGTGTCAGGTATGCCTGCACATGAACTGCAACAACTTTATTAATCATTGATTGTACACATGGCAAAATACAAGAAGTAAAACAACAGAGTAGGAGTAGAAGAACTCCTACAAAAACCAGTCCTTTTATTAAAAGAGATTTCCAGGAACCACTCAACAGCCAGGTAAGCCAATCTTCAGTGTTCGTGACATAGTCCTGTTGCTGAGCGTCCCTGAGTTGTTTCAGCGCGTAAGGCGTCGGTCATGTTGGAAGAGTGAACATTATCTGGAATGTACGTACAGCATGTGTTGTTAAAGAGTATACAGAGTCCTCCTTTTTCAGCCAGAATCATGTCCAGTGCGACTCGGTGTTGCATCACAGTTATGCGCAGGGCATCAATCTCTTCATTTTGTTGATTGTTGATTTTGCACGAGGCATTCAGGAACAGTCCAAAGCGGTAGTCCAAAGTTTCAATTCTTAACATGTTCTTTCCGGTGCCCACCCATGGAAACAGTGAGTGGAGGACCTTTTGTCCAGTGGTCCAAAGCTTAAATTCCTCTGGCACATCACTGCCATAGATGGGGTCATGTGGTTGCACTGCGGAGACGTCTCGTCGTCGTCTTGTAGTCTGAGAGCTATTTACAGCTGACATCCTGAAGGTGTGGTCTGAAATGAAGATTGGGGCACAGGTGCCCGTCCATCCGGGTGGTAGTATGAAGTAGGCACGTTGTCCACACAGCCAGGCCATTCCCTGCACCCAGTAGGTGCCGTTGCTGGGCGCGGACGTGTTTACAGGTGCGCCCTCTCCGTTGGCAGCGGTTTGGTTACAGTTGGTGGTGTTGCCTAGGGGTCTGTTACCGTTGTCTTGTCGGTAACACATGGAGTGGTTCTTCCCTGGGGTTTGGTCCAAGAACACTGGGAAGTGTATAGACGTGTTCCGATTCGTCACGTTGAAGTTGATCCAGAAGAGCTGGTCACACATTCCGTTGTCAAGTCCAGCATTTTCGACGGTGGTTACCTCGTATCGGGGTGGTCCCTGGAAGATACTAAAAAGGTTAAGCAAATAGATGATAGAGCTTGTCTCATTAATGATGATTTTCTTATGTTGATAGCCAATGCCCGTGAAGCTGGCAGCGCACTTGGCTTGTGTTTTATTCATGTAGTTTCCATAAAAGGTGGGATGTGTCGAGGTGCATGGCATGTGGGAGCAGACGTAACATGCAGTGTTGTTGGGCTCTCCTTTGGTTCTGTCATGTACGTAGCGGTACCACGCGTTATTCATCCATGGGTGAGTGTGGTCTTGTGTCATGTCACGAAGGTGTGAGTTGTCATGTGTCCATCTTGTCTGTAGGTGGTGTTGTTCATCTTCCTTTCTTTCGGGTGAGTGTCAATAAACTCACCAGCAATGCAACACTAGCCACTAAAAGGATGAGCGTCGTCATGATGACCAGACACACCAAGTCCTATAGGTGAGTAGACTAGGGGCGAGAAGAACAAGGGCGGGATTTACCCAAACAGCCCTCTCTCCACCTTCCTAGATCACCTACAGGCAGGGGCGTTGGCGTCTTAGGCGTTTAGATTCTTGCTTACTTTCTTACAGTGGCTCTGATGGATCCAAGATGGTCTCTCTGCTATCTTGCAGGCAGTAGGTGTGGTGAGTAGCACTTGATAAGGACCTTCCCACCTTGGTGAGCTCCAATTTTTCCTTTGGAGCACTTTGATCAGGATCCAATCACCTGGTTTCAACCTGCAAGATACTGGAGAGTTGTTTAGAACAATCTCTTTATTTTCAAGTAATTTCAAGTTGTGAGTTTCTGAGAACTTTGTGTCAGTCTCATCCACATTTTTACCAGGCCTATACACTCAGGCCATGGTCTCCCTGTTTCTTCCATGCATTTTCTCAGTCTCTGTTTTATTTCCTAGTGCTTCAGAGACCTTACTGATTACTTCATTAACAAAATGTGTCCCATTGTCTGATCTTATCAGAGTGGGGATGCCATATGTTGAAATAAAATGGTTGCACAAACGTTTTGCTTCTGGCATCTGCTTTTTTTACTGGATAGATTTCTGGCCATTTTGAGAATACGTCTATGATCACTAGAGCGTATTCTGAGCCTTGGCATTCATTTAGTTTAATAAAATCCATGTGGATTGTGTGGAAAGGATGAGGTGGTGTGGGAAAATGACCTCTTTTTGGTCTGAGATTCCCTTGTACATTGTGTTTTTTTTGACAAATCATGCATGTTCTGACAAATTGTTTTGCTGAAGTTTCGAAATTTAGAGTGTAAAAGTGTTTTGGAGATTATATCTCCTATCCCTCCTGTTGACGCATGGAGAGTAACTCCATGTGTCACTAAGGCTGCTGTTTTGTGTAGAGATTTTTGGAAGTATTGGTTTTCCTTCACAAGTCATCAAGTCATCTCTTAGTTGCGCTCCGCATTTCAGCCATTTCCTTTGCTCAGCTGTGGGAGCTGCTTTTTGTTCATCCTTTGTCAGTAAAATTGTTTCCCTTTGTAATTTCATAGTCATTCTTCTGATGTGCTGCACACTTGCAAACTGCTAAATGTCGCATCACATGAGGAGTTTCCTCCCATGTAAATTACTTGTGTTGCATCAATCAAGCAGAAAGCATCTCACAATTTATTGTATTACCAACTAAATTTATTGTCTGGTCACTGCTTGGTCATACCAGACTCTCTCTGTGTCTTTATTTTTCCTTCTCTGTTTTCACAAACGTTTCACCTATTGTCCTGCAAGCTGGAGAGTTAAATGTCAGTAGTGGGTAAATTCAGCAGTTGATAACAAAACTATTAAGTTTTTCCTGTTTTAACACCAATGTGAGATATAGAGGCGCACATATAGTGTGTGCTCTAGTGTAAGCTGCTCTTCATTGCATGTATGTGTGTTAGTACGCTTGCATGCAGGGCCTCTGGGCCTGTCTCACCCAAAAGGGCATTTTCTTAACAGTTGCCTTTCACTCGCGTGTGTTAAGAAAGGCAAATGTGCTTGTAGCAGTTGTGAGATTATTATGCTGTCATATATTACATTATACCTGTAATCAAAATGAGTGAATCATGATACTGCTGTAGGCCACATCATACTTCTTGTGTAATCAGTATGTAGTTTTAGTTTGCATCACACTTCTGAGTTAAAAGAATGTGAAAATCATTAGATTTATTAGATAGGTTTGTATTATCCTATACTGCTGATTCACTGTGAGTGAGTTACACTGTTTCATGACATTTCATACTGCCGAGTTATGAAGAGAATATTGTATTCAGAGAGTAGGGGCCTCTCTCTTTTTATTTTCTTTGTGATAGTAAAGAGAACAGAGCACATGCCATGGGAGCGTCACCCCCACCCTTGGTGGAAGCAGAAAAACAGGGAGCCAAGGTCATAACTCAGGCTCACAAAGAGTCAGAAAGAATATGAATGCTTAGTTTGTGGCTGTGGCGCATTCTGTATAGCTTCTTTTCTTTGTTTAGTAGCTTTCTGCCGTCACCTGAGGGTGTGCCCTAAGCATGTGACTTCAGGTCTCCATAATTGGAGTTTATTTAAAGATAAATAAGATGATTTCATATATTGCTCGCAGATCATGCACTAGACGATATGTTGCAGTATTAGCCTGCTTCAACACTTAAACAAAACATCACTCTTTGTTTTATTATTATTATTATTATTATTATTATTATTATCCTGTCTCAAAACAGAAAATGAAATTGTAGTTGTTCTTGGCTGAGAAACACAAAACCTCCCTTTTTTTTTTTTTTTTTTTTCAAAACAAGAACATAAAACAAAACAGACAACCCAGCTCTCAGCTGGCTCTGGACTTATCATCATCAAGGACACATGGTGAGAGCTACTTCAGAAGTTACAGTACTCATCACTCAAGCAACATTTCAAAAAACAAAAGAACAAAAAACAAAACTTAGCACACTACACAGAGAACAACAACAAGACACAACTGAAGATGTTGTTCTTGTTTGTTCTCCTTGAATTTTAGAATAAAGTTATTACATCTGCATTAGTAAATCATATGCCTGATCATTATGTGTCACTGTGATCCACAAGTATGATCACAGATTTATTCATTTTTCAAACCAACAAAACAAAAAACAAATTGCCGATGGCATCAAGGCTTTATACACATGAGTCAGGACACAAAAAGAAAAAAGAAAAAGCTGCTGCCAGAAACAGAGCAGAAGTGTGAGGAAAAAAAACTGAGCTCACAGACAGCTGCATGTGTGACCTTTAATATGCAGCTTCTGCTCTAAAAACAAATAAAATGTGTAACTTGCTCATCAGCTTGGTAGTGTCCACATATTTAATTCATTTTATTCAGCTTCTCAAACCTGTAGCTTTAGCTGTTGTATACAGGGTTTGGCTTATTAGTTGTTAGTATAGGTTTGCTCTTCATCTTAACAAAGTCTCATCTAAGATGACAGGTTCTGAGCAGGTCAAGTGTCTCTATGCACCTGATTAGTGTAGTTATTTCCTTATTTTCTTCATCTCCTATATCATTGTACTGAGTTTGAGCAAACCTTAAGCTTGAATCAGACTATTTTTAACAATCATCCACCTCGCATCATAACTGACTAAGGTGCCTCTTCCTATTAATAGTATGTCATTATTAATGTTATCATTGTATTGTTTTTCCTTTTTTATAACAGCAATAGTATATTACAATACACTACTTTACTACTAATATACAATAGTATATTAGTTTATATTTTATTATGTATCCATCACGGGTCTGTGTGAACCTGCAGTTTCACACCTTCCCAAGCTGGAGACATTTGCTTTTCCACACTCTTTCCCTGGCTGAACAATGACACAGCCTTAATATGCCTTATGCATCTCTCTTTTTTATTTGATATATTTTGTGTGAATTATCTGGTTTCACGCATTCTATTCATTCAGCTTGGTTGTCTTCCCAATTTTGTTTCATTGCTTTAATTTAAGTTAACCTTAATTTAACCTTTTGTTTATTCCACTTCATTCCTCTTTCCATGCTTTAAAATATTACAACTCTTGTGTATTGTTAAAATCTCCCAATTCTTTTAATCTTTGGGCTGAAGGAAGGACAATACTCGGTGTATAAATGCTCAATCAACAATATTTTATTTCCATACAATTCAACACTTAAGAGCATAAGAACCATCATGATGGGGAGACCTGCCTGCAGAGGGTCACCGCAAGTCTCAAAATGGTGACGGGTTACTCAGCTTCTTATAGCCTCTAGTGGCCCCCACCTAGTCGTAAAAGCCTAAACATTCACATTCTTTCTCTCACACGGCGCCTAAGTTATGACCTCGGCTCCTTGTTTTTCTGCTCTCCGTAAAGGTGGGGGTATGGAATGTGGTCTGTCTCTTCTTCTATTTATCGGCACAAGGTCTCCTGCACACAACATTCTCTTCATGATTCAGCAGTATGAAATGTCAAGAAACAGTGTAACACATTCAACAGTGTCGAGTAATACAGGTCAATCCAATAGATCTAATGATTTTCACACTCTTTTAAGTCAGAAGTATAATGCAAACTAAAACTACATACTGATCACACACTCTATATTAAGGGGTATAATATGATCTACAGCAGTATCATAATCCAACTACTTTGATTACAGATATAAGGTAACATATGATAACAGAATAATCTCACAATTCCCCCTTTTGATCTCTTTTTTAAGAGATCACTTATAACATACACTCCAGCGTTACAAGGTCCAGTTCTTCTTGGTCCTGAGGCCCTCTGTCCCCCTTTAACGGGTGGACCATATGTGGGATGACCTCTGTGATTAGCAGTTCAGATGCAAGAAAAATTGTGATTACAACAACAAAGTACAGATGACACTCCCATCACTCTCCAGTTCTCCCACAGCTTTATTTTGGTGCTACAGTTTCCCCCTCCCATTTTTGTGCCACCTTATACCTTTCAAATGTACTCAGACTAGAACCTCTGTCTCAGGAGCTTTTAACCTTTATTTTTATTGCTGCAGCTACCAGTATCTTCCAGTTGGGTGATTCTCAGCTTCTTTCTTCGACCTCCGGGGTTAGACCACCCTTTAGTCGTTGCACAGATCAGGGGATTATTCTGCCCCGATTTCAAACAAAGATCTGTGTATTTTGGGGTCACCGCCGTGTCCCCCTTTTTACCAAGAGCCTCTCGAACCTCGTTGGTCTGGTGTTCCTAGATTTTGGCCAACCCCTTCATGGTTATTGCTGTGTTTATGGGATCCATCTTCTCAAGGAGCCCAAACGCCATGACACTTGACCCCAGTTGCTGTCTCGGCAGTCCCTACATCTATCTCTGCTGTGAAGGGTCCTCATATCTCCGTGTCCCCGTCTGGTGTCTGTTCCTTTCTCTGCAAGAGACAGAAAACCAAAACACCTCTCTCCCTAGCCTTGATAATCTAATGTTGTTATCCATTGCTCTTTCGGTGATGCAAATTTGGTTTAAAATATTATGTTCAGGACTCTCTGACCAAGGAACTTATTCTAATCATAATCTATGTGTGTGTAAAAGAAATCAAAAATTAATGAACCATTTCTAAGTCTAACACACTATAAGCTTAAGTTTTACCATACCTAAATTATTAAACACACAAATAAGGTCATAAAATGTTCATAAAACCATTGTTTGATGTTCAGACTCAACTTCCCCCTTTTTGACACACTCCCATGTGTCAATTCATCGGAGCTTAGAAAATTAAAAGAGAAGGTTAGTGACATCATATCTCAGAACTCAAAATTAGCAACCAAAGGGTTAAATCTGCAGTTCCACACTCTCATGTGAAGCTACAGTCTCCCCCTCTGCTCTCTCTTATCCTCCTGCTCCTGCAAAAACAAAACAAAACAAAGCGAAGCATCCACCCTTCTCTTGCCGGCTGGGTGAATTGTTTGTCAGCATTTACTAATCCTAAAGTTGGTGCAGTCATTGTCTCAGTATCAAGTCAGTCAAAACTTTTAGTCCGTCCATCACAGTCCAGTCACATGCATTCATTCACACCCATTCATACCAGATGTTGCTGATAATGGAGTCTCATGCGCGACCTATTCGAGCATCCATCACCAGCAAGATGACGTCATCATTTTAAAGGAAAACAATTCCTTGTTTTTTGGACTGGATTGACTCGCTGCAATCCTTTTAGACTCAGGACTTCTCACGTGATCAGTGTCCCCTGTAAGTGAATTTCTCTCAAGCCAATTACAATCATGGAGAAGCACACTTTGCAACTGTTTACAGTAATAATATTTTATAGCGCTTTAAATCTCAATCTTTCAGGCCTGGTTTAAAGAGCTGATTGTTAAATCATGAACTCACAAAATATCACCACCGGTGGATCACACCTCTCAGATTTTCTTATCTCAGTGCACTGTAACAAAAAACGAAAACAGATGTAACCAACAAAATACTACTAAAATAACACAAACTAGGGCCTGTTGCAGACATGTCCAAACATAAAATCATCCCTCTCTCGCTTACGAGAAAGAACACAAGCCAAAGCTCACTGATAAAATCAAGCTAGCGCTAAGCAAAACCAAAAAATCAACCAGAAATTCACAGGAACGTTTTGCTTCCTGCCGGGACAATATTGTGTAGGAATGAGAACCTCAGGTACCGTAACACCTTTGTTCCTCCTTGAATTAAATCTCAATCACAGAAAATGCCGTACTCCGACCTAAAACTTACACTATTAATTCATCATTTTCACTCTGTGCCTCTGCTCCTCATCAGGCTGTGTGAAGCACAGCAAAGAATTCAGTCAAGTCCTTGAGCCATAAACAGACATCACGCACAGACATTATTTTCATAACCAAACTGTTTTAGACCTTACCCCTAAAATCTACTTAAATGTCCTCTGAGTGACATAAAACACATTTTAAGTAATCAATGGCTCCTCATAAAAATTATGTATTGGGATATTTGTGTGCAGCATTTTGCATATCAGCATAAGCATTTGTTAGCAAAGCATTCTTCATTGCATCAGCGTGTGTGTGTGTGTGTGTGCGCATCACTCTTTATTGCACAAGCGTGTGCATGTGTATGTGTATGTGTATGTGTGTGGATCACTTCTCAGTGAATCAGCATTTCGATGTGTGTGTGTGTGTGTGTGTGTGTGTCCTTTTTCACTCAATCAACGAGTGCACATCTGTTCATGTGTGTGTTTCTTTTCATCAGTGTATGTATATGTGTGTGTTTGTGTGTGTTTGTGCTCATCACTTTCCTGTTCTGGTGTCTTGGGTAAACCACGGCCTGAAGCGTGCCCTGGGGTCCTGCCCTCCTCCTTTTCAGTCTGTTTGCGACCATTGCTGCTGCTGCTGCTCGAAGTTCTGTCCATCCTGGTTCTGACCCCAATTGGGGCAGTCCTTTCTCCAATGTCCATGCTCACCGTAGGTGAAACCTGCATCTTCTTCTCCTGTATTTTTGTCCATTCTGAGGTGCCTTCTGACCTCACTTGCTCCTCCTGTCTCTGTCACGTCCTTTTTGCTGCCGTGTTGGTCCATCACTGTCCTGCACAGTGTTAATGCCGAGTTGTTAAGGTCAGCATCCTTTTGCTCGGCCTTACTTTTCATTCGGGCTTGGCAGGCGTCCCGTCACAGCTCTGTCAGCTGACGCAGTCTGGGAATTTTCCCCCGTGTAGTGAAACGGGCCTTAGGTTTAGTGCTCTCCGTCTCTGCTGCATGAGATCGCATTCCTGCAGCACTGTTGACCTTTTCAGGTTGTTGTTGTGGGTCCAGCTGTTGCAGCATTTGGTCAGGGTCACGTAGAGGGGAGAGCAGGAGTCCAGGTCAGCCTCGGCTTTCAGGGCCGGCAAAGCAGCCTGTAATTAAACATAAAGAGAAAAAACAAAAACAAAACAAAACAAAAACAAACAGAAGTGTACGAACAGGAAAATGATGTTGTGTTGGCTGTGTTACAACGAGAGGGGAGAAACACCGGGCCAGGCCCTGTGTCAGCCTTCTCTCCCCCTTTTTTTTTTTTTTTTCTTTTTTTCTCTTCCTCACGATATAATCAACTCATAACCCACCAAGTTGACAGGACAACCTGCACATGTTCAAATTCTTAAGATCATGTTTAAACTCACAAAAGAGAATTTTCTTTCCGTCAGTAATCACTTGTGTTGTTCAATCATCAGAAAACATCTCACAATTTGACTCTTAACCACTAAATTTGTTGTTTCATCACTGGTTGGTCATACCAGTCTCTTTACTTTCTTTTTCTTTGAAGTTAAATTGTTGTCCTGCAACCCAGAGGGTATATTTGTTAGTAATGGATAAACTTCATCATTAAAAAAAAAACAGGTGTATGTTAATTTTTGCTGCTTTAACCTTGCTGGAAAATCTTCACATGTTCATGAGTTTAAGCTGTTTTTTCATTGCATGTGTGTGCATTTGTAGGCAGGTTAATTTTAACTTTTTCTCAAACTAGGCGTTACCTTAAAAGGAGCCTTTCTCTCACATTTCTCTGCTCGTGTGTGTTTTTGTTTCACCTTTTGTTGTGATGCTCCGGACGCCTTCCCAACCTCCACAAGTCCGTTGGCCCCAAAATTCAACCCAATTTCATGTGCTCTTAAAACCTTCATTTCTCCTCTAATTCTCTCCTCGCTGCTGTCTGTTTCACAGCTGCTGATTCTTGCTGGGTGTGGTTCCCATTACTTATAATTTTGCTTCGGCCGCTGTGCTTGTGGGGGCAGTTGGTCCAGGTCCGTAGCTTCCTGTATTAACACACTAAGAGATTTCTTTAATATCATTTTCATCATTGTTAAACAGATAAGCAGGCAACACGCCCACCTTGACAGCGCAAACTGCACGCCAGTCTCCCAACACATTCCTCTCTCTGCTTCTCAATAATTCTCCACTATGCACCTCTTACTCTCCCTCTCTCCTTTTTTTAATTATTTTTTATTACGCCACAGAGTAATACACCCAATTATGCCCGTCTATCTCTATGTGGCTCCAAATTCCCTCTTTATTTATAATTTCACACTATCAGGGGACAGGCACACAACAATTTTAACCACTGAAACGTCACTGAAACGAGGACTCTAACCTCTATTTTTTGACTACTATAGAACTCAACCTTAGATGTCAAAGCATTCTCTTGTTCTATTCCAGAATAAATGTGAACCCGTGATTACACGGCCGTTCCAGTGTTACTCTGTTATCGTTTGAGGGCCCTGAGTTCTCAGGTGATAAGCCTGGACCTCCAGACGCCGCTGGTCCGTGCGTCGCGTCCAACACACGGTGGGGGAGCCAACCCCAGGACAAACTTAATTTCCACAGGTACACTAGGCGTCAACCTTTGATCTTAAAGCATTCTCTTCGCACTAATGTCCTCCTATTCACACATCAACCGTCACTGTCACTGTGTTCACGCTTCACACACGGAAACACACCCAGAGCGCGCCTCACACACAGAACAGCACCCAGAGCACGCTTCACACACACAACGCCCAGAGCACGCCTCACCAGCAGTGAGACCCACAGAGAGCGCTTTTCATCAGCGGAAATTTACACAGAAACCTCTGAGCTCAACTGTTAGAACTCTTCCGAAGCACAACCGCACCATATACCAGGTACCCCTTTCGCTGCGCTTATGGCCGCCACCACAGGGCAAAATCGCATCATAAACAGAAGTGATGCACGTCCCCGAGGCTCAAAACCGACACCATAAACCAGCGTCTACTTTACCTTTAATCGGGGTGAAGTAAATATTTTACTTATAATTTTATGACCGCAGCCCTCGAGGCTCAAAACCGACACCATAAACCACCGTCTAACCTCTTTTCAATTGTGCTGAAACCAGCAACCCCTCACTACTGTACTTACGGCCGCATCGCCGGAACACGGCCGCATCATAAACCAAAACCTACGGACGTGTTTCGCATTACGCGTTGCTGGCGCTCAACCGCACCGTAAGCCAGTATCTGCTTAACCTTAATTTCATACTAATTTCATGGCCGCATCAACGAGGACTCAACCGACACCATAACCCACTTCAAAACCTCTATTCAATGTACTGGACTTATGGCCGCGTCTCCAAAGATTCTAATGTATTATTGCTACAGAAGCCAGTCTTAGACAAAGTTAAATGTGGAAGGTAAAGTGGGCTGCAACTAGCTCAACGTAGTATATTATTAGTTTCTTGGTAGAAGCAGTTTATCTAACACACTGGAATTCAGCCTCAACTTTTGTTGTTAGTATCTCGTGCCAAAAACCAGACACCGACAAATTTAATGTGAAAATACGTGTAACTCAGCGAACAGATTAATTTGGAAAGCCCAATATGCACATTTGGTATTTATAATACAACAGGCTGTGCTTACCTTTTTGTATGGACCGGTCCTTTCTGTTCGCCTCGCCCCACGATCTCACCACAGGCCAAATCTGCCCCTCCTCAGCACACCAAAGATCCGGGTCACCGGCACCAAGTTGTTAAAATCTCCCAATTCTTTTAATCTTTGGGCTGAAGGAAGGACAATACTCGGTGTATAAATGCTCAATCAACAATATTTTATTTCCATATAATTCAACACTTAAGAGCATAAGAACCATCATGATGGGGAGACCTGCCTGCAGAGGGTCACCGCAAGTCTCAAAATGGTGACGGGTTCCTCGGCTTCTTATAGCCTCTAGTGGCCCCCACCTAGTCGTAAAAGCCTAAACATTCACATTCTTTCTCTCACACGGCGCCCAAGTTATGACCTCGGCTCCTTGTTTTTCTGCTCTCCGTAAAGGTGGGGGTATGGAATGTGATCGTCTCTTCTTCTATTCTAGACACAAGGTCTCCTGCACACAACATTCTCTTCATGATTCAGCAGTATGAAATGTCAAGAAACAGTGTAACACATTCAACAGTGTCGAGTAATACAGGTCAATCCAATAGATCTAATGATTTTCACACTCTTTTAAGTCAGAAGTATAATGCAAACTAAAACTACATACTGATCACACACTCTATATTAAGGGGTATAATATGATCTACAGCAGTATCATAATCCAACTACTTTGATTACAGATATAAGGTAACATATGATAACAGAATAATCTCACAGTATGCTTTGATTTCTTTTTAGCTTCCTTTTCAGTATTTATTTCTGCTTGGAGGGTTTCTTATAATTTAGTTAATGCATTTTCCCTCCCACGTGGGACATTTAGTTTTCTTTGGATTTCTCCATCTATATGCACTAATTTGTCCAGCGCCTGGACATTTCTTTTCTAGCCACTGCTCGTCAGCAGTGAGTTTTGTTGTTTTATTTCCCATTTTCTTATTTGTTTTATATGTTTATTTCTACTTATTTTATTTATTTCTTTATGTATTTAGCGCTTAGTAATACACACACACACCTGCGGCGCTTTCAGTGGCACGAGAACAGAGAGAGGTGGCTGACACGCCCTTCTACTTTTGAGCTATTCTCAAAAGCGGCGTCGACTTTATGTGATAAAACACGACCTTCCTCTCGATTCACCAGTACTTCAGCAACCGACAGTAAACAAATCAGTGGAATAGTTCAGCCTCCTTATTGTGCTGTAGAAATCAACTTATTTCACCAAAAAAATAGACAATAAAAGACAGACAGTTTCAACGCGCGTTCACGCTACCAGCTTCCTTAAAGCGAGCATAGTGCTTCCAGCCTCTCTAGGCGAGCTTATAGGCCTATTTTTACCCTTTCGGGGAGCTACCAATCATTCTTAGACGAGCTCAATATTTATTTTACTGCTTCCAACCCTCTTAGGGCGAGCCGACTACCAGTCCTCAAGACGAGCTTTAATGCTTCCAGTCTCTCTTGGACGAGTCTGTTTTCTTTTAAGTTTCGTTTTCGTTTTTGCGCAAACCTTTATTATCTCAAAGTGGTCTGTCTTACCTTGGCGCTGGTTTCTTCAGATGCACCTGATCAGCCCCCGACGGTGCGGACTGCTTGTAAAACGTTGACCAAGACCCGAATTCACGCTCTTGGGTTTTATCACACACCTAGTGCGTGAGCTGCCGGCAGACTTCAACGTGGGCTTCTCGCACCGACGGGACCTGGTGAGGCGCCTCTTATGGGAGCTGCTTTAAATAGGCCGTCCCATCCGGCTTCGAAGGACCAAGAAATGTGGGGAGAAAATCCCAAATAGAAGGCTGCCAAGTAAAACAGAGACACAGTGAGACAATATAATCAATCACATGTACATGGGTGAATCGTCTCTCTTGGAGAGTCACACAGTACTCTTCTTTATTGCAGGTTATATAGGCATGTAGGTTACACAGCAGACGGAGGCAGTCTCCGCCTGTTCTCAGAATATAGATTGCTTAACTGACAAATGCATATCTTACTAAACATTCTGTCCGTACTATACTAAAAGTCTGTTTAAGTGGCACTTTCCGTTGCTCTTTACACAGGAACTTGTCTTCACAGGCATTTGATAAGCATAGGCAAGGCTTCATGTTTATCAGAGTGAATCGTCATTCAGAGTTTACACAATCACAAGCAAAGCATATTTGAATAATAAACAAAATCTTTTCACAACGAGCCTTTAAAAAGTCCCAGTGGGTGCAGTCAAAGCAGTCCCTCAGTTCCAGTATAGAGTCTTTGTTCCAGACTGGAACCACTGTGTGCCCAGTTTGAGCTCTCGTCAGTCGTGTGACCTGACAGACCCAGAGGGGCCATCACATCACATTTAGAAGCTCCCCTAATGGAGCCACAACACATGTCCAACACTTAGTCTGTCTTGTTGGACCAACTGGAAGAAATGATTCAAGGACTTAGTCACAGAACAGAGATTCAAATCTCCAAAATCCAACTGGCTGCATCAGGACATATAGTCTGAAACTCTGCACAGTTTCCTGTTTGAAGCTGCTTCCTGTTGGCTTCAGCTGTTTGGAGTTTCCATTTTCTAAACTTCTACATTCTGAACCTTCTTCAGCTCTGAACAGATGATGAAACACTGAATGATTTCAATCTCACACTTTGTCTAATAAACTTACATCTTTCATTCTTTATACAGATTGAGGGGCTGTGGTTTGACAAAGATCAGCTGTGATTATCTGGCAGCAGCACTGAAGTCCAACCCCTCCCATCTGAGAGAGCTGGACCTGAGTAACAACTACAAGCTGCAGGATTCAGGAGTGAAGCATCTGTGTGGTTTCCTGGAGAGTCCAGGATGTGGACTTGAAACTCTGAGGTCAGTCAGCATGTTTTAGTTGTGCTGAGATGAATATGATGTGAAAGTTGTGCTGACACTAAACTGCAGACATCAGGCTGACATTATACTGATTCACACTGAGGATCTTCATGGTAAAGTCTGTTTTCTTCTTCTCTGGTTTAGTCCATTGACTGCAGCAGAACAATGTTCACATTTCAAACAGTGAGACTCAAGCGTATGGCCCGCGGCCCACACGCCGCCTGCCCACCTTTCCTGATTCAGAGAGGGGACCCTGATTAACTGTGTAGTGTTCTTCCTCACAGTTCTAAGTATCAGACACAACAATGAATAATCCACAGCTGACTCTCTTTAGCAGGTCAAAGGTCACGGCACACAGCAGACAGTGGGAAATATTCTAATTCTGATCATTTATCAGCACATATCCATATGTATAAAACAAAGCTGACACTGTGAGACTTGATCAGAGGTGTGATCATCACAGCAGAGGCCTTTGTGTCAAAGTCACTGAGGATCAAACAGAAACACATGAAGCAGATTTTCCTCTTCTGGCTTTTTATAGCAGATAACCTTCAAAATATTCTGCAGTCGATCAAAAACTGAAGCAAACCATGAATCAACATGTGAACATGAGCTGATGCTGCTGAAGTGAAGCAAAGTTACAGAGGTTTGATTACAGACACAGCTGAGAGTTTGTAATCTGTCATCATTTTAAAGGTTTCAATTTCTTCAGTATTGAACAGCAGAAATGAGGCTTTGTTTTCGGAGGCCGACAGCAGTGAACACAACAGCAGACTGGTGCGTAATAAGCAGTGAATAATGCAGAAAACAGATTTTTGAAGGTAAACTGTTCTTGAAGTACACTGAGAGAGAGAGAGCTGTGCAGGAAGTAAAGGTCAAAGTCAGAGAGAATTCATGACGATGTTCATCAAACGTAAAGCGTAGTTTGGATCTTCTTTTGCTGCTGGTTCACTCAGTTTTGGTTGGAGACAGATGAAACCTGCAGCTTCAGGATCTGTGAGCTGTCCACTTTCAGCCCCGACGGCGTGTCCGTGTGCGTGCCGTCGAGTGAAGCGATCCACGCTCTGTGTTTCCATCTTTGTGTGTTTAGCTGCTCTCATTTACTGTTTTATCTGTTTGGTTGTTGTTGAAATACTTTTGGGAGCTTTAACCTGAGATTCTGGCAAAATACATTTATATTAAAAATCCATTCAGGATTGAATGAATCAACATCGCTTTATTCAAATTAAAACCATTTAAATAGGAAAATCCATTTTTTACAGCCGCCTCTAATGCTGGGTAATGTCAGCTGGTCCATGTGCAGCTGGCTGTGAGGCTCAGGAGCGTCTACAAAGTGCAACACTGAAAGAACATCATCCATAAATATTGAGGAATAACTGGACTCTCATACAGCGAGACTCAAATGCCTTTAAACATCAGCTTATCCTGCTGATCCAAGTCCAACACTGAGTTTGTAAAAACATGTTTGTCAATCATTTTGTTTGGTTTCGGAGGAAAATGATTCAATAACTTGCTGCTAATACACAACATTTCATCATATTTCCTCATAACCCTCTTTTGTCTGACCATTTGATCCCATTTGAATTTGCAATAAAGGATCCACAGAGTTTGGTGACAATAATGACAGTAGATGTTTGTGTGAAAGTGCTGGAAGCAAATGAGTGTGTGATGTTCTTTCAGTGTTGCACTTTGTAGACGCTCCTGAGCACTGGTCTCACAGCCAGCTGCACATAGAGACCAGTGTTGTTAGTCCAGGTCAGAAGATGACTTGTTGGAATGAAAATGAGCTTGTAGTTTGTCTGCTTTAACAATGTGACTGGAAAAAGGTGTTGGACTTCAAATATGTCCATTTCTTTCACACTTCACCTTTAAAAGTGAAGCCATGTGGTTCCTGGAAGGTAAAACACGACTTTTTCAAGTCTTTGTCCTGTTTTTATGAGAAATGTACGACTTTAATGTGAAACATTCAGAGTTTTTTCTCTTGTTGTGTTTGTTTGAAGCTGCTTCCTGTTGGCTTCAGCTGTTTGGAGTTTCCATTTTCTAAACTTCTACATTCTGAACCTTCTTCAGCTCTGAACAGATGATGCAACACTGAATGATTTCAAGCTCACACTTTGTCTAATAAACTTACATCTTTCATTCTTTATACAGATTCGGGGGCTGTGGTTTGTCAGAGATCAGCTGTGATTATCTGGCAGCAGCACTGAAGTCCAACCCCTCCCATCTGAGACAGCTGGACCTGAGCTCCAACAACAACCTGCAGGATTCAGGAGTGAAGCATCTGTGTGGTTTCCTGGAGAGTCCAGGATGTGGACTTGAAACTCTGAGGTCAGTCAGCATGTTTTAGTTGTGCTGAGATGAATATGATGTGAAAGTTGTGCTGACACTAAACTGCAGACATCAGGCTGATATTATACTGATCCACACTGAGGATCTTCATGGTAAAGTCTGTTTTCTTCTTCTCTGGTTTAGTCCATTGACTGCAGCAGAACAATGTTCACATTTCAAACAGTGAGACTCAACGTATGGCCCGCGGCCCACACGCGGCCTGCCCACCTTTCCTGATTCAGAGAGGGGACCCTGATTAACTGTGTAGTGTTCTTCCTCACAGTTCTAAGTATCAGACACAACAATGAATAATCCACAGCTGACTGTCTTTAGCAGGTCAAAGGTCACGGCACACAGCAGACAGTGGGAAATATTCTAATTCTGATCATTTATCAGCACATATCCATATGTATAAAAACAAAGCTGACACTGTGAGACTTGATCAGAGGTGTGATCATCACAGCAGAGGCCTTTGTGTCAAAGTCACTGAGGATCAAACAGAAACACATGAAGCAGATTTTCCTCTTCTGGCTTTTTATAGCAGATAACCTTCAAAATATTCTGCAGTCGATCAAAAACTGAAGCAAACCATGAATCAACATGTGAACATGAGCTGATGCTGCTGAAGTGAAGCAAAGTTACAGAGGTTTGATTACAGACACAGCTGAGAGTTTGTAATCTGTCATCATTTTAAAAGGTTTCAATTTCTTCAGTATTGAACAGCAGAAATGAGGCTTTGTTTTCGGAGGCCGACAGCAGTGAACACAACAGCAGACTGGTGCGTAATAAGCAGTGAATAATGCAGAAAACAGATTTTTGAAGCTGTTCTTGAAGTACACTGAGAGAGAGAGAGCTGTGCAGGAAGTAAAGGTCAAAGTCAGAGAGAATTCATGACGATGTTCATCAAACGTAAAGCGTAGTTTGGATCTTCTTTTGCTGCTGGTTCACTCAGTTTTGGTTGGAGACAGATGAAACCTGCAGCTTCAGGATCTGTGAGCTGTCCACTTTCAGCCCCGACGGCGTGTCCGTGTATGCGTGCCGTCGAGTGAAGCGATCCACGCTCTGTGTTTCCATCTTTGTGTGTTTAGCTGCTCTCATTTACTGTTTTATCTGTTTGGTTGTTGTTGAAATACTTTTGGGAGCTTTAACCTGAGATTCTGGCAAAATACATTTATATTAAAAATCCATTCAGGATTGAATGAATCAACATCGCTTTATTCAAATTAAAACCATTTAAATAGGAAAATCCATCTTTTTACAGCCGCCTCTAATGCTGGGTAATGTCAGCTGGTCCATGTGCAGCTGGCTGTGAGGCTCAGGGGCGTCTACAAAGTGCAACACTGAAAGAACATCATCCATAAATATTGAGGAATAACTGGACTCTCATACAGCGAGACTCAAATGCCTTTAAACATCAGCTTATCCTGCTGATCCAAGTCCAACACTGAGTTTGTAAAAACATGTTTGTCAATCATTTTGTTTGGTTTGGGAGGAAAATGATTCAATAACTTGCTGCTAATACACAACATTTCATCCTATTTCCTCATAACCCTCTTTTGTCTGACCATTTGATCCCATTTGAATTTGCAATAAAGGATCCACAGAGTTTGGTGACAATAATGACAGTAGATGTTTGTGTGAAAGTGCTGGAAGCAAATGAGTGTGTGATGTTCTTTCAGTGTTGCACTTTGTAGACGCTCCCTGAGCACTGGTCTCACAGCCAGCTGCACATAGAGACCAGTGTTGTTAGTCCAGGTCAGAAGATGACTTGTTGGAATGAAAATGAGCTTGTAGTTTGTCTGCTTTAATAATGTGACTGGAAAAAGGTGTTGGACTTCAAATATGTCCATTTCTTTCACACTTCACCTTTAAAAGTGAAGCCATGTGGTTCCTGGAAGGAAAAACACGACTTTTCAAGTCTTTGTCCTGTTTTTATGAGAAATGTACGACTTTAATGTGAAACATTCAGAGTTTTTCTCTTGTTGTGTTTGTTTGAAGCTGCTTCCTGTTGGCTTCAGCTGTTTGGAGTTTCCATTTTCTAAACTTCTACATTCTGAACCTTCTTCAGCTCTGAACAGATGATGAAACACTGAATGATTTCAAGCTCACACTTTGTCTAATAAACTGACATCTTTCATTCTCTATACAGATTGAGTCGCTGTGGTTTGACAAAGATCAGCTGTGATTATCTGGCAGCAGCGCTGAAGTCCAACCCCTCCCATCTGAGAGAGCTGGACCTGTGGGACAACAACCTGAAGGATCCAGATGTGAAGCAGCTGTCTGATCTTAAGCAGAGTCCAGACCTCAGACTGGAGACTCCGGTGTAAGTAGAGTGATGGAGTGAGTGGGTGGTGCTGTCAGCAGTATTGTACTAAACACAGTCAGCATGAAACAAAGATCCAGTGTTTCCTGTAAAGCTGCAGCTTCTCAGTGAAGCTGTGAGAGGAGAATGGTGACAGGCTTCAGGATTGGACACAAACACTTCCTGTTTCTGACCTTTATGGTCACCATAGTAACGGCTGACACGCTCTGATCAAACGCTGTCAACAGCCAATCAGCTCTCTGAACAGAGCAGCACGCAGACCAATGACTGCATTCATTTCCAAGTTTAAAGCAGTGAAGAACACAGTCTGTAGGTGAGGAAGAATTTAGTGAGAGCAGATGTTTGGATGGAATTCCTCCAGTTAACAGCTGGAACCGTCCATCTGGATTGTTGGGCTTGTTGTTGGGGTTCCTACAGAGCTCAGAGTGGACACACCAAGGTTCTTCTAATGAATGAAAGTCCAAACTCAAACTACGAGGGAAAAACATTTTCATCAACTTCAATAAAAATCCAAAGATTAGAAAAAGTGAAGCAACAATGAGTCCTAGTACAGTCCCAGCACTGAAGCCCCTGCTGCTCTTTATACTGGATGTGCTGCATCACTGACCTACAGCTGATGAAGAGTCTCTGGAAACACTCGTTTATCTCCTCTGCTCTTCCTCCTTCTCTCTGCAGGTGGAGGTGATGATGGTAAACAGGACGGTGTGTGCTGAGAGAGGAGGAGCTGTGTCCTGATGATCCAGAGAGGTTGAAGCAGCAGCAGCTTGTGTGTAGAGACGCTCTGACTGGGCCATGTTACTGGGAGGTGGAGAGGAGAGCTTCATCCAGCAGTGACTGACAGAGGAATGAAGTGCAGATGACTGTCAGTGCTGCAGAGTGAACTGCTCTGAGAACAGCTCCACTGTCAGACACAATGTAGAGTCCAGCATCATCCCTGTGTGTCCCTCTGGATCTGACAGAGGATCTCAGTGTATCTGGGACGGCTCTGCTGCTGCTCTGTCCTTCTACAGTCTCTGCACAGTCTCTGTCTGACTCTGGCTTCAGACCCTCCTGGATCAAACTCACCTGGAAAGACTTTCAAACATCACTCAATAGATTTGAATACAGAATATATTTGATATACACTGTAGATGTACTGTAGAGTTGCAGTTTGTCACTTGTAAATACAGTCTGTGAGCAGCTATGAGCTGAAAGATCTTTCTAGAAACACGAAATGTTTTCACTCTTCTGTTGCTTTTTCATATATTTCCACAACATTAATATTGATCCCACCTGTCTCACCTGTTTCATGCTTTTATACATAATAACAGGACACGTGTGATCTGAGCGCTGCTGTGGTTGCTGTGCTGCACGTCTTCATTTAGGTAACAGAGACATCTAGTGGTTCAGAGGGAGAACTGCAGGAGGTGGAGCTGTGTTTTAGCATGGAAAACTTTTTATCTTTTAGGCGCAGATACAAATATGACAAGTATCAGTGTAAGATACAAAAGGTCACATCAGTCAGCAGAGGGAACAGTGATCACACAGCAATGTAAGAATAGAAACATAACAGTGAATCTGGACATGTGTACAGATGGAAGCAAACAAACAGGATGTAACACTACATTAAAGCCACAAATGGGAAGAAAACAAAGCCAAAGGAAAATATATTTGATCTCAGGAATCCAAATCAGATGCTTTAGAGCAGGGGTCGGCAACCCTGGAGGAGCAGAGACCCGAGGCGGCCGCCGGTCCGAGTGTCAGGTGAACTGAACTTCAGGTGAGAAGTTATGACCTGCAGTCTATCTGGGTCAGATATAAACCAAGTTTAGGTGGAGTTTATTTTCGTTATGCTGACTTTTTACAGTCAGTTACAATAACTCGTACTGCGCACTAGCTAGCATGATGGAGTTTCTATACAGCTGGGTGGGTGCTATGATGTTACTGATAGTGAACTTTATTTTATTCATAAGGTTAGTTAGTAGAGTTGCCAACCGTCCTGTAAAAAACGGAATCGTCTCGTATTCAGAGAAAATATTACGTGTTTCGCATTGAGCTGAAAGGGAACACAGTTTGTCCCGGACTTCAGCTAGAATGGAAAAAAGACACAAAGCTGGATTTATTCTGTGTCTTCTGCCTCTTCTCCTCTCCTTCTCTCCCGCTCTCTCTGCTGTTGCGACTTCAGAATCATCAGAATCAGAATACTTTATTAATCCCGAAGGAAATCAGGGTTACAGCAGGCAGCACACTAATGGCGCATGCACACTTACAAAGGAACCTTCTGACCAAACTTACACAAACATCACATTGGGAAGACATGTCAGAGAGGTAGGCTGATGGGGAAAAACAACGAAAATACATAACATGAGGTGAGAGGAGGAGAAAAAACTCCACTCAGACTGAGCTCCTAGTGGGAGAACAGTTTGAGAACAGAAAAAAACACCTCAGCACAAAAAGCACATGACTATCAACACACCATAGAAACACAAGACAAGCAACAGGGGCGGGTAAAGGGTGAGAGAGAGCCGGTGTAGACAGTGCATCCGGTCCTGCAGCATGTCTGCGCTGGTCCAGTCGACCGCCATCTTCCCCCGGAGGGGACAAGCATCGAAGGCCAGTGTTGGGCAAGTTACTTTGAAAAAGTAATTCAATTATAGTTGCTAGTTACTTCTTCAAAAAAGTAACTGAGTTAGTAACTGAGTTACAATATTCTAAAAGTAATTAATTACTTGAAAAGTAACTATTGCGTTACTTTAAAAAAAACAAAGAACGTTTAACCCTCTGGGGTCCAGGGTATAATTGGCCACTTTTTACTACTGTTGATGTTTCCTCCACATTTCACCTTTAAAAACTATTTACTTTGCCTTGTTTGGTTTCATCCTTTTCAGCACAACCTCACGTGTCTGAATTTACAGTCATGTTTTCATTTTGACATATTGTATTAACACAATTGATCTAAAATCAGACAAAAAACATAAAATCAGAGTAGAAAAAGTTATATTTTTTACTGTAACCACAAACAACTTTAATGAATCATATTTCATAACTTTAAATGTGAATATAAATTGTCAATTTTATAATCCTATGCACAAGTTTTGCAAACAACAAAGTTATTTGCATTAATTTACCTTTTACCCTTTTTTAAAATAACCATTTCAAACTATTTACAGAACAATCAGCTGTTCTTCA
Source organism: Oreochromis aureus (assembly GCF_013358895.1). NCBI lineage: Eukaryota > Metazoa > Chordata > Actinopteri > Cichliformes > Cichlidae > Oreochromis > Oreochromis aureus. The sequence continues at coordinate 44,886,090 of NC_052944.1, read as the reverse complement.
ATAAGATGCCACAAATTATTTGTGCCACTCCAAAAACATAATTTCTGTCCACTATAAAGGAGAACATCACAGCCTGATACCTGCAGGTCTGACAGCAGCAGGTGTATCACTGCTGTTTCTACCTGGAGACAGCAGTCGCCTCATTGTTCTGACACACAACACAAAACTATCCACAACACTACACACTAACTACACAAGACAACACATTAACTACACACTCCAAACACGCGAAACGTCACAAATCTCTCATGTCTCAAAACTCTCTCTCTCTCTCCCCAAACTTTCCCTGTTTTGTTTTGGCTCATAAGCAGAGAGTGCTTGCTAGCGCTAACGTGACGAAACTATTGAGGAAAAAACGCCGCCTATATCTTGTTTATCACGACTCTGGTTTTACGTGGCCTATCGACACAGTTTATAAACTGGTATATGTCACCTTGTTGCTTTGTCTTCAAGTGGTCATGTGATTGGCTTACCACGACTACTTTATTCTTCTTCAGTCAAACAGCAGCACTCATGCGATTGTTTTGCCCCCTGAGCTCCAGGATGCGGTAAACTGAACACAGCTTCAACCGTCTGTTTGTTGAAAAATAGTAACGGACAGCGTTTCCTTGTTAGTAACTGTAACGGCGTTGTAATGACAGGAATAGTAATTAGTTAGATTACTCGTTACTGAACAAAGTAACGCCGTTATTCCCATCACTGTCGAAGGCGTCTGGAAAGGGAGGGGGGATGAGTGTGTATCAGTGTGTGTGTGTGTGTCCAGAGTTCAGCTGAGACAGTGTCCTTCGCCCTGCCAGGCTAAGTAAACAGTCTTCCAGCGAACCCAGGTGGCCTTGCGTAGGAAAGGAGGAACAGTCTCAACACAGTCGTTATCAGGGTGTTGTTGTTCAGCTCCAGCCTTGAGACCGCAGCTGGAGCTGAAGAGGTATCCGCATGAAGTGATGGTGGTTTTTACTTTAGTGCGAACAACTCATATGAATTTCAAAGCTGTTCTAACAGTCCGACACTGGTCTCTCAATCTCCCGTTGGAGAGCCGTGAGCTTCTCCATGATCTTATCTGTGCTGCACTCAATGAGCCCATTTTGAGAACTCACCACTCGTCCCATCGATTCAATCCCAGCGGGCAGCCTTGTGGGGGTTTGAACAGCCGATTCCACTTTCTTTAATCTTCGATAAGTCAGGGCCAAGCCAGCTCCGATCAGCAAGAACCCTGTTGTCATGGTTCCGAATAGGTAGATAGTTAATAATCGTTGTAATAGTACATATATATATATATATATAGGAGGTACACCAGAGAGATAGAAGGCAGGAGAATAAACCAGCTGTTCTCCACAGAACCAGCAAAGGTGTACTCTCAGTGGCAACTGAACAATAACAGAACAGCACCACCAAGGCTGGAGACGGAGCAATACTGGAAGAGCATATGGGAGAAGGACGCAACCCATAACGGCAATGCTCAGTGGCTAGTGGATCTGAGGGCAGACCATAGCGACCTCCCTGAACAGGGTCCAGTAACCATCACAGTGGCAGATATCCAAGAAAGGGTCTCCAGTATGAAGAGTTGGACAGCACCAGGGCCCGACATGATTCACGCCTACTGGCTGAAGAAGCTGACTGCACTCCACGAGCGTCTGGCAACACAAATGAACCAGCTGCTAGTTGACGAGAGACACCCGGAATGACACAGCGGCCAGGGAGGCAGAAGAACAGCACATCAAGAAGGCCCTGAGTAAATGTGGTTATTGCAGCTGGACTTTTGTCAAAGCTGGAAAGGCACCTAAAGAAAGCTCCAGCCGATCCAGGAGAGAAGGACAACCGCTGCCCAAGCAAAAACCTGTAGTGATCCCATATGTGTCAGGAGTATCGGAGCAGTTGAGACGCATTTTTTCTAAACACCGGGTCTCTGTGGCTTTTAAACCCCAAAATACGCTGCACCAAAAATTGGTCCACCCCAAGGATCGGGTCCCCCGACACAAACAGAGTAACATAGTGTACGCTGGTAAGTGCAGGAGGATTGCCAGGATTTATACATCGGGGAAACCAAACAACCTCTGGCTACAACACAGAAGAGCGACCTCGGCAGTCTATTTACGCCTACAGGCCAGTGGACACTCTTTCAATGATGAGGATGGAGCATCCTGGAGGCCATTTACGTGAAAAGGGAAAGACCATCTCTGAATCGAGGAGGGGGCCTAAGGGTACATCTGTCACCATCTTACAATGCTGTGATTGCAGCCATTCCCCAACTCTCTGTGCATGGTACTCATGGTTATTGATCAGTGGGTTTTGGTCAGTGGTTGTTGATCAATGGTCATGAGAATTTGCATAATTATGATTAAGGAACTGACCTCCCAGCCCATTGTTCCTTCAGTGGGCTGGTTTCAGTCATTATGCAAATGTACTGTTTATAAGAGTGAAACCTGCAGCTGAGACTGAAGAAGTCACCTGGATGAGTGTTCAAACGCGTTTCTCCCACAAAACGCTACGTCCAGATGAACAGAATCAACTTTTGGAGATTTACTTTCCTGGATGATTGAGAATGCATCAAGACCTTGGGCAAGACACTTCACCTACCGCCTACTAGTGATGGCCAGAGGGGCCGGTGGCGCGATATGGCAGCCTCGCTTCTGTCAGTCTGCCCCAAAGCAGCTGTGGCTACAACTGTAGTTTGCCTCCACCAGTGTGTGAATGTGAGCCTGAATGAATAGTGGAGTTGTAAAGTGCTTTGGGTGCCTTGAAAAGCGCTACATAAATCCAATCCATTATTATTATTATTATTATTATTATTATTATTATTATCATCTGACCCTGACAGTCACTGCACATACCTGTAACTGTTATGTCAGCTGTTTAACTGAAAGCCTGTGATTATCATAACAATGCTATGAGCAAAGACATTGGTACCACCAGTGCAATGACTCCAAACATGCACTCGCACATGCAATCATCTTCAGTCTCAATAAAAATGAGTTACAGTGGGATGCAAAAGTTTGTGCAACATTGTTAATAGTCATTATTTTCCTGTATAAATCATTGGTTGATAAATTAAAAATGTCAGTTAAATATATCATATAGGAGACACACACAATGATATTTGAGAAGTGAAATGAAGTTTATTGGATTTACAGGAAGTGTGCAATAATTATTGTAACAACCAACGATTTATACAGGAAAATAATGACTATTCACAAGGTTGCACAATCGTTTGCATCCCACTGTACGTCCTCTTTAAACTGTCAGCCTCCTACAGTATCGCTCGTTTTCTACTGCACAGAAAAAGCAGTTTTCAGATCCTATTATAAAACTAAACTTTTAGCCCCTCAGTGTCAGTGCAAACCATAGAGGCTGACATAAGAATAGTTTAAGACATAAATCCTTTAAGTTTGAGGCAAGAAGCCAAGATCCAGCTGTAAACCTTTGACATGTTAAATTAAAACGTGATGACATTATGGTTTGTTGACAGCACAGTATGCAAAACAAAACAAAAACAAAAAACATTTCTTTACAAAAACGTAAAGTTCTGTTATCACGTCCACATTGTGAGACATGAAACATACTGGAGCTTACTTTACGCTGTTGAGCCTGACTCGATGATCCTAAAAGGAAACTCGAGTGAAACCAACAGATTCAACTATAAACAGAGACGTGTATGAATAACAGTGATACACAGTTAAACAGTTTTAGCAAAAACAAACATTTTTAAAAGGTGTGAAGAAAATCTTTAAAGTAAATAAAAATGTTGATGTGATGGAGGGAATTTGTCATCAGATAGAAGCGTAACAAACAGAAGTATCCCTCCACTAACCTGAGCTCACATCAGAATCTCATCAGCACCAGTCCTCTGATTCATGTTTCATTCCTCATTCACTGACTCCATCTTTAGCATTTATTACAGTATGATTGTTGCTTCTTCTTGGGATGAAGACAAAGATCTGACGGCTGCTCTGTGTTGAAGCACAGCCACAGGACAGTGATGCTTTTGTCATAAGCTCCCACAGTCCAGATCACCTGAACAGAGAAACAGAGTGAGAAGAAGTTTAAAATGCTTCTAGGAAATGTACCAACATTAGACCAGTTTGCAGTAGATTTGTGTACATTTTGATAGACGGACATTTTTCACCACTATCCATTTGATGGCAAATAATCAAAATACAAATTTCATTCCAATTAATTTTAGGGGGTCTAAAGTTACTTCTCAACAAACCGCTGCTTCCAGTCAGCTTGGACAAAGGTTACTAACACTTCTTTGGGCTGTCGTGTTGCTTTAGTCCCGTGATAGCTTGTTGAATTGTTTTCTACAGCCAGAAGATGAATGTTAACCATGAACATTAAGTAACATGAAACGTATTTCACTCCAGCTTCTTAAGTTTTGACTTATTTTTACAACATGTGATTAAGAGCCAGTCCATTTTGATTGTGCAATGCAGTATTTAAACTACAGAAGGGGGTTAATGTCTCATCTAAATAAAACAGGTAATGTTAAACAGTACATGCACCAGAGTTTCCTACCTTTTGTGTACATCTTTGATTCATTCCAGCACTAGCACCTTACACTCTCTCTTGGCTATTTTTACCAGTGAAACAAAGCTGGGATCGGGGACAGGTGAGGGGCTCGATTAACAGTTCCTGCAGGAGAGGTTGTTGTCTGAGCTCCACCATAGCGCCTGACCTGGACCATGAACAAAGATATCACAGACATCATTGTGGACTGCAATATGAAAGATTGTCTCAAATGCGTCTCCAGTCTTGCACAACTACTACAACGTCTCTAAAAAGTGCATCATCTATTATGTGAATCTTTTATACAAATATATTTGGCTTAAATCTGACATAACTCAAAAGAATTTCCATCCATCCATCTTCTTCTTCTTATCTGGAAACAACCTAAGCAGAGAAGTCTCCAGTCTCCTCCCACAGCTTATTCATGGAAACGCCAAGTCGTTTCCATGGCAGCAGAGAGATATAGTCTTACCAGTTTGTCTTGGGTCAGCCCCAAGGTTTCCTCCAGGTGGGACACCTTGGAACACCTGACCTGAGAGGAGCCAAAGAGGCAACCTATGGCTCTGGCTCATTTCCATTTGGAGAAGCAACAGCTCGACTCTGAGCACCTCTTGAATGACTGAACTTCTCACCATCTCTAAGGGAAAGGGCAGCCACCCTTTGGAGAAAGCTCATTTCTGTTGCTTGTATCTGTGATCTTGGTCACAAACCAAAGCTCATGACCACAAGCCAACAGAACACCATCACCTTCCAAAATCAGAGATGAAATTTTGAGGCCACCAAACTGGAAGCCTTCCAGTCCAACGCCCCCAGAAATAAGCCTGATGAAGTTCAATCGCTGCAGACCAAACTCTTGAAACGGTTGTACAAGGACTGGATGGCCTGTTTCTACGTGCCAGACAACCCACACCCCCCAACACAGGACACTCTGAGGGTCATGACTGAATGGCTGCTACAGGTTCCCCTCGCCCACCCAAGTTGATAAAAGGTCATTTCTTCCCTTTTTACAGTTTTCAATTAATTCAATTTAACTTTACTCATTTAACAAAACCTTTTTTCCCAGTCACCCACACCCCAGTGGAAGTATCTCAATGCCTCACAGTTTGAGAAGCACTCGTGTACAATGACCCTCCATACCTGAGATTTACTGACCAAAATGGCTGGTGGTGGGGGAAGCTCTTTAATCGGCTCAGGCTATGTCCTCCGAAGGTGTTTTTCAAAGGTGACTGAGGCTCCGTGGGCGGTGCGGGCACAGAAGCTGTAAACGTCATATGCTGGCTCAGCTGCCGCGTTATAGACGTGTGGAAGATGGAAAGCCATTACTTACATTTTCTGTCAATCAAAACTGTGCCAAATAAAAACAATACAGCAGTATGAGCGGTGTAGTAATTCCTGGTTTAAAGTTCTTCAAGGATCAAACATCAAACTGAGCATAAACATTATCACTGGGCTGGGTTTGTGTACTGTTAATATTACGACAATGTCAATACATTTAACAGCTTATGTCCTTTGGTACCTCAAAAATCCCAGTTTTGAGAATCTGGAAGGCCACAGTGAAGGACAGTATGGAGCCTTTCTTACACTGGCCCAGGTTGTTGAGTGGAGACTGGCACACAACCGCTCCCACACTGGGATCCTGACTTCCTCCTAGATGGATGCACGGACAGTGAGGAGCAGGTAACAAACATAAGCAGGGGGAAGAATGAGAATTTAGACTGGATTAGGTATCCGATATAGGATTGGAGCAGAGAATATTTATCCAATTCAAGAATCTAAGGCTACGTTCACACTGCAGGTCTTAATGCTTAAATCTGATTTTTTTTTTTATCAAATCCGATTTTTTTGTCTGCTTTTTCACACTACAAATAAAATGTGACAGCAAACGCGCTCCTGTGTGAACCCCCAATGCGGCTCGCATGCGCAAAAGAAGACGTCACACACAACGCGCTCTGTTTACGGAAGTATAAATGGCGGCTACAGAGCTAGTAGGTGTTGTTGCAGCAGTCTATCAATTTCTCTCCATATGCTAATCAAGTCCAAAACCTCAGTTTCTGTCCATTGACTCCGTCTCCAGTTTCAGCCGCCATGCTCTCTCGTTTGTCTTCTTCGACGCTGATAGTTGGCGTCTGTCTCATGTCAGGGACGTAAAAGATGGATTTAAAATGACATGACCGTTCAAACAGCAGTCACTTTCTAAAACATGAGATATGTATCGGATTCAGGACCACATACAAAAGTGACCCAGGTCGGATTTGAAAATATCAGATTTGTGCCGTTCACACTGTCATACCATGATGGGATATGAGTCACATAGGGTCAAAAAAGTCAGATTTGATGTGAACGTAGCCTATGTATGAAGCATTTGAATAGAAGAGCAGCAGTTCAGTGATTCTGACCATTAAAAACAGGAACCATGCCACAGAAATATTGGTATTTCAAATCCTTGTGTTCCTGCAGTCCACTTGTACAACTAGTCTGGATTGATCACCAAGCTCTTACACTAAGAGCTTGCCAGAGCCGAAATCCCTGCTGAGATTGTGGAAACCTGGTGATAAGAAACGTCTTACCACTGCGCTCACAGTGACCAAGTATTTGCTTGGTGTAAATCAATTTACATCTCCATTTTCTTTCATGTAGTGTGTTTTTATTTCTGGATTTTTGGTTGATATTCTGTCTCTCCATTAAAATGAAAGACTCGATTCTTTGTAAGTGAGCAAACTTCCAGATTCAGGAGAGGGAGCAAATAATTATTTCCCACACACTAGGAACTGTCTGTAGGATTTGATACTCACCCTCTGAATTCCAGATCAGACGAGCAGCAAGGAAATCTTGCAAATTGTTGAGCAGTGTGTATTTCACCCAGAAGTGTTGTTGAGGCCTGACGGTCCTTGGGCAGGACGCCATCATCACCAACTCTGGACGATTTAAGTGAACACTGGGTATCGAGTAACAAGTAGAGATGCATCTGGAGAGAGCATGATAAGTATTATATTTCTATTATTAGAACATATAGCAGGAATTCTTCTTATAGGAGAAAACAAATAGCACAACAAGACTACAATTTCAATTCTATACAATTCTGAACAGAAAAAAGTCATTTAATGTTCTTATATGGAGATTGTTTTGGTTTCTTCTTTAATACATTTTGTATTTCACACATAAAGGCATACAAAATGATACAATGTGCTTATCCCTGTCAGGGTCACGGGGGGCAGGAGCCTAGCTGGGCTACCACAGGGCGAGAGACAGGGTGCACCCCGGACAGGTCGACCAGTCTGTTGCAAGGCTAACACATAGAGACAGACAACCATTCCCACTCACAGTCGTACTTATGGGCAATTTAGAATTATGAGTTAACTTAATCCCACTAAACTTTGGTCGTTGGACTGTGGGAGGAAGAGAACCCACGCAAACTCCACACAGAAAGGCCCCAGGCGCTGGAACTGAACTCAGGATCCTCTTGCAGTGCTAATCGCAGTGTTACTCCTGCTAGCGTTTGTTGAGCAATTGCTGTCCTTCTACAGCAATGCATAGAGGTCAAAGGTCTAATGTAGTGCAGCCGCATAGATGATCCATAGTTGCTACAGTCTGCGCTAAGGGTGCAAACACGCACTCAGTTGTTATTTAAAATAGATGTTAAACTACAAATTCTTTAAGTCATATAAATATCATCTCTTAAATTGTTAAAAAAAACTGTTTTTATTTTGCCACAGTTGGTGAAATTAATCAATTTATTTTTATACTAATTTTCTCTAAATCCTGTTATATGTTTGTGTTCAGTCAAATAACATAATAGAGCGCTGTAGATCCAAAAATATAGGATTATAGCTCTATCTCTATATATATGTTAAAGGTTATTTGTATTTAGAAGCCTGCAGCATTTTGATGATGCTTTGGTGCCCTCTAGTGACTCATGTGAAATAGTGATCAACTGGGAATTTAATGTTATTTCTGTTAAATAAACTCGTATGATCTTTATTTGCAGACCACACTAAGCAAAGAGATAAATAAAAACTCAAAGGGAACTTGAAGCCTGTTTGCCGTCCTTTACTGGATGCAAGCAGCGGCTGTAATTACTTTAAAATGCACGGCAGTCGTTTCATATAGACAGTACATGCAGACAGTACTGCTCCAGGATTGTTATGTACTGCTACTGCTACAGAAATACCTCAACAAGAAGACAAATAGTTACCTCATGGCAGGATGTACTGGACTGTGCCACTGTAGGACAGCCAACAATGGGACTTCCAAACCCTATGAAAAGACAACAACATTATTTAATAATTAAAACCTCCTCTTCGACCCCTCTACCTCTCACATTGGACTCTCCAGGAGGCTGAAAGCCCCATAGAGGGCAGAGAAGTGACAAGGTGATGAGAGGCATTATGAGCTGTGGTCTTTCCATGTGATTTCCATGCATACTCATTACATTTTCACTTTTTACAGGTGCTAGCTATCCTAGGTCCATGCTAACCAAGCCTACCTCGGATATGGGCAAGAGAAAAGTGAAACCATACCATCGCCAGGGTTAACAAGGTCCCTGTCAGGTGTTGAGGAGCCAGGATACTGATGAAAAGTGTACTGAAACAAGAAGGCTCAAATCTGCAAGAGATGAGAACAGGGCACTGTTGGAGTGCTAATATGCAAGTAACCCCAGGAGAAGAGGTTACATGAACAGGATGTGGGACCTCTGATATCTCCAGCATCCAGATTGTCAGCAAAACAACTACTAACTCAGTGTTCTAACATTTGGAGGAAGGAACTGCTCTCACAGCTAGAGACTGACGAGGTACAACACACAGGCTACGGCAAGGGGGAGCCAGGAAGACAAGTTGGGGGAGATATCATCATCACCCCGAGCTTGGGTACCAAGCCCAGGTACGATGGAAGAAGGAGCGTTGAGTGTGAGAGAAACTGACCTGAAAGGTCATGGTGAAGCTTTAAATTTGGACCCTCCGTATTCAGTTACCAAGATTACGTGAAGTACTCTCTGAAGGTCTGCTAGATGATGTGAATGCAGCACTACAGACAGTTCCTACTGTAACCATCACAGAGACTAATCTATACCCTTCAGTACCCTGGAGAAGGAGACTAGAGGTCAAGATCAAGGTAGCGTGGAGGGAAGTTATCGGTAATGAAGTAGAAAGAAATACAGGAAGCATGAGAACCGGCCCCATACAACTACAGGCCAATAACCTGCCTCAGTACCACATGGAAGCTCCTGTCAGGCATCATATCGGAGGCTGAACAGGCATATGGTTCAATACATGAGCGGCGCACAGAAAGGAATCAGCAGGAATACTAGAGGAGAGAATCCCCAGCTACTGGCAGACAGAGCAGGCGCCTGAGACTGCAAGAGTTTGAATAATACAGGCTAAGGGAAGCATGTATAAAGTAAACAGAAAAGGCACAGTACCTTTAATTCCTCTGGCATGTTCTAACCTCTGTAATAGAAACTGTGGTGACCAGTAATGAATGCAGCACTGCGACGTGGCAGATTTCTTTTCTGATGTATTAATCATACATTTTTATCATATCACATTAGTAATAGTAATATCATTTTCTCCCTTTAGCATAGCAAGAGCACTCCTGTCACTTAGTTGTAAGCATGTGCACTACAAATGGGCCTTATGCTCTTGTCACGAGTTCAAAATATTGGGGATGGATACATGGAGGAAAACCAAAATAACAACACTGGTCCGGCCGGGTCAAGTCAAACGATGATTTTAATGCACACGTGTGGGAGATGGGACACTGCACGCAGACAGCACCAGATCTCTCACCGAAAACCACACAACAATAGTTTTTATGAACATCAGGGTATTGGAACGCCCCCTCATGTGTAAAGTAGGTACAATACAATCAATGTTGACAACTTTTAACACATTAAAAGAACATCTTCTTCTTCCCGAGGCCAGATCCTTACCAGTAATCTTCTAACTCTGCTTATCCCCTGGAACAAACAGTCTCTCCTGAAAGCATAATCAAACAGCTACAAGGCCTTGCAAACTATTATTTAAATGTTTGAACTCTCCCCTCTACATGAGTTTAACTGCTGCTTGTGTGTGTGCATGTGTGGCTCGACCTCAGCATTCACTCTGTCTATAAGGACAGAGGCCAACTCTGCATGTGTGCAATAACCTAACTGAAACCATACATGTAATAAATGTTCTAATCAAATGCCACTACTCAAAGCTTAATAAAAAGAGTATAAATGAATAAAGGAAAATGATGAATAATATGATGTGTTTTGTAAGCATGTGCGGCCTTCTACGCTCTACGTCACTTCCCTCAATAGATCAGCCAGACATCCCGCTGACTGTAGCTTTTAACCCTTACTGACGTGAGCACAACTCCATAATAAGCACCAAGCAGCAATATGTATAAAGATGATCATGGTTACACCTGTAATGAAAGATTATATGATTATACCAACACCTGTAAATAGAAGATTAACATGAGGTTATAACAATCACTGTAATACAAACTTTAATGTAATGTCAATAGCTTCAATAAATGCTTTAATGCAACGCTTATTATATGATTCTGATATAATGATAAAATAACAGTAAAATATCTCTTCTCAACATATATGTAGGTTACTTAAAAACTATATACAGGGAGTGCAGAATTATTAGGCAAGTTGTATTTTTGAGGAATAATTTTATTATTGAACAACAACCATGTTCTCAATGAACCCAAAAAACTCATTAATATCAAAGCTGAATGTTTTTGGAAGTAGTTTTCAGTTTGTTTTTAGTTTTAGCTATTTTAGGGGGATATCTGTGTGTGCAGGTGACTATTACTGTGCATAATTATTAGGCAACTTAACAAAAAACAAATATATACCCATTTCAATTATTTATTTTTACCAGTGAAACCAATATAACATCTCCACATTCACAAATATACATTTCTGACATTCAAAACAAAACAAAAACAAATCAGCGACCAATATAGCCACCTTTCTTTGCAAGGACACTCAAAAGCCTGCCATCCATGGATTCTGTCAGTGTTTTGATCTGTTCACCATCAACATTGCATGCAGCAGCAACCACAGCCTCCCAGACACTGTTCAGAGAGGTGTACTGTTTTCCCTCCTTGTAAATCTCACATTTGATGATGGACCACAGGTTCTCAATGGGGTTCAGATCAGGTGAACAAGGAGGCCATGTCATTAGTTTTTCTTCTTTTATACCCTTTCTTGCCAGCCACGCTGTGGAGTACTTGGACGCGTGTGATGGAGCATTGTCCTGCATGAAAATCATGTTTTTCTTGAAGGATGCAGACTTCCTCCTGTACCACTGCTTGAAGAAGGTGTCTTCCAGAAACTGGCAGTAGGACTGGGAGTTGAGCTTGACTCCATCCTCAACCCAAAAAGGCCCCACAAGCTCATCTTTGATGATACCAGCCCAAACCAGTACTCCACCTCCACCTTGCTGGCGTCTGAGTCGGACTGGAGCTCTCTGCCCTTTACCAATCCAGCCACGGGCCCATCCATCTGGCCCATCAAGACTCACTCTCATTTCATCAGTCCATAAAACCTTAGAAAAATCAGTCTTGAGATATTTCTTGGCCCAGTCTTGACGTTTCAGCTTGTGTATCTTGTTCAGTGGTGGTCGTCTTTCAGCCTTTCTTACCTTGGCCATGTCTCTGAGTATTGCACACCTTGTGCTTTTGGGCACTCCAGTGATGTTGCAGCTCTGAAATATGGCCAAACTGGTGGCAAGTGGCATCTTGGCAGCTGCACGCTTGACTTTTCACAGTTCATGGGCAGTTATTTTGCGCCTTGGTTTTCCACACGCTTCTTGCGACCGTGTTGACTATTTTGAATGAAACGCTTGATTGTTCGATGATCACGCTTCAGAAGCTTTGCAATTTTAAGACTGCTGCATGCCTCTGCAAGATATCTCACTATTTTTGACTTTTCTGAGCCTGTCAAGTCCTTCTTTTGACCCATTTTGCCAAAGGAAAGGAAGTTGCCTAATAATTATGCACACCTGATATAGGGTGTTGATGTCATTAGACCACACCCTTCTCATTACAGAGATGCACATCACCTAATATGCTTAATTGGTAGTAGGCTTTCGAGCCTATACAGCTTGGAGTAAGACAACATGCATGAAGAGGATGATGTGGACAAAATACTCATTTGCCTAATAATTCTGCACTCCCTGTATATATATATATATGTATATGTGTGTGTGTGTGTGTGTGTGTGTGTGTGTGTGTATGAGAGAGAGAGAGAGATGCTTTTTTTCAGACCTACAGGTCAGAGTGTTTTTCCTGATTATGAGTTGAAAGATGACATTCACAAAGATCTGACAACAACTCTGATGAGCTGCATTTTAGTTTGTACCAGTGTCAGAGTCTCCATCAGCTATTTAGTTTTAGAAGGTTCATTTGGATCGACTCAGGCTAAGAAAGTGTTTCTGGATCCAGAAACTGTGTAAGAAGCAGAATTTGTGTTTAAATGTAAAATTTGAAATTTAAATCCTCAGAAATGAAACTGAAGACATGAACTTGAGGTGAACAGTTTGTTTCATTTTAAAACAAACTATTTTGACATCATCATCGTCGTCATGATTAATCAGCGGTGGACTGCCCGATGATCAACAGGTGTGATCAGGTGCAGCTGTCAGGATATTCAGAGTCTGAATCATTGTTCTTTCTCACATTTCCTTCCTTAAATCCAGTGTCAGTGTCTGCAGCAGTGATTATGTCTCATTATTGTGCACTGATGTTCACCATGAACAGAGTAACATGTCTAAACATTACTAACAAAACATGGAATCAGGTGGTCTGATGATTAATTTACTTGATGTATTATTATTGTGTTGTGTTGAATCTGGATGTTGCTGTATTGGTTGGCACTTTTCTTTAACATAGTGTGGAGATCTGCGGTGGTAGCTCCCATCTTTAAGAAGGCAGACCAAAGGGTGACTGGCCTCTTCCTTAGACATAGTGTGAGGAGTTGAATCGTTTGGGAGGGGCTCACAGTAGAGCCACTGCTCCTCCATATTGAAAGGATCCAGTTGAGTTATTTGGGCCTCTGATCAGGATGCCTCCTGGGTGAGGTTTTCAGGAATATCCCTCTGGCATGTTAGAGCTCACGTCTTATGCGTGCATGCCAACAGTAACCAAAGTCAGTTGCAGCATTTTTTGTCCTCAAAAAAGAAAAATCCCACCTGCTACTGTGGAGGAGATGTCACTGCTATTGGATACTTTGCTGGAGCACAGTAAAGCTGTGGGTCGTGGGAATGACCCATAATGTTTGATCTATGTCAGGGGTCGGGAACCTGCGGCTCCAGAGCTGCATGCGGCTCTTTAGTCCTTGTTAAGGTTCAAAAATATAGGGAAGGACACACAGGAGGAATGCAAGTAACCACACTGGTCCAAAGGGTAAAGACGATGATTTTAATGAAATGACACGCGTGGGAGAATGAGCGGACTCTGTAAGCAGACAGCCCCACAATCTCATCCTCCTAACATCAAAATACAGTTTTATATGCATCAGAGTATATTTAGTGACGCCCCCTCATTGCGTCATCACATACATCAGCTTCAAAACCACAAATGTTCTGTTCGACAACCTAAGGCCCAATTAAAAGTACACTGGCTTCCATCTTCTCCCCGGTGGTTTCCCGTAAGCCAGCTCCGCTCTCGCATCGTGCATCTACTGCTTCATCAGTCAACTTTCACCTACACCCTAACAGTGTGTGTGTGTATGTCTCTGCGCGTGCACAGAGTGTGCATCTGCTCTCTGCACCTTAGTTGACCTCACTTAGGCAACCAGGCTAAGGCCATCCTGTGTTGTGATGATCTTAACTTCTATGTAAAATGTATAAGCTCATTATACAAACTCAGACTCTGGTTTTGGTTTCACTTTTGCAAAGCCTGCAACTTCAAAAGCCTATAACTTCCTGTCTCATTTTGGAGTTACTCTTTCACCCTGCAGTCTGCATAAACATTAACATTAACATTAACATCCACAGTTTAAAGTGGTTCTTTTTACTGGACCTGTAATAAAAACTAATATGATACCAATATGTTTGAACATCTGAATGCATCTAGGAAAGCAACATCACTATTAACACTGAAATGTTAATGATGATTATAAAAATAGCAGCAACTAATAGCAGGACAATATTTCTATTCCTGACACTCCCTCTCTTGGTGACCCTTAAAAAGGGTCACCATATACTTATAACATTACTCTGACCCTCTCTAGCAATGCCCGCTCCCCTAAGAACACTCCATGGGTAAAGTCAGGTTCGTCCTTGGTCCCTCTCTCGTGGAAATCTCCTCCTGTAAAGGATAGAAAACACTTTCTCCCTACTTTATTCAAACCTGATTCCAGCTAATATTACTCAAAACATGAACCTAATTTTGTATTTGGTTTTTTGACTTTTATTTTTATATCTCATTCAACCGTACTCAGCATTTGTAAAACTCTCAAAGCACTGCTTGCACGTCTCTGCAGGCTTCCTGTTGGTTCCTTATCTGATCACCCACATCCTGTACACATAACTGTCGCTGCTGCAAGTTCTTCTCACCTAAAGTCACCTATCACAAGAAAAATCCTAAACACTTATTCTACTAAAGGATCAAAGAAAAACAACCACTTTAATCAACTAAGTTTAAGCATACAATCAATTACTCCTAAATAACTTTCATCATAGCTAAAAGCTCCCTAGGAACAACTTCTGTGTGTTGACACTAACTTCATTGTAACACTCACAGTTCCTGTGTTATAACCTGTTTTAATATATCATTTTATTTCAGTTTACTACTCTTAATGTAATGGTACATTCTAATTATATTTTATCAGTCATTATATTTTATCAGTTTTAACCAAAATACATAAGCTTTCCCCCCTTTGGAAATGGTTTAAAGCAAAAACTTGATCCCTTCAACAAGTATTTGTTATCCTGTAGCTGCATTTTATATAATAAGACTCATTTGGAGCTGCATGTGTTATCTCAATATTTTACATGTCACCCAATTTAGTTACCAGCGAAACTCCTATTCAGTTAAATGCTAAATGGATTTCAGGCCTTTTGCCTGGAATCAATACTATCAGGTGTGTTGATGAACTCTATATGTCTGTAAGCGTGCGCAGCCTTCAATGCTCTGTCATCTTGTACAATAAATTGCTCGGACCTCGCCCCGAACAAAGCTTCTGACCTTCAGTTATGGACTTGAGCAACATTTCTTTAATAAGCACAAAATGCAATGTGTATGAAATCATTCCTGTGTATAATCTATTCCTTTTGGGGCAGCGGCACCTTTAACATTCTCATAAAAGCTCTCCTCTACCCTAGAAATAAATCTATTTACTATCTGTTTCTAAAGCCTACATTATAACAACTTATCCTAAAAGTCAAAAGAAAAAATCCCACATTTTCTACTAGTAAAATCTTCACTAATCTTCCCCAAAGCATATCCTTTATTCCCACAGTTTCCCCTTTAAGTTTGGTGTACAACTTCTTATTAACACCAGCAATTTATCTTCTAAACAGAATTCAGTTCATTTTAATCCTTTCTTTTAACAAGTCCTCAGTTTTACTATATCTAGATTATCAAACAACCCCAATCGTTATAAAATCCTAGTAAAACCCCTTTCAAATTAAACAAATTAAATCTTAAATCCCTCTCTTTTTTGACACATCTCATGTGGCAAAAAACTCAACATGCTCCACCCAAGCTTAACAAATTAAAAGGGAAAAAAGGTTAGTCATTTCATTTCTCAGAACCGCTCAGCAATTCTCCTCTCCGGTGTTTTGCTCCAGCCCTGAAAACCTGTGTTTAAGGAACAAAATCAATTTAATCATCATGTCAAATCTTCTCAAAATCGTTGCTCCATGCAAAGTCTGGATCCTTGGAACTTCCTGGAAACAAAACCTGTACTTAACTCTCCCCCTTTATGATCCAGTCTGTGTCATGACAAAAATAACCTTAAACAAAACAGTTATTACTCATGAGTTACCTCAGTTAATGGTAACTTGAGTTACATCAAACAATGTTTCCCTTTTAGCATTTTATAATGTAATAACATGGTCTAACCCAAATCAACAAAACAGAAATTCACTCAAAGGAACATCAGCATCCCCAGATTTAAGTCTTCCACTTCTCCTGTTTGTCAACCTTTTATTTATTTCCCCCCTTGGTCCAATCACATGCATTCACTCACATGCATTCACACATGATATTTTTTGCTGATCTGCAGCCTTCTGCGCACGTCATCAGATGCTCCACATCAGCAAAATGAGCTCAATCATTTGTTTTATTTCGTTTTCCTTTTTAGGAGAGTAGTTCTCTATTTTTTGACTGGATTGACACGCTGCAATCATTTTTTAGACAGAGACTCGCCGCCAATCAGTCTCTGATCGTAA
This sequence comes from Oreochromis aureus, assembly GCF_013358895.1. Lineage (NCBI taxonomy): Eukaryota > Metazoa > Chordata > Actinopteri > Cichliformes > Cichlidae > Oreochromis > Oreochromis aureus. The sequence goes on along the minus strand of NC_052944.1, from coordinate 44,869,195 downwards.
TCAATTATAATTCTGTAAAGCCCACCTGATTTTCGTACTTGGTAATTTTGTCAGCGCCGTCCGTTCACTCTCTTCCAGGCCTGCTTAGAACAAAAATGAAAAAAGAGAGCTGATTATTAGCTCATCAAAGTACAAAACAAAATCACCTGACAGGTTTCTTCTCTAAGTGCACTGTTACAAAAACTATGGGCCCTTTTAGACATGTCCATGTTTATCAAAACTCCCTCTCTTGAAATAGAAACAACAGCCTCAAAAATCTAAAACAATCTTAAATTTCACCCATTCAACACACCGAAAACCTCGTCAAAAGATCAAAGACCGTTTGCACAATGTCACCCTTCCTCACTTTGCCATGTGTTCATTCAGCACAAGATAAAGACCAATTTCAACCACATATCATCCTTAAATTATAAATTTCCTGTCCAAATCTGCCCCTCTGAACAGACCTGACCACCGTAATCAAATATCCTGATACTTTACCATTATATATTTCTCCCAATACTCTTCAACAGCCCCGATCTCTCTTGAACTGAAAGCCTCCGACACACACGCACACAGGAAGTGTCTTTGTCACTCACTCACTCCAGCTAATTTGCATAAACCCACAGCTCAACAGCCAACTTAACAAGAGGAATACATGTTTAAACCTTATCACATTATTGAATTATTTTCATTTTCTTTCTATACTAATCACTTACTTTGATAAATCAGTGCAAGAGCACTCCTAAGTAATCACTCCTCTTTTGTTTTGTTTTTTTTTCCATAACTCACTCCCTTGTCATACAGCTTCGTTTGAGTTATTCCACAACAACTCTATTTTATCCAAGTGTGTTTTAAGTGTATTTTCTTCAACATTCACACCATTTTAACCCTCATGAAATTAGCAGGCTGATTTAATTACGTATGTTTGTGTTCTTAGCCAGGTTTTAAATCATTATCTGTTCATTAATCTTCATGAGCTTGTCTGTGTAAGGTTAGTGCATTTTCTGTTTGTATGTGTGATTCTTATAAATGTTTCTTTATGATCTTTGTGATCTTGTAAATGTTTCTTTTCCAGTGTTTCAAACTCCTTTGACAGGGTGTATTTTCTCTCTCTGGTTCATCACTGGTCATTGTGAATGACATTTCCCCTCCGCCTGTGCCCAGTGGCCTTACCTGTTAAATCCCGTCTCCTCCAGTGACTCCAAGGTCACTCCGGGACTTAGGTTCGAGCAATCGTGACTGTGCCTTGCCTTAGGTTGTCCCAGGGTTTCGAGGTGGGATCTTACCCGTCATGGGCTGTCCAGCCTTCCATGCCCGCCTACTACAGGAGCCAACTGGGCAAGGGTGTTATCAGATCTAGGGGACACACTGGTTCTGGAAATTAAAGGAGTGTAAACTGCTTTCTTTATTAAACTTTCCAACAATAATTTCACATGTAACAGTTTGTGTATGTGCATTTTCAATTCATTAATGTAATTGTTAGTTCCTGTATTTATTTCTCTCAGTCTGTCTCTTTTCTAAAACCTGTAATTAATATAATTTTATTACCTTATTACTTTTTCTTAAAACATGCATCCGCTTCATCTTCTTAGAATTTAACTCTGTCTATTTCTCTGGGTGCTCCCCTGACATCATCAGTCACACACACCTTCCTCTCACACACACTTTTAAATATTCTAACCTCTTTCAGACGCCATGACTCGTCTCACACACACTGCCTTCTCTCTCTCAAACTTCCATTTTCCACTCACTCAGACAAATCATGCAGAGTCACTCAAATCAAATACTGACAGCATTCACACAGTTAAAATCACACAAAATACGCTTTCATACGAGTATTTTGGACATGCCTTCCATGATCAGAAAGAGCAAGTCAAAAGAAAAAGAAAAAGAAAACTGAAACCTCTCATCGTCTCGCAGCTTCTCCCCACACACACATAACTGAAAAATAAAACACACCAACATTTATGGCTCACGAAATATACATCTATCAAAATTCAGTCATTTTCTAATCATCCACACTAATATATTCACACTGTATTTACACTCTCATAATAAGCAAAACCAACCTCTTATATACAGGCATTTAGCAAAGCGCTCAGTCCTCTCGAGAAATGAAACCACCCTCTCTGCGCGTCACTGCTGCTCATTTGCATTTACACACACCATCCGTGCACATCCGGCTGTGCATTACTGACACAGAGACTGATCTTACTCATAGATCTCATATTTTATATTACAGACGTCTTATTAATTACAACTGCACAGATTTCAGGCCTCTTAACACCTATATAATTTTGATAAATTTACGTACGGCTCCAACCGATAAGTCCTAGACTTTTTGCTCAATTCACCGGACCAGCTCCAACCGTTCCGTCCACATTTCTAGCCCTAACTTAATTTACAGGTAGCCAAAAAAGCGCAGATACCGTTCCAAACGGTAAAGTGGTCCAACCACTGGCTTATCTCAGGATGCCCTGTACCCCACGGTCAAGCCAAACCGAGCTAACCCTACTCGCCGATAGGTCAACAATGCGCGTCCGCATCGAGGAGGGATCGCAACGTCCGGGCTATGCGCTTCTTAACAGACGCCGCTGTCGTTCTACAAAGATTTAGAATAATTTGAACCAACAATCTACACTCCCACACAGGAGTAAGAATCAGGCAGACCTATCCTTGTGGACATAGGGGCTCCAACCCACAAAATGACCATCACAAAATAGAGTCCATGACCCATAGGGCTCCAACCCTCAAAACAACCAAATTCCCTAGCACACTAAATTAGCAGCTCCCACTGCTTTAATTCTCTCAACGGCTCCAACCGTTCTTAATTCTCTCAGCGGCTCCAACCGCTTTTAACTTTCTCAGTACTGTACTTTATTACTTTCATTATCACCAAAATCAAAACAGACTTTCCCCAGTAATTTTCAGTGAGTAGACTTTAATTTGACATGTCCAATCTAGCACATTTTGGAAAATTCAACAGGTATGTGCCTTACCTTTTGTTATATGCCGGCTTGTCACTCACTTTGACCACTGACCAATGCCTGAGCGCCTGACGCCCGGACCTTTCTCCGTCCTGTCTCACTTCCCCTCGGACGAAGCCCCCAAATGTTAAGGTTCAAAAATATAGGGAAGGACACACAGGAGGAATGCAAGTAACCACACTGGTCCAAAGGGTAAAGACGATGATTTTAATGAAATGACACGCGTGGGAGAATGAGCGGACTCCGTAAGCAGACAGCCCCACAATCTCATCCTCCTAACATCAAAATACAGTTTTATATGCATCAGAGTATATTTAGTGACGCCCCTCATTGCGTCATCACATACATCAGCTTCAAAACCACAAATGTTCTGTTCGACAACCTAAGGCCCAATTAAAAGTACACTGGCTTCCATCTTCTCCCCGGTGGTTTCCCGTAAGCCAGCTCCGCTCTCGCATCGTGCATCTACTGCTTCATCAGTCAACTTTCACCTACACCCTAACAGTGTGTGTGTGTATGTCTCTCTTGGCGTGCACAGAGTGTGCATCTGCTCTCTGCACCTTAGTTGACCTCACTTAGGCAACCAGGCTAAGGCCATCCTGTGTTGTGATGATCTTAACTTCTATGTAAAATGTATAAGCTCATTATACAAACTCAGACTCTGGTTTTGGTTTCACTTTTGCAAAGCCTGCAACTTCAAAAGCCTATAACTTCCTGTCTCATTTTGGAGTTACTCTTTCACCCTGCAGTCTGCATAAACATTAACATTAACATTAACATCCACAGTTTAAAGTGGTTCTTTTTACTGGACCTGTAATAAAAACTAATATGATACCAATATGTTTGAACATCTGAATGCATCTAGGAAAGCAACATCACTATTAACACTGAAATGTTAATGATGATTATAAAAATAGCAGCAACTAATAGCAGGACAATATTTCTATTCCTGACATCCTTTTAGTGCGGCTCTGCGTGGTTTGGGAAAATAAATTATTATTTTTTTTAAGTATTTAGCTGAAGTGTATTTTATTTATGTTATTTCTTTTTTTAACTTGTAGTTCTAAATTGGAAGATTATTGTGATATTGAAATATAAATATAAAATTATATTATATTATTTTTTGAGCGCTCAAAATAAGCGCCACACTTGCTGAAGCCGGTGTACCCGCCGAAACGCCGTGCGAGACTTTCAACCCCAGGTAGGCCAATTATGGACCTTCGGATCCACATTATGTCAGCAGCTGTTCTCCACCGTGAACTATGTTAAAAGCAAACACGCTCACGCCTCACAGACGACAGCTGACAGTCCTGCGTAAAAATGAAAGTGACTTGGTACAGCCCCGATTTGCAGACGCTGTGCGCAGAGGTTCAGGAGCAGAAGTCCCATTGTAAACATATCACGGCAGACCCGACACTGTTTGCTTGAACACGCTCTTCAGCATCTCTTTATTGACCACTTTTCACACACGGTTGCTGTACGCATACATCCGGCTGTAGCTTTGCAGCTCACAGCCCGACACACACCAACACAACAGCACAGAGAGCACAGACTTTAGGCGTGATTGCGGGTGCCGTGATGGCGAGGCGTGATTGCGCCTCCCCTGCAGCGGCGCTGCAGACCACGCCCCGCCACACACATTAACCAGGTAAAATACATATTTAGGCAGAATTTTGCAAATAACTATTTTTCATCTTTGAGCAGCAAAGTGCCTTTTTTCCAATTATTTTTTTAAAAGTCGGGTCAAGGCCCAAAGGCGATATAAGGGTGGCGGCTCACAACAGTTTTTGTTTGCTACATGGATCATTTTAGTTCAGCTGGGTGTCTTTCCTTTTGTTATATTTCTTTAAGAGTTCAAAATGTGTTCATTACATAAATAAAAAAGTAATTTTCTCTGTAGCACTTCATGGATTTAAGCAACACACCTTAGTTGTTCACACAAAGCTTAAAGGTAAAAAAAACCCAATATATACAGTGGGTCTGTGAAGGTTCTCAGTCATCCAGGTCATCGTAGTCAAAGGAGTTTGCAAAGAAAAGCGTCTGGACTTCTTTAAGTTGCTTGAAGACGTTTCACCTCTCATCCAAGAAGCTTCTTCAGTTCTAAGGTCAAATGGCCGTTAAGGGACGTTAAGGCGTCTGGGGAGGGAACTCAAAACTGGAATGTCAATGTTCACATTTTGGACAGAGAGGACAGATGGTTTGAAAGAGGAGTGAAAGAGGCCATCTATGTCCACTGTGAGCGACCATCTTTGAACAGAGGCGGTGGTTTACGACACCAACTGTCTGCCATCTATAATCCAGTTTTGAGTTCCCTCCCCAGACGCCTTAACGCCCACTCACATCCTGGGCCATCTGACCTCAGGAATTCACATGACAAGGTGGGGCCAAGTTTCACAATGGGCTCACCCGAAACCCTGGCTGATTAGGTCCCACACCCGCTTTCACACCTGGGCGCATGTGATTAGAGGATCACCAGGGGGTCCTTTGTCCCTCCTTGGGGGGATACCCCCACTGGGTTTAAATCTGGGACTCTCGGCCATTTGACCTTAGAACTGAAGAAGCTTCTCGGATGAGAGGTGAAACGTCTTCAAGCAACTTAAAGAAGTCCAGACGCTTTTCTTTGCAAACTCCTTTGAATATATACAGTGTTATCTTCATTTTAGATGTTAAAAAGTATTTGCAGCTCCCAGTGTTTTGTTTTGCGTGGAAATCGCGTCCAAATGGCTCTTTGGGTGTTAAAGGTTGCTGACCCCTGGGTTAACTCACAAAATGAGTTAAAAAGGGGGAGACTGTTACGAAATAAATATATATTCTTAGTGCTTATTTTCTGATTATATTGTTTCATGTATTTTAATCATAAAGGCTTTTATAAACCAAGGCCAGATGTGGCAAAGAATTAGGTCAGAGGGTGACAGGTCGCCTAGCAACAGAGGCTTTAGTAAGGGGAAGTTAAGAAACAGGAAGTTTAGTGCAGAGCTGCAGAGGCATATTAATAAAATACAGGAAACCAGACAGAAAAAGAAGAACTAAGTAACACACACACACATTAGTCAGACCAGAAGGAGTTGTTTTCATCGAACCTGTGTGTGTCTGTGTGTGACCTATAGCAGAACTATGTATACGTATTTTGCCTGGCAATGCTTTTAGAACTGGGGTACGTGCTCGTGTCTGCAGTTCTCCTTTCCGAAATGTACAATAAAGATCATTTTTGAGCTTTGACCACTCTGAGTAGGAAGTCTTTCTCTGTCGCCAAAAGAATTCAAAAGAACGGAATTTAATACCTCCTACCTACCTCGACATACAAACTCTGTGTGGCTTCACGTGTTCTGTTGATGTTTACATGATCGAAATAACTTGAACACAAACACAAACAAAGAGGAAGACGGAAGGAAAAAACTACAAGTCCCAGCATCCTCTGTGTTTAGGGAGCAGTAGTGAAAGTGAAAGCAGGAGGAGGAAGGTGGAGCTGAGGCAGGTGAGTGTTAACATGAATATGTTTCTTCTTATGACATAAAATAATTCCACGCTGTTCGTGTCTGTGGGTGAAATGTGAGGCCGGTCGGCTCCTCTGAGCGCTGGTTTCCTGTAAGTAGAGAGGAAGTGAGTTTAGCTGAGCCTCCGTTTAGTGTGAGAGAGCAGGAGGAGAGTGAGAGCTGTGCTGAGGCAGGGTGAGTGTTAACACCGCTCTGACATTACTGTGTCTCTGTGGCGGGAACAACAGGCTCCGTCAGTGGAGGCAAAAATAATCAGACTTTGGTTTTCCAAAGGAAACAACTTTATGTCGGAAGTTCCCGCACGCTCATTGGATAACGATGTGTCAATCTCGAGCTATTAGCCAATGAGCGTGCGGACTCACAGAAAGACCCGCCTTCATCACGGGACTTTAAAAACTACAACGGCGACAGAAACTCCGTGAGTGGAGTTCAGGCTGACGTCATGAAACTGTGACGTTTGAGCCACTTCCTGTTCTCAGTCCCAGCGTCCTGATCACCGAGGTTTCTGTTGCTCTGATATCTGATATTGATTATATTGGTAAACAGGCTGTAGCATAAACATCAAACACAGCTGAAGAAGTTTTTGGATGGTTGACTTCAAATGATCCGTCGGTTTGAAAAGTAAAAACAATTTTAAAAAAAGCTGAAGCTGATGCAGGGTGAGTGTTAACACCAGGACTTTAGAGGGAAGAAGAGTCACAGCTCAGCACATTGTTGACGGGTTGTTGTTCAATCGGGGGAAGACATCTGAATCATTGCAGGGGGAATGGCTTTCACAACTTTAATTAATATAATAATTAATATCAATATTTAATACTACATAAAAAAATTCCCATCTATGGATGTAATTGCCAATTGTTACATTGTTGTAAATATTATGTAGGCGCTCTTTAACTATCTTAACATACCCATCATCAATTAATAGATCTGCATTAAATTTCCAGTAATCTTTTTTAAATTGCGTTTTATTTTCAGGGTTAAGTTTAAAAGTAATAATACTGTGATCTGTCAACGGGGCTGCTGAGATGGAAACATGTGAAACATATCTATATAGTAAAGTCGACCCAACCACAGTATGGAACGCCAGGACTGCCATTATGAATCAATTAAATGCACCATTAAATAATAAATTAAATGTGGCAATAATTAATTTAAATTTGAAATAATTAATTAAATAAATATTTTTTGACACAATTAATTAATTATTTATTTCACTTTTTAATTAATTATTGCCACATTTAAATAATTATTTAATGGTGTATTTAATTAATTCATTTTGGCACAGTTGACTCCTTCAGGTCTCACCATAAATTTATTTTATCTGTCAACCTCACCCATCAAACTCAGGGGGCGGGGTTAACGCTGATCGAGTCAGAACCATTGCTTTGGCCTGGTGACCATTGTTTTTAGAAGGTGTTACTGCACACCAACAACTGCCATGTGGAAACTAACAGAACTGAACTTTGAAAAACCCTGTTTGTGTCTCACCAAATACCGTTTTAATATTTTTTAGCCGAGAATGTAGCGGTTTAATCTTCATATGTCTGGTTGGTTTGCGAAGATACAGCCTCTTTGCAAAAGTGCTTCGATGATTTCGGAGATGTCTGCCCAGTCTCACGGCAAAGCGTGGGATAGAGCCGCTCGCCTCGCAAGCAATCGAGCTGTTATTACCACCGACAAAGCGCAGGCCCCGGTACACAGCTGTAATAACCCCCGCTGTACACTGACTTCATTTGCTGAGGTTATATTTATCGAGTTTTTATTTCCTGATGTTCGTATGTGTCATACGTGTTCCAGTCGCCAATTCTGAATTATAACTAACATTAAAAACACATTTAAGCAGGAGAGAGAGCAAAAAATTCGATTAACATCTGATGTTTGGGTTTTGTTCAATAATCAGCGTGACCTGATAAACGCATAAAAGAAGTAACGTTGGTGTTTCCGTCATGTAGTAACTGCTGGCTTTAACTGTGCAAAGGTGGTTCGACACTATGAAACACATACAGACTTCATGATGTTCGCCTCATTTTTTTATTGTGAATATTAATCATGAGGGTAAACGGCCCTGTACACCACGGAGCGAGGTCAGCATGTCCACGATATCTTCAGCTCTCTGAGTTAACCCATCAAACTAATCTAACGGTCATCTACGAATAATTCACGGGTCATATCAATATGATTTTAAAGAAAATCATCCTTATTACTGCCAACTATTCCAGATACCATCAAATGTTAAAGGAAAATATCAGAATGAGTGTCTGTGAGCTGAGAAGGACGTGAAGCGAGCAGTTTATCCCAGAGCTGAAGCTGCTCTGTGTGCAGAGATGAGCTCAGATTCCTGCTGTGATTGATCAACAGTCACAGAAATGTAGACTTGTAGTTATTACTGCAGGATGGTCACAGCAGATACTGATAAACATGTATTATGAGGATGGATGATCAAGTTTCTCACTCTCTCCTTTAAATCTCAGTTTTTTTCTTCTTCACAGTTTATCTGTTAATTTATTAATGAATAACACTGAAAGAGTTTCTGTTATATTTCCCCTTGAACATCACCTTATTAGGGCAGCATTAGGAAATAGCCCCCCTCCAAAGAATGAATAAATGAATGATGATAATAATAAAATGATTAAAAAGCAGAGCTCAGAGTGGTAGAAAGGTCAAACATGGATCCACGGGTGGTTCAACTGCATTTGGTGACGTGACTAAAGCAAATCTTTAATCCCACCATCAACGGGATGTTGTCTCCTTTACTACGGTTACTTTACTTGGTCACCGTGTGGATTTCTTTGAAATGAACCAAATTCTTTTATTTGTTGGTTGTTGTAGAGCAGGGCGATATGACCAAAAATATTTATCACGATATACATTTGAAAATTTGCGATTAATATGTAACTGACAATATAATTGACACTAGACAAAATACTTTACAACTCCACAACTTCATTAGTGCAAAAAACAAATATCAATGTATTTTCACTTAAACAAGCAGCTGTTTTAAGTGCATTAAAGTTATATAAAAACAATTAACAGTGCAAATGCAAATTCCTCGCTGACAGTTTAACTAAAAAGCATTTCCAGTGGAAACTGGCCGACATATCCTCAGCATAACCATGTATAATATCCACAAAACTTAAAAAGAGGTTATACACACAATACGGTAATATTATGTTGAAGCACAGTACGTATCACTCCGCGAGGCTCCTGCCTATGATAGCCGTAATGCTCCGACAATCCATCAAATGGTGTGGCTTCGTTGCTTAGCAAAGTCGTACTGAAACATTTCGAGCGCCGTGTACCACATAAAATTGATACCAGGTCAGTAAACACAACCAGAATTCATACATAAGGCACACGGGATTGTAAGGGGCACTGTGGATTTTCAGAAAAATCAAAGGATTGATTTTAAGTGTGCTGCATTTTCCAAAAAACACGGTAATAACGACGGCCCACTAGCACAAATAGTGCTTTGTTGTCGGTCTGACGGACGAAAGCCGAAACATTTCCACACCACTGAAGTTGCAGCATATTTACAAACCAATTCTGGTTCATCCGTTTCATTCAACAATCCACTTTCGCTCTTCTCATTCTGCGTCGCCGCCGCCATGTGTATGTAAAGCGAAGGCATTGCGCATGCGCGTTTGACCCATATTCTATTCTTCTTATCGTTGCCCAACATTGTACCGGTATTACAGTGAACGGTATGATATGGCCCAGCCCTAGGTTGTTGCATATTTAACCTCTACAGTCAGGAAAGGAGGAGATGAGGCCTCAACAATGTTGGGTTGTAGCTGTGGTTCAGGTTAGAGTGAGTGTCCATGGAATAAATGTAAGTCAGTGAACTGGAAACATGACTGTGTTAAACTTTCTTTTCCTTTTTATAATGAGTCTAATCAAAGGTGTACAGAAGTATCTCCACTTTGACTTTTCCGTGTCACCATCAGAGCTTCTGCACAGTGTGTTTCTGGGGCAGATAACATTGCAGCATTATGGAGACATTATGGAGACAAAAGAAAAGCGTCTGGATTTCTTTAAGTTAAACTTAAAGAAATCCAGACGTTGTTGGTTTCAGTGTTTAGTCTCATTCACACACTCCCTCAGACTCTTCACACACACTGATTTGCTGACATAAACACACTCCTGTGTGCTTTCTTGGCTTCACACACACACTGAGGACCATCTACAGACTGTGAGCTCCGTCTTCTTTGTCTTTGGAGCCGAACTCTGACAAAGTTAGGAACAAAACTTTCTCCAGCGTGTGAACTTTCCTCCTAGACTCAGTCTGAGCAGTCAGACCACATATTTCTAAAGCAGCACATGAAGGTGTGGCTCACACACACACAGGTGAAGGAAACAGCTGCAGTATTAAAAACTGCTTCACTGTCTACAAATATATGAACTGAATGTTTCTTTCAGGCTGTAAAAACCTTATTTATCCTCCATTACAGTCCTGCATTCAGAGGATTACTTCTCTTATATTCGTACATGTATTTTATTCTGATGAACACATGAAACTCTGAGCTGGATTGAATCCATTGAATCAGAGTCCAGGACTCAGACTAAACACACTGAATGTGTCCTGAGCTCGGCCGCTGTTCCACAGTAACTGCTGTCACAGTCACTGTTACTGAGTTAGCTTAGCTAGCAGAGCAGCTAGCAGTTAGAGTATGAACTCTGTAAGCAGTCAGCTCGGTCCTGGACATTGTTACTGACATAAAGCTGCTCTCTGCAGCCATGTTTGACCTGCTGCTTTGTAGGACTACAGTAATGGAGGATTTGGAGGCTGAACTCGGCTCTGTGACACTTTTGTAGTGAACTGATGAAAGCTGCGTCTCAGATGGATGTTAGTCCAACACATCAGACACGACCTCTGCAGCTCTCAGTTGATGTGCACATGAATGATTTGTGTTTCCTCTGCAGGTGAAGGTAGAAAGTGTGTGTGAGCTGATGTGAATTGAGCAGCATGGATCAGTGTGAGGACAGAGAGGAGGAGTCCCTCCTCTAAAAGCACTCTGTGTGGGGAACATGAGAGCCAGACCAAAGCTCAGAGGTGAGATGACCATCTCTAACTGTCCGTGACTCTTCTCCATGTCACAGCTCAGCACTCACATCACTGCTCCATCATTATTCACACTCATACCTCTGTGTGTGTTGTTTTAAAGCCCAGAGCTGTGGGGCGTACCAGGCTCAGCTGGACATAACCCTAAAACTAATCCAGAACCTGGACCTGAACCCAGCTGTGTTTCCTTAAAGAGCAACGAGTCGAAGGAAATTATTGAAAACTTTAACAAAAGACTGTTATGTGACAAAAAGTAAGTACATTATTTTTATGAGTTTCGGGTTGTTCATCATATCTTTAATTTAATATTTCCAGTTTTTCCTTCCTATCTCATGAAGTTGTTACATTTATTGTTTTTCTTTTAGGATCAATAAGAGGCCAGAATCTCCTGGACCTGAACCCAGCTGTGTTTCCTTAAAGAGCAATGTGTCGAAGGGTGTTGGTGTTTACTTTAAAGGCTGTTCTTCTGCTGCTGAGAGGTAATGTGTGTCTAGATGTTGTTCCTGACTCTGTATTTTTGAATAAATCCCCATGTTTAATATCAGCTCAGCCCTTTTTCACACACATTTCTATGTTGGTATGTGAAGCGGTGTGTGTTGGAGTGTTTCCACAAACACAGCAGTCAGAGTGGAAAGAGTGGATGTTGTAGGAGGTGTTTGTGTAGTGAAGAGGCTGAGTGTCTGTAGGACTCCAGCTGCTCCAGCAGGTGTCTCCTTTGTGCTTTGCTTCAAACACAGTGTAGGGAGGAGCTTCCACTCAGGTGTTTCAGGTGTTGCTGGATGGAGGAGGACAAATAGTTTCCCCTTCAGTGACACTTCAGCAGCTCAATGTTCTGGGGAGCTGTTTGTCTTTATGAAGGTTTATGGATTATTGTTCTTACTTTGGTTAAACTGAGCAATACATTTTCCATCTAACATTTAAAGTAAATTTCCAGGTGAAAAAAGATCTGCAGCTGCAGCCTCTGTGATGTTTCACAGTCTGAAAGTAACAAATTCAACCAGAGTTCAAACAAAGGCTTAATATACGTGTGTGTTTGATATAATGCCAACAAGTACAAATAGGTGTTCTTACAGGTCTTAATCATAGAGCTCTGATAAGTCTGGTGACTTTCACAGTCAGCAATTTTGCTGCCTTTTATTTTATATTGGCCTTTTTAAAGCCCTTCAAATGCTCCCACATTCATACAGAGCTTTTAACACCAAACTCCTTTACAGTCCTTCTCCTCTCACACACGACTGATTTGTCTGCAGCAGCTGTGTTACTGCTAGTATTTTATTATGTGTGTAATCTCCTCATATTGTTCCTGTGGTTTAGTTTGACTTCCTTCTGCAAACTCAGCTGCTCTGTTGCTGATACACGTCTCCATGAATATGATTGATCAGATGCTGCCAACACCATGTGTTTCATGTGAACGCTCAGCTGAAACCCTGGGTTGACTTATCGAGTTAATAACAAGCTTCATGTGACTGTGAGTGCTAAAGTGAATCCAGATAAAGGAAAGAGACCCTGCTAATGTTGGACTCACTTCTTAGTGTAGATCCCAGGAGGAAGTTCAACATAGCCAGCCATTCTTTGTGCGAGCTCGACCAAACCTGAGACCACAGTGCAGGATAATGATTATCATCTGTCTCTGTAAAGCACATTTAAAATCCACAAATAACAAAAATAATTATATTTGATCATTAAAAATATGTTTTCAATTAAAAAAGCATGAGCACACTGGTGGATTACAGAAACATGAAAACTCGTTAACAGTAAAGTTAATTTAGGCGTAAACAAAGAGGCAAACATACTTAAGTAGAAGGACTGATGTTTGTGTTAAAATACCCTCTTAAAGCTGAAATACTGATTCAACTTCTTTACTCAAGTAAAGGTAAAAGAGTCCAGGCTCTGAAATGTACTCACAGTATTAAAGTAAAAACTCCATCTTTGAAGGAAATTTCTGCCAGTTTTTGTGCAAAGTTACCTGAATTTCTACCTCCAACATTAATATGAGAAAATTATCTGAACTTTTATTCTAATGAATTTAATCAGCTTGAACATTTTGTAGCACAAAAGTAGAAAAAACCCAAAGGGAATAAAAAATAACTCCATTTGCTGTTGCCTGCATTGTAGATGGGTGGCTTTGCCTCAACACCTAAACAGGAAAATGAGTTTAGTCAAGTATTAAAGTGGGATTGAAGAGGTCAGGAAACCAGAGATCAGGTGTTGTGGTGCAGCATGGTCACAAGAATCATTTAGAAATGGCTCAAAATATTTTCTCTTCTAGATTTTTTGCACACAGTCTGATGTGATGCTGCTCTGAGGTTCACTGCTCTCTGTGTACTTAGAAAACTGTGAGGTACAAGTAGATTTGACACAAGTTATAATGGCTGATTTCCATATAACGGTGGAATACAGGGACTTAATCGTTAAGTAAGAAGAAAGTTTGAAGCCTAATCTTAAAAGTAGAGATAGTGTCGTCTTGATGCATTCTCAATCATCCAGGAAAGTAAATCTCCAAAAGTTGATTCTGTTCATCAGGACGTAGCGTTTTGTGGGAGAAACATTTCGTCACTCATCCAAGTGACTTCTTCAGTCTCAGCTGACTGCAGGTTTCCCCAAACCTTATAAACAGTACATTTGCATAATGACTGAAACCAGCCCACTGAAGGAACAATGGGCTGGGAGGTCAGTTCCTTAATCATAATTATGCAAATTCCCATGACCATTGATCAACAATCACTGACCAAAACCCACTGATCAAAGAACACTGATCAATAACCATGTGTACCATTCACAGAGAGTTGGGGAATGGCTGCAATCACAGCATTGTAAGATGGTGACAGATGTACCCTTAGGCCCCTCCTCGATTCAGAGATGGTCTTTCCTTTTCACGTAAATGGCCTCCTTGACTCGGCGCTGAAACCAGTGTTCCTCCCTGTCCAGGATGTGTACATCCTCATCGTTGAAAGAGTGTCCACTGGCCTGTAGGTGTAAATAAACTGCAGAGTCCTGGCCTGATGAGGTTGCTCTTCTGTGTTGTGCCATCCGCTTCGCTAGAGGTTGTTTGGTTTCCCCGATGTATAAATCCTGGCAATCCTCCTGACACTTAACAGCGTACACTATGTTACTCTGTTTGTGTCGGGGGACCCGATCCTTGGGGTGGACCAGTTTTTGGCGCAGCGTATTTTGGGGTTTAAAAGCCACAGAGACCCGGTGTTTAGAAAAAAATGCGTCTCAACTGTTCCGATACTCCTGACACATATGGGATCACTACAGGTTTTCGCCTGGGCAGCGGTTGTCCTTCTCTCCTGGATCGGCTGGAGCTTTGTTTAGGTGTCTTTCCAGCTTTGACAAAAGTCCAGCTGGGATAACCACATTTACTCAGGGCCTTCTTGATGTGCTGTTCTTCTGCCTCCCTGGCCGCTGTGTCAGTGGGGATGGTGTTCGCTCTGTGTTGTAGCGTCCTGATGACACCCAGTTTGTGCTCCAGTGGATGATGAGAGTCAAACCTTAGATACTGATCCGTATGTGTAGGTTTACGGTACACGTCAGCTTTTAGATGTCCCCCATTACTGATGGAAATCTCACAGTCTAAGAAGGCTAACCTGCCACTTTTCCTATCCTCCCTGGTGAATTTGATGTGTTGGTCCACCGAGTTAATGTGATCCGTGAAATGTGGTACGTCCTGAGATTTGATTTTCACCCAGGTGTCATCCACATATCTGAACCAATGGCTTGGTGGTGTTCCAGGGTAGGATAGCAAAGCCCTCTTTTCCACTTCTTCCATGTACAAATTGGCCACGATGGGTGAAACTGGGGACCCCATGGCACACCCATGTTTCTGCCTGTAGAACTGACCCTTGTATGTGAAGTAGGTGGAATGAAGACACAGTTCCAAAAGCAAACACACTTGGTCGATGCTGAGAGTGGTCCTGCTGCTGAGGTTGGTGTCATCCTGTAATCTCTTACGGACTACCTCCAACGCTTCCGTGACTGGGATGCAAGTGAAGAGAGATGTAACGTCGTACGAGACCATGGTTTCATCTGCCTCCATAATGACATCTCTCACCTTCTCAACAAAATCCAGGGTGTTCTGGATGTGGTGTTCAGAGCTGCCCACCAGCGGGTTGAGGATCGAAGCCAGAAACTTGGAGATGTTATAGGTGATGTTACGGGTTCGAAATTGAGGATGAGAGTAAAACAATGATAGTCCAGAAAAGGTCGTTCAAACAATTGATTTTAATGAATGCACGCCGCGTGGAGAGGTGCAAACTGCAAAACAGTTGTACATCTCTACCCAAAATACACTCTAGATTGCTTTTATAACATCAGGGTATTGTAACGCCCCTTCTTGCGTTTACAAGCACCTAATTTGCATGTACAGAACATTCATGTATTTTAAGAATTAAATGCAACATAGAGGTTCCTCCTTGTGGCATACTCTTCCGAATATGGTGATGACCTAAGGCCTTTGAGGTCACCATGGACTGGACATCCTTCCGTCACCTGTAACTAAGCAAACTCAAATACCACAAGAAGCTGAATACATTCAGGCCTTTGCTCAGCTACTATTTTACTGTAACAATATACTCAGCATATGAGTTATGATACATATATATTTAACTCAATCATTTTAAAGTAGTTATAACTGCACCTGTAATAAACATGTTAATATTTGATTAGGATAACCCCTATAATATAAATTATAACATAATGCCAGCAACTTCAATAAATGCTTGGATGAAATGATAATTAATGCAATGACAAAGATGATGGTTATATAAAATAATCCCTATAATTCTACAATTCCCTCTCTTGACGTCTCTTCCAGAGACGTCACTACACTATTCCCAGGTCCACTACCTTCGCTCTGACCTCTCTAGCAGCGCCCCTGACTCAGCAAATCAGACAACCTCATGTCCTCTAGATGGTCCAGCAATAAAACACCAGCTCCCACTTGAAAACACTTCATGCTTAAGTGGTCCCTGCTCCTTTCTGGGTCCCTCTCTAGTGGAAATCTTCTCCTGTAAGGGATAGAAAACAAACAACCTTTCTCTGCTATACCTTACTAACTTACTGTGTTCATCTCAGGTTCCTGTCATTATTCAAAGTTGGTTCCCAATATCATATCAGGCAAAATCACAAACCCTACTGCCACGTCTGCTTTGTTAAGCTCTTCAGTTAGACTCTGTACCGGTTTGCCAATCTGTGTGTACATGCCTCTACACTTTTAATGTCTAAATGCACATCTGGATGTATGTGCACTTGTATGTCTATCTGCATCTATGAGTCAGTGGTTTTTCAGAAAAAAAGGCGTTAAAGTGAAGAATGTTTCCTGACTATTAACTCCTGATACTGGAGGGACTTTCCGGGTTGCCCAACCTCTTAGGTTTGGCCTTTTACACTTTACTAAAGAAATTTTAACAGAGCCCAAAGAGATTTTTATTTTACTCCTGTGCTTGACAGGATAAGGGAAGTTGTTTTTTGTTTTGTTTTGAAATTTTTCCCTTCTGTGTGTGTGTGTGTACATAAGTAAGGATATGATAATCAACATAAGATCCCTGGTTTGCAAATGATTTTCTGCCCCGCTGCAGCAGGGCAACATCATGTGGTGGTGAGTCTATGTTGGCTAGTTTAATACAGATATGTAACAGTTGCTTGATTGCATGGCCCACTCAGAGTTGCACAGTTTTAATGTATGTGGAGAGTGTTTTCACAGTTTAAACATAGGTTACTCACATTTCTAGCCTGATTGTTTCCCAATAAAAGTGAAATCAAACATTACATTTGATTTTACTTATGTATTATCCTGTTCTGGGCTCTATCCATTATATTAACTTTATTTAATCTCCATACTCTTTATGTGTGTGAGCAACGCTTTTAGTCTTATTAAACACAACCCAAGTAAAATGCACACCATCCCCATGTCAGCCTAAATCTCCGCTAAAAAGCACACTTCAAAGTTTTCTATCTGGATTTACGCCTCTTTTGGCCTCAAGCATATACATAACATGCAAAGGTTACTGTTAATGCCCGTTAGACAAGTTTCCATTATCTACAACATTTTGTTTCACCCGGCTCACCCTTACACATTTCCTGTTCACTTATTGCATATTTATCTTTAACACCATTTACCTCAGTAGTTGCTAAGCAGAAACAAAGCAACCTGTGGTCCACCTTTACCCTGTAAAATAAACCCCTGTCATGTTTGTGTCTGTAAGCATGTTTTGCATTCATTCGTTACACTCCACGCCATTCCTGCAAGTTAGGAGCTGTAAAGTTAAAAGCTACATCAAGTCCAGGCCTTTGGCCTGGCCTATATTTAAATCATGTGTGTTTGTAAGCGTGCATGCAATTAACCTGCTATGTTCTCATCTTCCCTCAACATGTATCACCTGGACACTCTCACCAGTGAAGCTTAAAACCTGTTTGGACGGAACATCAACTCTAAACAAGCACAGTTATGCATTGTGTATAAAATTAACTCAACCTCATGCTAACCTACATAAGTACCTGTCTTAAGAGAGACCTCTGCACAGCTCAGACGCCAGTTGCAAGAGCTCTCTAACATTAGAATCATCAGCTGTGACTTATATAGTGTTATTTCGGTACTTTATACTTCTTTTGGTGGAGTAGCATCAGGAGAGAAGCTCCAGAGAGGCATCTTCCATGTTAAACACTAAAATATAACAAAAGAGATCTTCTCAACGTGTTGTATATTTTTAATATTTCCTTATTATTTTGTCATAAAATAAATCAACCAAATAACTTAAGCTGTGTGACAGCACCTTGCGTTTACGCCAGGCTGTGAGCTGCCCTGAAGCTACACCCCCTTTCACCCAATTTAATTTCTCAATCTTAGTTTAACTATTCCTGACCTTCTCCTTCTCTCGTCTGATCATCTCAAGTACGTCCTGTACCCAATTTGCTTCCTCTTTTCAAGTCCCACATTTAATTACAAGCTCTAATACATTTGCCCTATATTGCTGTCTCGACGTGTTTCCTGTCAACTTAACAGAGTTATTCTCAAAACTCCAAGCTGAAGTTCCCCTTTTCTAAGTCTGTATGTTCTACAAGAGAGCAAGTCGGTAAACAAGTTTATCATCACAACGGTTATTAGGTAAAGGTCACGTAGACATTTGCTTAGTAACCCTAAAAGAACACATTTCATGTAGCTAATCGCATATATTAACACCCCCCTTTTTGTGACACATCTCATGTGTTACAAACTCAAAATCCTTCACTCAGGTTAGGGAATTAAAAGAAAAGTTTAGTCCTATCATATTATGTATAAATGCTCCGGAGCTTCAAACCTGTATTTAGGGAATGAAATCAAATTAATCATCATGTCAAATCCTTTCTTGGCTCCATCCACAGCCTGCATCCTTGAAACGTCCTAGAAACAAAAGCCTGTGTGTTAACCAGAACATCACCTTTTATACTCACTTTCTCCACTGATGATCCAACCTGTGTTATAACCCAAAATAAACTTACACAGAACAGTTATTAATCATGTGTCCCCTCCGTTCATGGTAACTTAAGTTACATCAATGTTTCCCTTTTAGCATTTAGCATTCTATAATGTAATAACATAATCCAACCCCAATAAATAATTTTCTCAACGCACACATCAATATCCCAAAATCAGCATCCCCAGATTTAAGTCTCCCACTTGTCCTGTTTGTCAACCTTTTATTTATTTCCCCTCTTGGTCCCCTCACTCACATTCACTCCCATGCATTCACACATGATATTTTTTGCTGATCTGCAGCCTTCTGCGCACGTCATCAGATGCTCCACATCAGCAAAATGAGCTCAATCATTTGTTTTATTTCGTTTTCCTTTTTAGGAAAATAGTTCTCTATATTTTGACTGGATTGACACGCTGCAATCATTTTTAGACAGAGACTTGCCGCCAATCAGTCTCTGATTGTAATCAATTATAATTCTGTAAAGCCCACCTGATTTTCGTACTTGGTAATTTTGTCAACGCCGTCGGTTCACTCTCTTCCAGGCCTGCTTAGAACAAAAATGAAAAAAGAGAGCTGATTATTAGCTCATCAAAGTACCAAACAAAATCACCTGACAGGTTTTTTCCTGAGTGCACTTACTACTACAAAAATTTTTGGGGCCCCTCTCAGACATATCCATGTCTTAATCAACCACCCTCTCTGGAAATAAAACAACAGCCTCAAAAATCTGAAACAATCTTAAATTTCACCCGTTCAACACACCGAAAACCTCGCCAAAAGCTACACCGTTTCGTACACAACAATAACCCCAGTTAAGCACTTTACCATACTCAGATTCAGCCTAACACCTTACAACAATGTGTCCACACTAATTTATAAACCTCCTAATCAAATTTGCACCTCTGAACAATCTACCCCTCCTTTAAGGCCTCAATCACACACACACAGCAAGCTCCTCTGTCCACATTCACACGAGCTCTCAAACTTTTTCCATACTCAGCCATATCTCAACAATTTAACTTGGCAAAAGAAATACTTTTTTAAACCTCATGCCACTATTCAATTATTTTCATTTTCTTTCTATACTAATCACTTACTTTGATCAATCAGTGCAAGAGCACTCCTGAGTCACTCTTATAAACACTTTAATCACTTTATTAAACATTCACACCATTCTATCACTCATACAAGTAGCAAGCTGATCTTCATTGCGTATGTTTGTGTGTGTTATTTTTACATATATGGCTTCACAGTCTCACAGACACTTTCCCATTCTCCAGTTAAAGAGTCAGTTTTCTCCTTCCCCGAATTACTAACCCAAACTTTAATTTCCCACCTTAAATAACAGCCCTCCTGGTCTTCCGCCAGCAGTTAGGGCTTGCTTTCAGGTTCCTGGACACATCATGCTGTGAACAATTCAACCAGAAACTTGCCTTAACATATCCATTCATGTTAACCTGTAATTTCTTCCGACTGCTGCTTCTGGAGAATTGGTCCAGGTCTGCTTGCCCCTAAAAATAACAAAACTAAGACATTTTCATTATTATCACAAATGCTTAAATGACCCATTTCTCTATCTCTGGTCAGAAATACCAATTATGCCATGTATGTAAGCGTGTTCTTCCTTCCTTGCGTTTTATGTTAATTGAATGTAAGCTGCTTCTTCATTGCATCCTTATGTATTCCTTGCATTTTCATGTATTCATATTTAATTTATGCATCTTTTCGCTGAGCTCAACATTCAATCTCACTTCTGAATCGTTTCGAAAATAATCTCACATGTAACAATTTGTATATGTGTGTTTTCTATTCATTAATATAATTGTCAGTTATTTTGATTATCTTTACCTTTTGTATTGTTTACCTCTTTGTTGTGATGTGGTGGACATCCCTAAACTATCACGAGTTCAGGGTTCAATTTCAATCCAATCATCTCCTATCTTCTCGCAGTCAAACTCGTCCAGCTTCATCTCTCACTGGTCCTTTTCATTCACAGTGTCCTGTTCGGGCCTCAGAGCCCCAGCAAACACAGTGTGTTTCTTCTCTGTTTTGATCTTTCAGTATTTCCTCTTCCTTCAGTCTTATTTTCATTTGCTGTGTTTTCTTCTGCATCCATCTTTTCAGTCTTTTCTTCCAAGATTGCTCCAAGCTTGGCAAATATGACAGTCAGTGCCTTCAAGCAGACATATCACGCTGTTCTTCACCAGCATGCATGTTGCATCACGTGCTTTCTTCCATGCTGCTGGACTCATCAGTCGTTGTCAGTGTTACTGCTTTCGCCTGCACTGTCTTTTAGCTTCCGTTACTTCTTCACGTCCACGATGTTCTATCGGTCTTCATCAGGAAATTGACTGTCCTTTACGTGTCTTCTCGGGGTGAAGGACAAAGTGAGAGCTCAAGCTGCACAATTTCGAGCCAAAGACTGGCTTATTTTCTCCCAATTCTTTTAATCTACTTTTCTTGCTGCTGAACTCAAGGTTGCAAAGTTGAAAGACACCCACCTGTATTGACACACTAAACCATATAATTAGTAATATATGCATTTTTCTTAAAGGCTTCATTTGCTTCATGTGCCTAGAGTTAACTCATCTATCTCTCTGTGTTCTTTCTGTACACACTCAGTTCCTTTTATGGGCATGCATTTCCTGTCCCAGACACACACATTTTAATAGCGCTCTTTCACACATCACCATTCTTTAGGTCAGTTTTGTAGCATCAGTCACACAATCATTTCTTGAGTGGGTGTACTAAGTGCATATACTTATGTGTTTTAAACAGAAAATAAACTCAACCTCTCATAACATCAGTCAAGGTCAAATATCTTCATAGACCCACAAGTAAGCATATTATTTCCCTAGTCAAAAGTCAAACCGTTACTCACAGTAATTTTAATCTCACAGCCTTTGTGTTTTGAAACTAAAAACAGGAAGGAACAGCGCCCAATTTAAACTGCGCATGTTGTCACTCAACAACACACACACAGAAAATGTAACTGTATATATTATCTCAAACTGAAACAAAACCCATCTAAAAATCCTAAAACATCTTACTTGACACCCCAAAACACACATAAACACAGACATCTTTATTAATTAAATTATCTCAAATTCAATTTCACTTGTCAGAACCCAGGTAACGGTCTTAAGTATCAACAGTTTATGTATCCTATCTTGAAACCCCGCAAAAATTCATACAGTCATGGCAAGAAATAAAACTTTACTTACAGTCTTGTAATAAACAAAACCAGCGTCTTAAATACAGGCATCAGCCATGTGTAGCAGTCTCTATAAACTTCCTATCAGTCTTACACAGTTTTACCTAGTACAGACACGTGTCAAGCAAACCCCATACTCATATTCTACAGTTATCATGAAATACTTATCATAATCAACAACAGTCACACAAATATAATAAACATAAACTGCATTTCTTCCCTTAAAACACAGATTGAAGTCGTCCTTGACCCTGGCTCTGCAGTCAGTCATTAGCCACTCATTCGTAAACAGGAAATGTCACTCTAAATAAGTCACAGGCATCTCATTTACATAGACACAGACACACTCTCAAAATAACCAGCCTGCTGCAGTGCCCGTGGCAGACAGAGCCTATATACAAACATAAAAATTATAACACAGAGACGTCTGATAAATTAAATAATATTTACAAGGCCTTAAATTGCACAACCTACATAATTTAGACAAAATTTGAATTAACCCTCCAAGGGACAAACTCCAAGTTTTTGATAATCAATGACCCAGTATCAGGTCCAACCTGTGTCTGGTCTAATTGCTAAAGTTCCTAAGTAAATTTAAAAGCGTCCAACGCCCAAGGTCCAACCTTTACTACCCAAAAAAGTGCAAACACCGTTCCAAACGGTCAACTGATCCAATCAGTAGCTATTTTGGAGATTCCCAAGTTCTCCACGATCGCCAATCGGACTATCCCGTCCAACGGAAAATCCCGAGCGTCCCCAGGAAGTTTGGAGCGTCACCTCCGAGAAATGCACTTCCTTAGAACTTCCCACAGTTCCGTTCTACAGAAATTTACTTGTATTTTAAAGACATCCTATGAAACCACAAAACCGACTGTATTGATGCCCAAGCCCAGCTTTATATTCAATTATAACTGTATGACCATATACAGATTTCAAATGACCTATATCCTAAATTCAGTAGTCCAACTACTTTAAATTCTCTTTCCTTAGCAGTCCAACTGCTTTTCCTTTAATCAGTACTGTCACTTAACCTTATATTATCATTACTTCAACTTCAATTCTCATGAGATTTTCACCAAAATCAAAACAGACCTTTACCAGTAATTTTCAGTGAGTAGACTTTCAATTTTGTCAGAACCAATTCAGCACTGTTTGGAAATAATTCAACAGGTAGTGCCTTACCTTTGAATAAGCCGGCTTATGTCCACTCACTTCGACCACTGACTCGTGTCTGCCTGTTTGAGCACCTTGGACCCTCTCAGTCTCATTCTCCAACTTTTCTCCCTCAACCTCGGCCAATGCACCAAATGTTACGGGTTCGAAATTGAGGATGAGAGTAAAACAATGATAGTCCAGAAAAGGTCGTTCAAACAATTGATTTGAGAGGTGCAAACTGCCAAACAGTTGTACATCTCTACCCAAAATACACTCTAGATTGCTTTTATAACATCAGGGTATTGTAACGCCCCTTCTTGCGTTTACAAGCACCTAATTTGCATGTACAGAACATTCATGTATTTTAAGAATTAAATGAAAACACAGAGGTTCCTCCTTGTGGCATACTCTTCCGAATATGGTGATGACCTAAGGCCTTTGAGGTGACCTAAGGCCTTTGAGGTCACCATGGACTGGACATCCTTCCGTCACCTGTAACTAAGCAAACTCAAATACCACAAGAAGCTGAATACATTCAGGCCTTTGCTCAGCTACTATTTTACTGTAACAATATACTCAGCATATGAGTTATGATACATATATATTTAACTCAATCATTTTAAAGTAGTTATAACTGCACCTGTAATAAACATGTTAATATTTGATTAGGATAACCCCTATAATATAAATTATAACATAATGCCAGCAACTTCAGTAAATGCTTGGATGAAATGATAATTAATGCAATGACAAAGATGATGGTTATATAAAATAATCCCTATAATTCTACAGTGACCGAGTTGATCATGCAGACAATTGGTCTTAAAGGTGCACCCTGTTTATGTATTTTCGGTAAACCATACAGACTTGGTGTAGATTCCCCTGGGTACAGCCTGTGGTATGAGGTCCGGTCGATAGCCTTGTCTTGTTCTAACTGCTTCAGACCGTCTATCACCCTCTTCCTGTAGCCACTTCCTGGGTCTCGTTTCAGGGGCTCATAAGTATTTTCATCACTGAGTAGTGACAAAATCTTCTCATGATAGTCTTTCTGGTTTAGCAATACTGTGCACCTACCCTTGTCTGCCGGAAGGATGATAATGTTGTTGTCATCACTAAGTGAAGTGAGTGCCTTCCTCTCCTCCATGGTGATGTTGGATGCTGGGGGCTTTGCATTGCTGAGACAGGCCGAAACTTTCGTCCGTAGTTGCTCTGCTTCCACTTCTGCAATATTGTTGTTACGAATTGCTGTTTCTGTGGCTGTGATCAGCTCCACTAGAGGGATTTGTCTTGATGTGACGGCAAAATTCAACCCTTTAGCAAGGATGTTTTTCTCTGTTTGGGTGAGCTGTCTGTCAGACAAATTCTTCACCCACTTGTCCACATCCTCCGTGTCGCATCCTTGTCTCTTCTGGCCACTGAGGACACTCTCCGTATTTTGTGGTGGTTTCCGACGTACAAAAAGTAAGTCAAACTTCCTTTGTTGCCTGGTCTTAGACTTCTTGTGCTGTACTAGACGAGCCTTCTCAGTGAAGTCAAACACCTTTTTAAGAGTATTCTCATCTAAAAGCATAGTCAGTCTCCGTCGGATCCGCTCCTCTTGAGATTTTAGCATGTCGATGGTAAAATTTGTCTGCCTCACCCGTTCATTAAGCAACTGATGCTGTGCCTTCTGGAGGATTTTTGTTGCCCGGAAGCCTTTAACTGAAGAGCTCATTTGCAGACTTTTAGGAGTAATCCTGTTTTGTCGGCATCTGAGGCTGAATCTCAGGTGGTTCCTGTAGTCCGCCATCTTACGTGCTGTTTGCTCATACTGACGTACAAGCTTTAGGCAGTCCTTGCCAAAGTGGGTTAAAACGTCTTGATGCATTCTCAATCATCCAGGAAAGTAAATCTCCAAAAGTTGAATCTGTTCATCTGGACGTAGCGTTTTGTGGGAGAAATGTTTCGTCACTCATCCAAGTAACTTCTTCAGTCTCAGATTGCATAATTATGATTAAGGAACTGACCTCACAGCCCATTGTTCCTTCAGTGGGCTGGTTTCAGTCATTATGCAAATGTACTGTTTATAAGGTTTGGGGAAACCTGCAGTCAGCTGAGACTGAAGAAGTCACTTGGATGAGTGACGAAACGTTTCTCCCACAAAAACGCTACGTCCAGATGAACAGATTCAACTTTTGGAGATAGAGATAGTGTCTGTCTCCTGAATCCAAACTGGAAGCTGGTTCCACAGATGAGGGGCCTGAAAACTGAAGGCTCTGCCTCCCATTCTACTTTTAAATACTCTAGGAACAACAAGTAGGCCTGTAGTGTGAGAGCGAAGTGCTCTAATAGGGTGATATGGTACTACAAGGTCATTAAGATAAGATGGGGCCTGATTATTTAAGACCTTGTATGTGAGAAGCAGGATTTTGAATTCAATTCTGGATTTAACAGGAAGTCAATGAAGGGAAGCCAAAACAGGAGAAATCTGCTCTCTCTTTCTAGTCCCTGTCAGGACTCTTGCTGCAGCATTTTGGATTAACTGAAGGCTTTTCAGTGAGTTTTTAGGACTTCCTGATAATAATGAATTACAGTAGTCCAGCCTGGAAGTAATAAATACATGAACTAGTTTTTC
Organism: Oreochromis aureus; assembly: GCF_013358895.1. NCBI lineage: Eukaryota > Metazoa > Chordata > Actinopteri > Cichliformes > Cichlidae > Oreochromis > Oreochromis aureus. The sequence goes on along the minus strand of NC_052944.1, from coordinate 44,843,233 downwards.
AGCATCACTCTGAGACAGGATATTTCTAATTTTAGAGATGTTGCACAAATGGAAGAAAGCAGTCTTACATATTTGTTTAATATGTGCGTTGAAGGACATGTCCTGGTCAAAAATGACTCCAAGGTTCCTCACAGCATTACTGGAGGCCAAGGTAATGCCATCCAGAGTAAGAATCTGGTTAGATACCATATTTCTAAGATTTTCAGGGCCGAGTACAATAACCTCAGTTTGATCTGAATTAAGAAGCAGAAAGTTAGCGGTCATCCAGGTCTTTATGTCTTTAAGACATTCCTGCAGTTTAACTCATTGGTGTGTGTTACCTGGCTTCATGGACAGATGAACAGCTGGGTGTGCTATGTCTTCTGATGATACTGCCTTGGTGATTTTAACATCCATGTCTGCTGTGACTCTAAACTTCTGGTCAAGGACTTTTTAAATATTATTGACTCTTTTAACTTGACCCAGTGGGTTACTGGTCCCACGCATGAAAAAGGTCACACACTAGACTTGGAGCTTTCCCACGGGCTGGATGTGTGCATCACTGAAATATCTGAGTTGGGCATCTCCGATCATTTTCCTGTGTTGTTCACTGTAACGCTGCGCTGCTCGGTAGGTAAGCCGTGCGCCTCAGCGTGTAAAAAGCGAGCGCTTAATGCTCTAACAGCGCCGCTTTTTCTGCTGCCTTTATGGACTCTGGAATAATGAACTCCAGCTGTTAAAGTGTTGAGGACCTTTCGGACACTCTTCATTCTACCTGCACTGATATTTTGGACTCTATTGCTCGTTCAGGACTCTGGCGCTAAGCATTTATCAGAGCTGTGGTTGGATGAACATCGCGCGCCCTTAGGCGTGACTGTAGACGCTACCCGAAAGGAGATGGAAAAAGGACAGATTGTATGTTTCTCTACAGATTTTAAGGACTTTCTGTCTTTCTGCTCACCAAGAAGCTGTAAAACTGCAGACACAGTTTGTCTTAAACTTAGTGTCAGTAAACAGTCACAGGCCTCAGGTACTTTTTAATGTCCTCAGTCGTTTTCTTCGTTCACGTGATAATGTCGGAGTCATTTCTTCACCAAGTATTTGTGATGATTTTTTAGCATTTTTAACAACAAGGTTCTATCTATTAGGGCTCTTGTCTCGCCGACTGCTGCCTCAGATCCGAGTCTTTCTCCTGTGTGCTCAGCTGTCTTAGAGCAGTTTGATCCTGTCTCCCTTAATGACTTGACTGCGGTAGTTTGTAACCTAAGATCATCACACTGCCCCTCTGATTGTCTCCCCCCAACTACTCTTCCAAGGATTGTCAGGTTGGAGATCGGCCTATAATTAGCTAAGACAGCTGGTCTAGGGATGCTTTTTAAGTAAAGGTTTAACTACAGCCAGCTAGGGATGGGTACCGTTTAGATTTGAAAACCTGCTGAATCAGAATCAGTTGCTGATGATGGCTTTTTCTTTACATTAATCATGTATAATCTTAACTCAAAGTGAACATAGACTTGATTGAAGTAACTCAGATCAGCCAATTCAAAATGCTTATTCAATCAACTCTGAGTTTATGGCTAGACTCAGTTTGTTGGCCCTGCACCTTCAAACTATTCCCTGTTTGTCCCTCATGTTTTTTGGATATTGTTTTCACGTCTTATGTCACGGCTAGCGCGGGGCGAGCCATGTTGAATTTAATAAAGGAGCCAAGATGCCGACACTGCTGTGAAGTGAGTGAGCTTTATTGAAACGGTGAAGTGCAGCGGAGATGGCCTGTGCAGAAGCTAAGATAACCTCTACTGAAAAACTAAAAAACTAACCTGAAACCTTAAACGGAGACACGGGGAGATAACACAGACGACCCGGCAACAAGCAGGAGAAAACAAAGGGCTCATATACACAAAAAAACAATCAGGGAATGAGAAAAGGGAGGGAGACACAGCTGGATTAATTGGACACAACCAGACAAGGGGAAGCAAAAGTAGACACACTAACGTAGGACATGGCACTGTCAAAATAAAACAGGAAGTGAACACAGAGACACAATACTAACACAGTACAGAGGAACACAGAAACCAAAACCTCAGAACTAGAAAATCTTAATCAGGATGAAATTGTAACAAAAGACAATAACAATCAAAACAAAACCACTGAGTCCACAGACTCGGGACATACATCGGCTCAAACTGTGGTCATAAATATTTTGTAAATCAGACTGTGTAGTTGTGAACTGAGTTTTGTAACATTGTGAAACAAAATATGTGAAAAGTTTATGTTTTTGCGTTCATTGATTTGTGTGTGTAAAAATGTAAAAAGTGTAATAAACATTAGAACTACTTTTGCTGACACAAAGTTTGGCGAGCACTGCAAGTTGTCCCTTTAAACCAGTCACTGATATAAAGAGAGCACCTTGTTCCAGGGCATCTGAGCATGGAGGAAAGCTTTATGCAGGAGATGGTAAGAGCTGTTGGGACTAAAGAAACTGAGCAGAAAACTACAGACATCTGGAAACTGAGTTGTTAATTCTCAGTGGGATCACCAGGACTAGCAAAGCTTCACCATGACAGTCATCTGATTGACTGAACCCATCCAAACATCACTTCATGGACCTTTAGCTTGTGCCTGTGTGTGGACAGACATAACATGAGCTAATTATTCATTACTCCTCCACAGAGTGGAGCAGGAGAGAGCAGAGGTTTCCACTGGTCAGTCTGCACAGCAACATCAAACACACCTGGACTCTGTGGTTATGGTTTGTAGTACTACGTTTACATTTGTTCTTTTCAGTCACCTCTGTGCTGCACTTTGTGGACCAGAGGATTGTCAGTGTGTCCAACATAAATCAGAGTTTGGGCTCCATGATTTCAGTCAGATTGGGGTGACTGTAGCTCAGGAGGTGAGCAGGTCAGCTACTAGTCAGAAGCTTTGTGAATCAAACCCTGGCTGGCAAATGTACTGGGTAACGTACTAAACCCAAGCTGCCCTCTGATGCATCCATCAGAGTGTGAAAGAAAGTATTTAAGCACAGAACAATGTGCTTGGTTGAATGAGGCATGTTGTATAAAATGCTTTGTGTGCACAGAGTATCACAGAGAGCTATATAAGAACCAGTCCATTTACCACTGGGTAATTCATATAGTCTTCTTTTCCAGCGGCTGGAGGACAACATCACCATGTTTGTGAAGAACGAGCTGAAGAAGATCCAGAAGCTTCTGAGTCCAGATCACCCAGAAACTTTAAAGAGCCAGATGGAGGATGAGGAGATGTTTGGAGGTGAGGATGAAGATGAAAGAAAGAGCTGCAGAGAAGCATTTCTGAAGATCACACTCCACTTCTTGAGGAGACTTAAGCAGCATGAGATGGCTGACCATCTGCAGAGCAGTAAGAGAATTTCTCTAAAGACTGAATATTGATCTTTCCTAATAGCTCAAGAAATGGACCAATAGACATTCATCCTTTCAGGGTACTGAAAGGCTGTGATATTTATTGTGTAATATTTGTTTCTGAATTTCTTACCTTCAGAAATATTTGCTTCACTCTGTAAACGTGAACTTAAAGCCCAACTGAAGAAGAAGTTCCAGTGTGTGTTTGAGGGCATCGCTAAAGCAGGAAGCCCAACCCTCCTGAATCAGATCTACACAGAGCTCCACATCACAGAGGGAGGGACTGCAGAGGTCAATGATGAACATGAGGTCAGACAGATTGAAACAGCATCCAGGAAACCAGACAGAGCAGAAACAACCATCAGACAAGAAGACATCTTTAAAGTCTCACCTGGAAGAGACGAACCAATCAGAACAGTGCTGACAAAGGGAGTGGCTGGCATTGGGAAAACAGTCTTAACACAGAAATACAGCCTGGACTGGGCTGAAGACAAAGCCAACCAGGACATCCAGTTCATATTTCCATTCACTTTCAGAGAGCTGAGTGTGCTGAAAGAGGAAAAGTTCAGCTTGGTGGAACTTGTTCATCACTTCTTTAATCAAACTAACCAATCAGGAATCGGCAGGCTTGAAGACTTCCAGGTTGTGTTCATACTTGATGGTCTGGATGAGTGTCGACTTAATTTGGACTTCAACAAAACTAAAATCCTGACTGAAACAAGAAAGTCCACCTCATTGGATGAGCTGCTGACAAACCTCATCAGAGGGAACCTGCTCCCTTCTGCTCGCCTTTGGATAACAACACGACCTGCAGCAGCCAATCAGATCCCTCCTCAGTGTGTCGACATGGTGACAGAGGTCAGAGGGTTCACTGACCCACAGAAGGAGGAGTACTTCAGGAAGAGATTCAGAGATGAGGAGCAGGCCAGCAGGATCATCTCCCACATCAAGAAAGCTCGAAGCCTCCACATCATGTGCCACATCCCAGTCTTCTGCTGGATCACTGCTACAGTTCTGGAGGATGTGCTGGAAACCAGAGAGGAGGACAGCTGCCCAAGACCCTGACTGAGATGTACATCCACTTCCTGGTGGTTCAGGCCAAAGTCAAGAAGATCAAATATGATGGAGGAGCTGAGACAGATCCACACTGGAGTCCAGAGAGCAGGAAGATGATTGAGTCACTGGGAAAACTGGCTTTTGATCAGCTGCAGAAAGGAAACCTGATCTTCTATGAACCAGACCTGACAGAGTGTGACATCGATATCAGAGCAGCCTCAGTGTACTCAGGAGTGTTCACACAGATCTTTAAAGAGGAGAAACAACTGTACCAGAACAAGGTGTTCTGCTTTGTTCATCTCAGTGTTCAGGAGTTTCTGGCTGCTCTTCATGTCCACCTGACCTTCATCAACTCTGGACTCAATCTGCTGGAAGAACAACAAACAACGTCCATGTGGTCTAAATTATTTGATAAACCAAAACTCCAATCTCTCCACCAGTGTGCTGTGGACAAGGCCTTACAGAGCCCCAATGGACACCTGGACTTGTTCCTTCGTTTTCTCTTGGGTCTGAAGACTAATCAAACTTGTTTGCAAGGCCTGATGACACAGACAGGAAGTAGCGCACAGACCAATCAAGAAGCAGTCAAGTACATCAAGAAGAAGCTCAGTGAGAATCTGTCTGCAGAGAAAAGCATCAATCTGTTCCACTGTCTGAATGAACTGAATGATCGTTCTCTACTGGAGGAGATCCAACAGTCCCTGAGATCAGGACGTCTCTCCACAGATAAACTGTCTCCTGCTCAGTGGTCAGCTCTGGTCTTCATCTTACTGTCATCAGAAAAAGATCTGGATGAGTTTAACCTGCAGAAATACTCTGCTTCAGAGGAGGCTCTTCTGAGGCTGCTGCCAGTGGTCAAAGTCTCTAAAAAGCTCTGTAAGTTATAAAGTTTTTATTATTTATTTTGGTTGGTATGTTATGGAAAACACACTGCCATCAACTTCTGTTTTGTTTTTGTCAAAATCCTGTAATCTAATCACTGTACCTTTATATACACGGGACTTGTATTAATGCTGCTGCCCTCTTGTGGCTAAAGTGTAATTATGTTATTGTTATTAGGGAGGATTTGAGAGAAACATGCCAAGTGAGTCAGCACCTTCGCTTTAGCTTAAAAATCCAAATTCTTATGTCATCAGTTATAGTTGCATGTATTCATTATCATAATTTAACCTTTATTATTGATGTCTTCAATTTATTTTGAGTAAACTAGCAATAATTTTATGATTGTATTAAATAAATACATCACTAATGAATTATTTATTTCAGTAATTAATTAAAATGTACATAATGAATTAAAAATATTGATAATGAATTATTTAATGATGTATTTATTTAATTCACGTTGCTACTCCTGGCCCTGCATCGCTGTTCATAAATACATTTTATTTGTCAACTTCACCCATCAAAGTCAGGGGCGGGGTTAATGCTGATCAAGTCAAAACCATTGCTTTGGTCTGGTGGGCGTTCTTTTAGTGGGCTTTTCTCAGTACTAAGTAGGCCCACACACCAGGGTTTGGACATGTGGACCCAAACTGTACTTAAACTTGACCCTTTTTTGTGTGTCACCAAATACACTTTAATATCTTCTAGACAAGAATGTAGTGGCATCATCTTTGACCTCTTTTGGCTCCAAACAGAAGTGACAGACTTGAGCAGGGTTCATTTAAAGGCTGACAGAAGTGGAGTGGTGATGGGGAGATGTTTGACAGGACAGTGTTTCAGCCTCCACAGGTTCATGTTGTGCTCCATCAGTCAGTGAAGATGAAGTCAGTGCTGATGAGGCTGTAGAGTGTGTGAGGGATGTGAATGAGGATGATGAAGATCTGATGATAGCAGATAAAAACAGGCTGCAGAGACTTTGAGCCATACAGGGCACACAGTGTGTGTACAGAACAGCTGAAATCATTCTGGAGGCCTCACTGGAATATGGAAGCATCACAGTACAGCTTCACTAAAGTCTCTGATATGAGATGAGAAATGAAGCAGCCAGAGCTTTTTCATGAGTGGAAACCACGGTGACTGTGAGCTGCTGCTACAGCCTCCAGATTAGCCAGCAGCTCATCCTGCTCAACATTTTCTCACCAACTTTAATGGAAGTGTGATGTTTTCAGCTGGAGTGATGGTCAGGTGGCCTCCTCTCTCTTCTTCTCCTCTTCCTCTTTCATTTGTAAAGCCACTTCTGCTGCTTTCATTCATTTGGAAGTCCTGTAGCTGAGTTTGGGAGAGACTAACAGCCTCGGCAGCAGAGGGGAGAAAGGCTGTAACACCACCACTTTACTCTGTTCTACCTGTCACATCATTTTTATCAGGAAACAAATATGTTTTTACTATGTTTGTCTTGAAGATGTAAGAAGATCACATGGTGCTTTTTATTATTGTGTTGGTTTGTTTCCTGTCTCCTGGAGGGAGCCCAGGGGTCCGTTCTTCGTACCTCGCTAAGTAAGTTAGCTGGATTTGATTGTTGACGATTTCGCGTGATCTTGGATCGTTCGGGGGACCGTTCTTCGTACCTCGCTTACTACATCCAAGATCAAATCATCGCGCTAACTTTGAGCTCGCTAATCCGGTTCTCCGAACACACCTGTTGTTGACGATTAGTATAGCTGAATGAAGTAATCTGAGATCACTGGGTGGCTTAAAAGGGGCTACGCATCGATAGTAGAAACATTGATCGGCAACCCTGTGATTGGTCGGCGAAGATGTCGAAGGAGCGCGCTCAGTATTTTACGGCAGCAGAGCAAGAACTCTTGATTGAGGGATATCAGGAGTTTCAGAGTTTAATTAAAACGCAGGGGAACACTGATCTTGGATGTAGTAAGCAAGGTACGAAGAACGGACCCCAGCTGTGCGTGGCCCCTGGGCCTGTGGTCAGAGTGTGTGCTGGATAATCCGCCCAGGATGAGGCCAAACTGACACGGGATGAAATGTCTGTCACATAATTGAGCCTAGTGTAGTTTCATTTCTGCACAATTTAAAAACAACAAAAACTTTTTTCTGTCTTTTCCATGTTATACTGTAGACTTTCTTTGATACTGTGTCCAAAAGGAGCAGCTTTTACTTTGAAGGGGAGGCGTCTCTGTTTCCTCTTCAGGTTGGATGATGGAAGCAAATGAGTGTGTGATGTTCTTTCAGTGTTGCACTTTGTAGACGCTCCCTGAGCACTGGTCTCACAGCCAGCGATCGTGGCTCAAGAGTTGGGAGTTCGCCTTGTAATCGGAAGGTTGCCGGTTCAAGCCCCGGCTTGGACAGTCTCGGTTGTTGTGTCCTTGGGCAAGACACTTCACCCGTTGCCTACTGGTGGTGGTCAGAGGGCCCGGTGGCGCCAGTGTCCGGCAGCCTCACCTCTGTCAGTGCGCCCCAGGGTGGCTGTGGCTACAATGTAGCTTGACATCACCAGTGTGTGAATGTGTGTCTGAATGGGTGGATGACTGGATGTGTAAAGTGCTTTGAGGTCCTTAGGGACTATTAAAGCGCTATATAAATACAGGCCATTTACCATTTAATGTGAAACATTCAGAGTTTTTTCTCTTGTTGTGTTTGTTTGAAGCTGCTTCCTGTTGGCTTCAGCTGTTTGGAGTTTCCATTTTCTAAACTTCTACATTCTGAACCTTCTTCAGCTCTGAACAGATGATGAAACACTGAATGATTTCAAGCTCACACTTTGTCTAATAAACTTACATCTTTCATTCTTTATACAGATTGAGGGGCTGTGGTTTGTCAAAGATCAGCTGTGATTATCTGGCAGCAGCACTGAAGTCCAACCCCTCCCATCTGAGAGAGCTGAACCTGAGCTACAACATGCTGCAGGATTCAGGAGTGAAGCATCTGTGTGGTTTCCTGGAGAGTCCAGGATGTGGACTTGAAACTCTGAGGTCAGTCAGCATGTTTTAGTTGTGCTGAGATGAATATGATGTGAAAGTTGTGCTGACACTAAACTGCAGACATCAGGCTGATATTATACTGATCCACACTGAGGATCTTCATGGTAAAGTCTGTTTTCTTCTTCTCTGGTTTAGTCCATTGACTGCAGCAGAACAATGTTCACATTTCAAACCTTCAAAGAAAAAGAAAAATCCTCCACTGGATAATTCTCTGTGAATCTCTCCAACTCTCCAAATGTGTGTTTGCTTTACAGACAGCAGTCCAACACAAACATACACACATCATCCAAAACACAGTCCAACATCCAAATCTCCTCCACTGCCAGCATGAATGATGGGAAAGAGAAGGAGGAACACTCTGACATTCAGGGTTAGAATGAGTTTCATGAAGCAGACTGTGAAGATCAAAGCTGCATTAGAAGCTTACATGAATGAATGAGTGGACAGAAGTGGACAGAGATCATCTGAAGCACTTCAAAGGCTTTAAATCAGCACATTTCTCTTTATTCTTTATCAACTCTGTTAGTTTCTCTCAGTTTTCTGTGGAATGAAGCTAACAGCAGGCTAATAAGATGCTGACCAATAGGTTTCTATTAAAGGTTGTCATTTGTATCTGAAAAAGTGCTTTGGCTCAGCAGGGATCAGCTTACAGGTAGAATACAGCTGCTGGATGGGATTAGCATGTCATAGCTATCTACCAAACTGCTAACTGGGGATTTCAGGCCATCTATGAATCATTTTTGCTAACTGTTTATTCAGCTGAGGCTCACAGGGCTGCAGCCTGTGCCCTAGCTGTCATAGGGCAAGAGGCGTGGTCCACCTGCACAGGTGAGCAGTCCATCACAGGGCCAACAGAGAGAGAAGAGAAGCACTCTCTCACATCCACACCTACAGCCAATTTAGAAGCACCAATGAACCTAAGCAGCATTTCATTGGACTGTGGGAGAACATCCAACCTCCACAGAAAGGCCAACAAGCTTCAACCTACAACCTTCTTGCTTTAAGGCACTAGTGCGAACCACTTTTCCCCATTTCAGCCCAAATCCTGCATCTTCCTGTTTCTGACTCCAGGCCAGCTCCACTAACACTTTCTCATCAGACACTGCCACCTAGTGGAGGAAGTCTTAGTTCCATTTGAAGCTTCAGATTACAGTTAGTTCCTTTACAAAGAGGTGGAGGTGGTGGGGCCACAGCACCATCATCACTGAGTGCCATAGGACACTTAACCTTTGTTTCCATATGCTGGGAACTTCCTGTTGTTCCAAGGAGGACTGGAAAATGTGTGAAAATCTCCCAGTCAGTTCCTCACAGCACACTTCAATCATTTCCCTCCCACAGCATCAGGACCAGGGCTTTTTCTCTCTTTGGTCCCACTAAGAGATTTCCACACAAACACCTCATCAGTGGGACTCTCAGAGCTACCAGCCCTTTGCTACAATCACAAAGCTCTTCATTGAAATCAATGATATCAAAGCTGGAATCCAATGATGGTAAAATGGTAAATGGCCTGTATTTATATAGCGCTTTAATCGTCCCTAAGGACCCCAAAACGCTTTACATATCCAGTCATCCACCCATTCACGCACACATTCACACACTGGTGATGGCAAGCTACGTTGTAGCCACAGCCACCCTGGGGCGCACTGACAGAGGCGAGGCTGCCGGACACTGGCGCCACCGGGCCCTCTGACCACCACCAGTAGGCAACGGGTGAAGTGTCTTGCCCAAGGACACAACAACCGAGACTGTCCAAGCCGGGGCTCGAACCGGTAACCTTCCGATTACAAGGCGAACTCCCAACTCTTGAGCCACGATCGCCCCCAATGAGTCAAAGTCTTCTGCTGATTCAGCATCACATTCATCTTTGCTCCTTGTTCTGCATCCCCACCATGGACTTCATTCCTTTCCAAGCCAGCCTTGAGTGTCCTTTATTCAGCTCATCCTCTGCTTTACTTTTACACCTGATTTTAGCTGCTTTATCTCTCTTTCAACAAGTTTCTGTGCCTCAATCTTTTTCTTCTCTCCCCCATAACAAGACAGCTTCTTCTGCCTGATAACATGTTGGAGTGATTTACTAATCCAGGGCTGCTTATTGGGGAAAAGACTTCCTGTTTTCAAAGTAATCCCCATTTTCCCCAGAAAGAAATGTCAGTAGAAATCGATGATCTAAGTGAGAACATGAGCCTTTAAAAAGTCCCAGTGGGTGCAGTCAAAGCAGTCCCTCAGTCCCAGTATAGAGTCTTTGGTCCAGACTGGAACAACTGTGTGCCCAGTTTGAGCTCTCTTCAGTGCTGTGACCTGACAGACCCAGAGGGGCCATCACATCACATTTAGAAGCTCCCCTAATGGAGCCACAACACATGTCCAACACTTAGTCTGTCGTGTTGGACCAACTGGAAGAAATGATTCAAGGACTTAGTCACAGAACAGAGATTCAAATCTCCAAAATCCAACTGGCTGCATCAGGACATATAGTCTGAAACTCTGCACAGTTTCCTGTTTGAAGCTGCTTCCTGTTGGCTTCAGCTGTTTGGAGTTTCCATTTTCTAAACTTCTAGATTCTGAACCTTCTTCAGCTCTGAACTGATGATGAAACACTGAATGATTTCAAGCACTCTGTCTAATAAACTTACATCTTTCATTCTTTATACAGATTGAGGGGCTGTGGTTTGTCAAAGATCAGCTGTGATTATCTGGCAGCAGCACTGAAGTCCAACCCCTCCCATCTGAGACAGCTGGACCTGAGCTACAACAATAAGCTGCAGGATTCAGGAGTGAAGCATCTGTGTGGTTTCCTGGAGAGTCCAGGATGTGGACTTGAAACTCTGAGGTCAGTCAGCATGTTTTAGTTGTGCTGAGATGAATATGATGTGAAAGTTGTGCTGACACTAAACTGCAGACATCAGGCTGATATTATACTGATCCACACTGAGGATCTTCATGGTAAAGTCTGTTTTCTTCTTCTCTGGTTTAGTCCATTGACTGCAGCAGAACAATGTTCACATTTCAAACCTTCAAAGAAGAAGAAAAATCCTCCACTGGATAATTCTCTGTGAAACTCTCCAACTCTTCATTCCACCTTAAAGTCTGTGTGACAATGAAATCCAAAGCAAAATGTGTGTTTGCTTTACAGACAGCAGTCCAACACAAACATACACACATCATCCAAAACACAGTCCAACATCCAAATCTCCTCCACTGCCAGCATGAATGATGGGAAAGAGAAGGAGGAACACTCTGACATTCAGGGTTAGAATGAGTTTCATGAAGCAGACTGTGAAGATCAAAGCTGCATTAGAAGCTTACATGAATGAATGAGTGGACAGAAGTGGACAGAGATCATCTGAAGCACTTCAAAGGCTTTAAATCAGCACATTTCTCTTTATTCTTTATCAACTCTGTTAGTTTCTCTCAGTTTTCTGTGGAATGAAGCTAACAGCAGGCTAATAAGATGCTGACCAATAGGTTTCTATTAAAGGTTGTCATTTGTATCTGAAAAGTGCTTTGGCTCAGCAGGGATCAGCTTACAGGTAGAATACAGCTGCTGGATGGGATTAGCATGTCATAGCTATCTACCAAACTGCTAACTGGGGATTTCAGGCCATCTATGGATCATTTTGCTAACTGTTTATTCATCTGAGGCTCACAGGGCTGCAGCCTGTGCCCTAGCTGTCATAGGGCAAGAGGCGTGGTCCACCTGCACAGGTGAGCAGTCCATCACAGGGCCAACAGAGAGAGAGGCCGTTTATCAATGCCCAGAAATGCTGTGATGCGTGCTCGCGTTCTCGGTGAGTACGTACTTGCCGAGAACATGCGGAACGCACGTACCCGCCCGGCGCGAGCACAGACTCGCGATATGTACAATTGGAACACCTGCGTGCGTGATGATGTCACAGGTCCGGAGTTTTTACTGCGGTCCCCTCCTAATTTAACTGTGAGTAACATGTTATGAAGCTTAACTTTAATCACAGCCAAACCGGTTTACTGAAGAACAAATAAAACACTGAAATAAACCAAACATTAACATTTAGAAGTGATCTAAGTGACTTATATATCATTTTTAACCTCAGTAGTGAAACCTCTATTAATAAAAATAGTGTACATGTACATACGTCTACATACCTTAATAAAAACAAGCAGGTGAGATGTTAGAACGCTTTTATTTCTATTTTGGTGGACACTCAATACTATAGACAGCTGCGGAGTTTCTTTAACCTGAGTAGTGAGAAGTCCATGGCGGGGGTGAAAAACGATGTGACGGGAGTTCGCTGTTGAGTTTTGGACGAAATGCATTCTGGGATATATAGCTGTCCCAAGTCCACACCGATGCATGCTCAATAAAGCGGGCGGATCGAGAACACATCCGGGACTTTCGCGTTCTCGGCTTGATCGTGCCAATTGGAACAGTACTTGGTCTCCGACTGATGACGTATCACGAGTACACGAGAACGGAAGTACGCACAAGTACGCATATTGATAAACGCCCAGAGAGAAGCACTCTCTCACATCCACACCTACAGCCAATTTAGAAGCACCAATGAACCTAAGCAGCATTTCATTGGACTGTGGGAGAACATCCAACCTCCACAGAAAGGCCAACAAGCTTCAACCTACAACCTTCTTGCTTTAAGGCACTAGTGCGAACCACTTTTCCCCATTTCAGCCCAAATCCTGCATCTTCCTGTTTCTGACTCCAGGCCAGCTCCACTAACACTTTCTCATCAGACACTGCCACCTAGTGGAGGAAGTCTTAGTTCCATTTGAAGCTTCAGATTACACTTAGTTCCTTTACAAAGAGGTGGAGGTGGTGGGGCCACAGCACCATCATCACTGAGTGCCATAGGACACTTAACCTTTGTTTCCATATGCTGGGGACTTCCTGTTGTTCCAAGGAGGACTGGAAAATGTGTGAAAACCTCCCAGTCAGTTCCTCACAGCACACTTCAATCATTTCCCTCCCACAGCATCAGGACCAGGGCTTTTTCTCTCTTTGGTCCCACTAAGAGATTTCCACACAAACACCTCATCAGTGGGACTCTCAGAGCCACCAGCCCTTTGCTACAATCACAAAGCTCTTCATTGAAATCAATGATATCAAAGCTGGAATCCAATGAGTCCAAGTCTTCTGCTGATTCAGCATCACATTCATCTTTGCTCCTTGTTCTGCATCCCCACCATGGACTTCATTCCTTTCCAAGCCAGCCTTGAGTGTCCTTTATTCAGCTCATCCTCTGCTTTACTTTTACACCTGATTTTAGCTGCTTTATCTCTCTTTCAACAAGTTTCTGTACCTCAATCTTTTCTTCTCTCCCTCATAACAAGACAGCTTCTTCTGCCTGAGAACATGTTGGAGTGATTTACTAATCCAGGGCTGCTTATTGGGAAAATACTTCCTGTTTTCAAAGTAATCCCCATTTTCCCCAGAAAGAAATGTCAGTAGAAATCGATGATCTAAGTGAGAACACGAGCCTTTAAAAAGTCCCAGTGGGTGCAGTCAAAGCAGTCCCTCAGTCCCAGTATAGAGTCTTTGGTCCAGACTGGAACAACTGTGTGCCCAGTTTGAGCTCTCTTCAGTCCTGTGACCTGACAGACCCAGAGGGGCCATCACATCACATTTAGAAGCTCCCCTAATGGAGCCACAACACATGTCCAACACTTAGTCTGTCTTGTTGGACCAACTGGAAGAAATGATTTAAGGACTTAGTCACAGAACAGAGATTCAAATCTCCAAAATCCAACTGGCTGCATCAGGACATATAGTCTGAAACTCTGCACAGTTTCCTGTTTGAAGCTGCTTCCTGTTGGCTTCAGCTGTTTGGAGTTTCCATTTTCTAAACTTCTACATTCTGAACCTTCTTCAGCTCTGAACAGATGATGAAACACTGAATGATTTCAAGCACTTTGTCTAATAAACTTACATCTTTCATTCTTTATACAGATTGAGTCTCTGTGGTTTGTCAGAGATCAGCTGTGATTATCTGGCAGCAGCACTGAAGTCCAACCCCTCCCATCTGAGAGAGCTGGACCTGAGCTCCAACAACAAGCTGCAGGATTCAGGAGTGAAGCATCTGTGTGGTTTCCTGGAGAGTCCAGGATGTGGACTTGAAACTCTGAGGTCAGTCAGCATGTTTTAGTTGTGCTGAGATGAATATGATGTGAAAGTTGTGCTGACACTAAACTGCAGACATCAGGCTGATATTATACTGAGGATCTTCATGGTAAAGTCTGTTTTCTTCTTCTCTGGTTTAGTCCATTGACTGCAGCAGAACAATGTTCACATTTCAAACAGTGATACTCAACGTATGGCCCGCGGCCCACACGCGGCCTGCCCACCTTTCCTGATTCAGAGAGAGGGGACCCTGATTAACTGTGTAGTGTTCTTCCTCACAGTTCTGAGTATCAGACACAAGAATGAATAATCCACAGCTGACTCTCTTTAGCAGGTCAAAGGTCACGGCACACAGCAGACAGTGGGAAATATTCTAATTCTAATCATTTATCTGCACATATCTATGGAGGACCAGAAGAGCCACGCGCATCGAAATAAAAATTTCTGTGCTTTAATAATGAATTGTAGAATAAATTCTGCAATTGTAAATTCATTTTGAATTCAATTTAATAAACTGCATTTCAAAATCCTTTTTCCAATTGCATTTCAAAATCCTTTTTCCAATTGCACTTTAATAAACTGCATTTTAAAATCCTTTTTTCAGTTGCAATTTAATAAACTGCAGTTCAAAATCCTTTTTCCACTTGCAATTTAATAAACTGCAGTTCAAAATCCTTTTTCCACCTGCAATTTAATAAACTGCAGTTCAAAATCCTTTTTTCCACTTGCAATTTAATAAACTGCAGTTCAAAATCCTTTTTCCACCTGCAATTTAATAAACTGCAGTTCAAAATCCTTTTTCCACTTGCAATTTAATAAACTGCAGTTCAAAATCCTTTTTCCACTTGCAATTTAATAAACTGCAGTTCAAAATCCTTTTTCCACTTGCAATTTAATAAACTGCAGGTCAAAATCCATTTCCCTTTCCTGTTCGCTCCGGGATTAGCTGCTGGATTAGCTCCTGGATTAGCTCTTCGATTAACAATTTGCTGGAGGCTATTCAAATTAGCCACACCGTGGGATGTAAGGAGCTCTCTGATTGGTTGGTCAGACACAGGCTGTCTGCCAGCCTGGATTTTTCTAGCTCATAGCTTCGCCCTGCTACTGGCGTGTGTGCTTATACAAAAGGCCGTTTAGCGTCGGGATTTACACTCGGCTCTACACGGATATGTGAAGAATGAAGGGACCCTGCAGCGAAACGGAGAGCCAACCTCTGACTGAGTGCCTGTCTACACAGTCTGACCACCTGTTGAAGGTAAGGTGCTAACGTGGCTAACGCTAGCATCACCACACCTAGCCCCGTTATTTTAAGGTCATCTTAGCTAATGAAAGTTTTACGTCGCAGCTGTACGAGAGCTCGCCACGTGTTTTGTAAGCTGCTGTGCTCTTCACAAATAAAGCTGGAAGCAGCTCAGACTGTTAGAACCAGCACTGAGGCCTGTTACATTTATACAGTGTTAAAGCAATGGCTGCAACCTACAGCCTTTAAAATAGCGATTAAAATGCTGACAGTAAACTCGTCAGTCCAAATGTTACCACATTACTCTATGGTACTTAGAGTTAAAACAACTGAGACAGGCTGATTAAAATAACAGCTGTCAGTTCTCTCATTCCTTATATCAAGACTGGAGATCACACTACTGATTTCAGTTCATTTAATATGTGAGAGCACAGATTCATTCTCAACTGGACATAAATGATGATCAAAGGTTGTATATATGATGAATTCATCAAATCCCAGCCTCTAACACAGCGCGCTGAATCTTAGCTTTGAATGTCCAGTATATTCTAATCAGTGCAATGTAAGCATTCACTGAACCTACAGTATCTACACCTGTGTGGCAAATGTGTGGTAAAGATACAGATAATGAAATTTAATTATTAATACAATATACATCATGAAAAATGAAAGCTGAAATTGATTCAGTTTAGTACTTTTCTCTGTATGCTCTGTGATTATAAAGGCCTTAAATTCTGTGATATATACTGTAAATGATTTTCACAGAGGTCTTAAAGTACTTAAATCACTGCTGATAGTCTGGTTGTTTATATTTTCACACGTTTTTGTGTCTGTAGGGCTGTTTGATAACGATTTGGACTCCTCTGGGAGATGAGGACACACCCACATCTGTTCCATACTGCAGCCATGGATGGTGTTACAGCTCTGAGTCAGCTTTGGGCCATCAGACGCACACACTGGAAAACCAGCACCTGGACTTCATGCAGGAGAGACGGCCTCAGTGATGGACTCTGCATCCTCTACTTTACCTCTAATCTCTTTCTTCTTTTAACACACAATTAAAATCACTCCAAAAGAGTGTAAACTTACTGAGGAAGTCTCTAACTTGTACACATTTGTACTTTTACTTGTTTTATGAGTTATTTTTAAGAAGAGTAAAGTTATTCACATAAAGTTGTTATTCTTCTTATTTATTCTTTTGTATCATGTACCACAGTCATACTGAACTTTACAGACCTGGTGAATTGGAGAAAACAAAGATCACACACACACACACACACACATATATGTATATCATTCAGCTTCAGCAGTATTTCTATTCATCTTATGAATTCCAGTCTAATGTCAATTCACTGAGTTCAGTTTTGGTCTTAAAGTCCAGAGAATACCACCTGGTTCAACAATCTTTTTATCTGATTATTGGCAAAATGTTTTCTTCTGAAAGAAGAAAACATTTTGAAACTCAATTCAGCCTCAGGCAAAATTGAGCCCAAAGAAACAACAACAAAGTTTAGTTCCTCTGGATTTTCCATGGAAAATTGTTTTATCACTCATCCAGGTGACTTCTCCAGTGTCACGGATGACTGATGAATGTATCTCCCACTGGAAACCATTGTGTCCAGTTAAAGTCAATCGACTTTTTTTAAGGAGAGTTGTTAGATGCTGCGCTCATGAGGACAGTGGGTTTTAACTTGCAGCACAACACAAAGCTGCCATACTGGATCAACGATCAAAACACTTAATTGAGCAGAATTAAGTCAAAATGTAATATCCTCATATGATGACACATCACACATGACCCAGCATTGTTCTAAGAATGCAAACTTTCTTATTGGAAGTTTCCACAGCTGCCAGAAAGGGACAGATTTCTGTCTGGTCTTAATGTGTGGTCGTTGCTCTCTCGTTTTCTCTGGAATTGCTGCACAGAGGATGTAACACCCATGATAAGCACTGAGGTGTGTGTCCTTGTCAGGAATCAGCCATCCTCAGCTTCCAGATAAGGAAAAGTGGAACCAGAAGATATTCAAATGCATCTCCTCACAGCTGCTGATGAATTCTACAAAAAACAAAGTTTGTTAAAAACATTTGCAGGTGAATCACCACTGATTTATCAGTGACATCCATTTACTCAAAAATTACTGACAAGTGGATAACTAGAATATATATATATAATTTCAAAATGTCCTGTACAAAATGGAACTGTATATGACAAATGTGGTGTGGTGCTTGTGGAATTTTTAACAAGGACCCTACAAAACTTTACAGTACTCATGCTGCCAAACTTTTGACAGCTAGGTGTGCAGTAGGGCTGGGTATCGTCACTGATTTCTAGAATCGATTCAATTCCGATTCACAAGGTCCCGAATCGATTCGATCCACGATTCGATTAAATTCGATTTGAATCTGGGAAATTTTGACAGAAATATAATTCAGATCAGTACATTGACATATTTTTGTATCTATAAAAAGGAAGCTGACACACGCAAGACTTTATCAAAGGTGTGAGCGTCACAGCAGATGCTTTTGTGTCAAAGTAGCTGAAGATAAAACATAAAAACATGAAGGTGATTTTCCTGGCCTGGGATTTTATAAAAATATTCTGCAGTACATCAAAAACGAAAGAAAACCATTAATCAACATATGAACATTACCTCTGACGTTACAGTGGTTTTATTAGAGACACGGCTGAGCGTTTTGCATTTTGCATAATTTTAAAAAGTTTAAATTTGTTCAGTATTGAACGGCAGAAATTCTGTTTTCTTTTCGGAAGAATGTAAAATGAAAAACAAAAAAAAAAAAAAAAACAGCGGCCGACAGCGCTGTAAACAACAGTAGAGTTACTGTTAATGCGAATAATGCAGAAAACAGTACACAGAGAGAGAGAGAGCTGTGCATGACGTGTGATTTTATCGTGGGTGAAGCAAAACAGTAAAAGTCAGAGGAATTCATGACGATGTTTACATGAAGCGTAGTTTGGATCTTCTTTGCTGCTGCTTGGTCAATATTGTTTGAGAGAGATAAAACTAACAGCTTTAGAATCAGCGCAAAAAGGCGTGAACACAAAGTGCTACCGCGAAATATCAGAATCAGGGAGCTGTCGGCTTTCAGCACCGACCGTGTCCGTGCAGTTGTTGTGCCAGAAAGTGATTGCCGTCCGTGGGAGCGCGCGCAGACGCTTAAAGCTGCAGCGCCCGGCCGGGTGAGAAAGGCGACATCTCACTGATTCTGATCCATGGTCCGCGCTGTGTGTTTACGTCCTTGTGCAGAATCCGTGTACCTGCTCTCATTTACTGTCTTAGCTGTTTGGTGGTTGTTGAAATTTTGTGAGGTTTCACTCGAGATTCTGGCGTTTCGGGCAAAATAAATTTATATTAAAAAAATCGACTCAGGATTTTAATGAATCGATTTCACGTTATCCAAGCCAGAATCGATTTTAATCGATGAATCGATTATTAAAACCCACCCCTAGTGTGCAGTTCCTGCTTTAAATGCATTCAAAATCTAAGTGATAAGAGGCCAGAAATGTTTGAACTAAACATGAACCTACATCACTGAGGCAGTCTCTCCTGCATGAAGTCCAGGTGCTGGTTTTCCAGTGTGTGCGTCTGATGGCCCAAAGCTGACTCAGAGCTGTAACACCATCCATGGCTGCAGTATGGAACAGATGTGGGTGTGTCCTCATCTCCCAGAGGAGTCCAAATCGTCATCAAACAGCCCTACAGACACAAAAACATGTGAAAATGTAAACAACCAGACTATCAGCAGTGATTTAAGTACTTTAAGACCTCTGTGAAAATTATTTACAGTATATGTCACAGAATTTAAGGCCTTTATAATCACAGAGCATACAGAGAAAAGTACTAAACTGAATCAATTTCAGCTTTCATTTTTCATGATGTATATTGTATTAATAATTAAATTTCATTATCTGTATCTTTACCACACATTTGCCACACAGGTGTAGATACTATAGGTTCGGTGAATGCTTACATTGCACTGATTAGAATATACTGGACATTCAAAGCTAAGATTCAGCGCACTGTGTTAGAGGCTGGGATTTGATGAATTCATCATATATACAACCTTTGATCATCATTTATGTCCAGTTGAGAATGAATCTGTGCACTCACATATTAAATGAACTGAAATCAGTAGTGTGATCTCCAGTCTTGATATAAGGAATGGGAGAACTGACAGCTGTTATTTTAATCAGCCTGTCTCAGTTGTTTTTAACTCTAAGTACCATAGAGTAATGTGGTAACATCTGGACTGACGAGTTTACTGTCAGCATTGTAATCGCTATTTTAAAGGCTGTAGGTTGCAGCCATTGCTTTAACACTGTATAAATGTAACAGGCCTCAGTGCTGGTTCTAACGGTGTGTTCACACCGAACGCGATAGGCGCGAGCGAAAACGCCCCAAACGCCCCTAATTTGACGCGTGCACATTCGCACCTCGAGCGCGTGTCCAAGAAAAATCCATCGCGTCAAAATTGCATATTTTTGACGGCGTGAACCGGAAATGTGGGAGGATGTGGGAGGAAGTTGTGCCAGACAGTATCTTTGCTAGAGCGGCGGCTGTCGAGCTAGCGTTTCTATTTACTGTGGAGAGCAGAGCAGCGGCGTTAAGGGCGCCCCTCGCCGTACCTGGGTCCATCAAGTCCTCCAGACGGGTGAGCAGTTTGGTGAGTTTCACCACTTGCTCCAGGAGCAGCGCCTGGATGACGGCCGATTTCAGCGATATCGCCGTCTTTCCCTCGCCAGTTTGAGGACCTGCTGTCCCGCGTTGGTCCAAGCATCGCCCGCCTAGACACCAACTACAGGCGCTCAATCCCACCTGCAGAGCGCCTGTCCATCTGCCTGCGGTTAGTAAAAGTGTTTAATACGGTAGTCCTTTATTGATACCTGTGCTAATATGCTAAACTATCGTTTATACACTGCTAACATGGATGTGCTATGCTATCAATGAATGCCGTCGGTGTTTACTGATAGCAAACTGTGGTATGGAGACGACTGTTTATAATATTTCTAGTGATGCTTGAAAGGTCTCATCAAGTCCCGATTTAATTCAATTTATGCTGTTATCAGTGTTTGCATTGATAGCATGGCTGTGGTGTCTATCAGTGTATGCTCTCTGTGTTTGCTGATATCAAACTGGTACAAGGGCCACTGTGGGTTAATCTTTGTAGTGATACTCACTCCTTATTTACACCTGGTTTAATTCTGGTATAGATGAATATTTGTATGTAATCCTCACAGCTGTCAGACTCTATAACAGGGGTCACCAGCCTTTCTTTAAACTGAGAGGTAGATAAAATTGTGAACAGTTTGGTTCATCTTTAGTTATATGGTTCTATCTTGATAAGCTATGTCTTATCACAGATTAATTTTTCAAAAATATTAATGATTTAAGCAAGGAAAGGGCTACATGTCAACATACAACTCTTTATTTCTATTAATGTCTTACTTCATTCCTGCCTGATTTACATGTTTAGGAATTATGAGTGATTGGCTCACTGTAGTGGTAAAAGTTGCTACCAATCAAATTATGATATGGTAAAGTTAAAACAAAACACAACTGACTGTTTTATATTATATCTAATATATATTATGTAATTATCCTTATAATTAGAAAATGTTTTATGTAAGATTTATGTTTTGTAATTTAAATCTGACATCACAAAAGTATTTTGGAATTTGAATAATGTATTTTGTAACTGCAGTACACATAATACTAATTTTGAACACTTTTGTCCAGGTTCCTTGCCACGGGGACTCCTTCAGGACCATCGCGTTCAGTTTCAGAGTCGGTGTGTCCACGGTGTGCCAGATCACCCCCAGGTAGCGACGGCCATCTGGGACTGTCTAGTGGGCGACTTCATGGCTGTGCCTTCACCTGGAGACTGGCGGTCCATCACAGAGGATTCCAGGGGCGCTGGAACTTCCCTCTCTGCTGTGGAGCTCTGGATGGGAAGCACGTCCAGACAAAGGCCCCCATATATCACATAGGAGACACACACATTGATATACACTAAATATTTATTTCATTTTTTTTTTTGTGGTGCCCAAATTTATGCTCCTGCTTGATTTTGTTTAAACAATTATTGCACACTTTTGTAAATCCAGTAAACTTCTTTTTCACTTCTCAAATATCACTGTGTGTGTCTCCTGTATGATATATTTAACTGACATTTTTATTGTAACAACTAACCATTTATACAGGAAAATAATGGCTATTAACAAGGTTGCCCAAACCTTTGCATCCCACTGTATTAGTATATTCTGTCATTAGTGTAATATGAAATAAATTCTACATGTGTCAAGTCGTGTGCCAACATTTGCTGTGTAGTAGAACTGAGACATTAGTCATTATAAAAGTTTATTTGAAATAATATTAAAATTCACAGAGAAAAACATTAAACATAAATATATAAAATATAAGTATTTACCGAGAGACAGGAATAAAAAAAAAAAGACCCAGCTGCTCTCCAGAGCAGGAACAAGGCTGAGGAGGAAATGCTCCATTGCAGACTGGCGTGGCCTCTTCAGGGACACCAGGATGGCCAGCTCCACCGCCGATGGACCGTCCTGGGACCCGTCCCTCATCTGCCTCGGAGCTGTCCTCCTCTCTGGGCGTGTAAAACACAGCACAAAACACAAAGAAATGAGAAGGCTGCTACTAGATTTTAATTTCAACATTGAAAAAACAAAACAGGATATAATCAGATTAGTTGTAGATATTTAGTAAAGGTGATCACAAGGCAATCCCACACAGAGTAAAAAGCTATCAGTGCTTGCTGTACATACCTGTGGGTGCAGCAGCAGGAGCTCAGGGACTGGGGAGCCAGGAGAAGCAACAGGGATGCTCTGCAGCAGAATCAGTTGGTTCTATCAAGACAATATTAACTGTTAACAGGTTGAATACAATAATCATAGAGAAAGTATATACAGTGGTCCCTGTTTTATTGCAGCAGGGGTTCTCAGAATAACTAGCCCCTCGCCACGCACTTTATACACTTTTTCCTTACACACTGAACATTAGTCACAGTTCTCACAAGTTGATTCTCAAAGTGCAAACCTTTGTAGATTGCAAAACGTAAAAGTATTTTTATGCGCGTTTTGTCTTCATCTGCCTGCCACTTTCGTGCGCCTTTTCCTTTTCCTCCCGGTGCAGGTGTCTATTTCCGAATGAGGGTCATAGTTATGAGTGTTTTGTGCTGTTTTTTCTATTGGACGTGATGGTTATCAAAACCAAACATGATCAATTTGGCAAGCGCAGGAGACACGACACGGAGGAGATTTGTCAATCAGGCTGCAGAATGCAATGCTGTGCGGTGCAATGAAAAATCAGCTAAAAAGCGAGGCAGTGACGGATGAGCGGGACCACTGTGTGCTGTTTATTAATAAACAATATATTCCTATATGACAACATGCATAAAACCAGAACGGTATTTGTACATCAGTGGGAAAATAGCGGGACAGTAGGCGGGCTTGCTAGCTTTTAGCGCGGCTTCATCGGGTCAGTCTGAAAATTAAAAAGAAGAACAAATGAACTTACCAGGTTGCCCGATCTCCTCACTTCTGTGCCTCAAGCTCGGTCCTTTTATTCCTGTCCCGGTAGAAGTAGCAGCTAGCATCGTATAGTTCTGGACGATTAGCCACTGCGTTGATGAGTTTTTCCTCCATACTGAATGAAGAATGAAGGGCTTTGGTTTGATCTGCCCCTTTGACCTGGTTACAGCCACGTCACCAGGCTCCTGATTGGTTGACGCGGCGCGACTTGACGCTGGAGTTCAAATTTTTCCAACTCGAGCGGTAGAGGCGAAAAGACGCGTATGCACAAAATGCAACACAAAAACTCACGCGCGTGGTTTTCCGCGAGTCAAACGCCAGGCAGCGCTACACTGACGCGCGTTTCAGGCGTTTTGGCGTTTTCGCGACGCAAATCTGCTTCAGAATTTTCGCCGGACGCGCAATCGCGTGTCATCAGCCTCTTTCCATTGACTTTACATGTAAACCTGACGCTCTGGCCGCCTCTATCGCGTTCGGTGTGAACGCACCGTAACAGTCTGAGCTGCTTCCAGCTTTATTTGTGAAGAGCACAGCAGCTTACAAAACACGTAGCGAGCTGGTACAGCTGCGACGTAAAACTTTCATTAGCTAAGATGATCTTAAAATAACAGGGCTACGTGCCGTGATGCTAGCGTTAGCCACGTTAGCACGTTACCTTCAACAGGTGGTCAGACTGTGTAGACAGGCACTCAGTCAGAGGTTGGCTCTCCGTTTCGCTGCAGGGTCCCTTCATTCTTCACATATCCGTGTCGAGCCGAGTGTAAATCCCGACGCTAAACGGCCTTTGTACAAGCACACACGCTTCGTAGCAGGGCGAAGCTATGAGCTAGAAAAATCCAGGCTGGCAGACAGCCTGTGTCTGACCAACCAATCAGAGAGCTCCTTACATCCCACGGTGTGGCTAATTTGAATAGCCTCCAGCAAATTGTTAATCGAAGAGCTAATCCAGCAGCTAATCCAGCAGCTAATCCCGGAGCGAACAGGAAAGGGAAATGGATTTTGACCTGCAGTTTATTAAATTGCAAGTGGAAAAAGGATTTTGAACTGCAGTTTATTAAATTGCAAGTGGAAAAAGGATTTTGAACTGCAGTTTATTAAATTGCAAGTGGAAAAGGATTTTGAACTGCAGTTTATTAAATTGCAAGTGGAAAAAAGGATTTTGAACTGCAGTTTATTAAATTGCAAATGGAAAAAGGATTTTGAACTGCAGTTTATTAAATTGCAAGTGGAAAAGGATTTTGAACTGCAGTTTATTAAATTGCAAGTGGAAAAAGGATTTTGAACTGCAGTTTATTAAATTGCAGGTGGAAAAAGGATTTTGAACTGCAGTTTATTAAATTGCAGGTGGAAAAAGGATTTTGAACTGCAGTTTATTAAATTGCAAGTGGAAAAAGGATTTTGAACTGCAGTTTATTAAAGTGCAACTGGAAAAAGGATTTTGAAATGCAGTTTATTAAAGTGCAATTGGAAAAAGGATTTTGAAATGCAATTGGAAAAAGGATTTTGAAATGCAGTTTATTAAATTGGAATTCAAAAATGAATTTACAATTGCAGGATTTATTCTAAAATTCATTATTAAAGCACAGAAATTTTTATTTCGATGCGCGTGGCTCTTCTGGTCCTCCATAAATATCCATATGTATAAAAACAAAGCTGACACTGTGAGACTTGATCAGAGGTGTGATCATCACAGCAGAGGCCTTTGTGTCAAAGTCACTGAGGATCAAACAGAAACACATGAAGCAGATTTTCCTCTTCTGGCTTTTTATAGCAGATAACCTTCAAAATATTCTGCAGTCGATCAAAAACTGAAGCAAACCATGAATCAACATGTGAACATGAGCTGATGCTGCTGAAGTGAAGCAAAGTTACAGAGGTTTGATTACAGACACAGCTGAGAGTTTGTAATCTGTCATCATTTTAAAAGGTTTCAATTTCTTCAGTATTGAACAGCAGAAATGAGGCTTTGTTTTCGGAGGCCGACAGCAGTGAACACAACAGCAGACTGGTGCGTAATAAGCAGTGAATAATGCAGAAAACAGATTTTGAAGGTAAACTCTTCTTGAAGTACACTGAGACAGAGAGAGCTGTGCAGGAAGTAAAGGTCAAAGTCAGAGAGAATTCATGACGATGTTCATCAAAGCGTAAAGCGTAGTTTGGATCTTCTTTTGCTGCTGGTTCACTCAGTTTTGGTTGGAGACAGATGAAACCTGCAGCTTCAGGATCTGTGAGCTGTCCACTTTCAGCCCCGACGGCGTGTCCGTGTACGTGCCGTCGAGTGAACGATCCACGCTCTGTGTTTCCATCTTTGTGTGTTTAGCTGCTCTCATTTACTGTTTTATCTGTTTGGTTGTTGTTGAAATACTTTTGGGAGCTTTAACCTGAGATTCTGGCAAAATACATTTATATTAAAAATCCATTCAGGATTGAATGAATCAACATCGCTTTATTCAAATTAAAACCATTTAAATAGGAAAATCCATTTTTTTACAGCCGCCTCTAATGCTGGGTAATGTCACCTGGTCCATGTGCAGCTGGCTGTGAGGCTCAGGGAGCGTCTCCAAAGTGCAACACTGAAAGAACAGCATCCATAAATATTGAGGAATAACTGGACTCTCATACAGCGAGACTCAAATGCCTTTAAACATCAGCTTATCCTGCTGATCCAAGTCCAACACTGAGTTTGTAAAAACATGTTTGTCAATCATTTTGTTTGGTTTCGGAGGAAAATGATTCAATAACTTGCTGCTAATACACAACATTTCATCCTATTTCCTCATAACCCTCTTTTGTCTGACCATTTGATCCCATTTGAATTTGCAATAAAGGATCCACAGAGTTTGGTGACAACAATGACAGTAGATGTTTGTGTGAAAGTGCTGGAAGCAAATGAGTGTGTGATGTTCTTTCAGTGTTGCACTTTGTAGACGCTCCTGAGCACTGGTCTCACAGCCAGCTGCACATAGAGACCAGTGTTGTTAGTCCAGGTCAGAAGATGACTTGTTGGAATGAAAATGAGCTTGTAGTTTGTCTGCTTTAATCATGTGACTGGAAAAAGGTGTTGGACTTCAAATATGTCCATTTCTTTCACACTTCACCTTTAAAAGTGAAGCCATGTGGTTCCTGGAAGGAAAAACACGACTTTTTCAAGTCTTTGTCCTGTTTTTATGAGAAATGTACGACTTTAATGTGAAACATTCAGTTTTTCTCTTGTTGTGTTTGTTTGAAGCTGCTTCCTGTTGGCTTCAGCTGTTTGGAGTTTCCATTTTCTAAACTTCTACATTCTGAACCTTCTTCAGCTCTGAACAGATGATGAAACACTGAATGATTTCAAGCTCACACTTTGTCTAATAAACTTACATCTTTCATTCTTTATACAGATTGTGGGACTGTGGTTTGTCAGAGATCAGCTGTGATTATCTGGCAGCAGCACTGAAGTCCAACCCCTCCCATCTGAGAGAGCTGGACCATAGTAGCAACAACAAGCTGCAGGATTCAGGAGTGAAGCATCTGTGTGGTTTCCTGGAGAGTCCAGGATGTGGACTTGAAACTCTGAGGTCAGTCAGCATGTTTTAGTTGTGCTGAGATGAATATGATGTGAAAGTTGTGCTGACACTAAACTGCAGACATCAGGCTGATATTATACTGATCCACACTGAGGATCTTCATGGTAAAGTCTGTTTTCTTCTTCTCTGGTTTAGTCCATTGACTGCAGCAGAACAATGTTCACATTTCAAACCTTCAAAGAAGAAGAAAAATCCTCCACTGGATAATTCTCTGTGAAACTCTCCAACTCTTCATTCCACCTTAAAGTCTGTGTGACACTGAAATCCAAAGCAAAATGTGTGTTTGCTTTACAGACAGCAGTCCAACACAAACATACACACATCATCCAAAACACAGTCCAACATCCAAATCTCTTCCACTGCCAGCATGAATGATGGGAAAGAGAAGGAGGAACACTCTGACATTCAGGGTTAGAATGAGTTTCATGAAGCAGACTGTGAAGATCAAAGCTGCATTAGAAGCTTACATGAATGAATGAGTGGACAGAAGTGGACAGAGATCATCTGAAGCACTTCAAAGGCTTTAAATCAGCACATTTCTCTTTATTCTTTATCAACTCTGTTAGTTTCTCTCAGTGTTCTGTGGAATGAAGCTAACAGCAGGCTAATAAGATGCTGACCAATAGGTTTCTATTAAAGGTTGTAATTTGTATCTGAAAAAGTGCTTTGGCTCAGCAGGGATCAGCTTACAGGTAGAATACAGCTGCTGGATGGGATTAGCATGTCATAGCTATCTACCAAACTGCTAACTGGGGATTTCAGGCCATCTATGGATCATTTTTGCTAACTGTTTATTCAGCTGAGGCTCACAGGGCTGCAGCCTGTGCCCTAGCTGTCATAGGGCAAGAGGCGTGGTCCACCTGCACAGGTGAGCAGTCCATCACAGGGCCAACAGAGAGAGAGAGAAGCACTCTCTCACATCCACACCTACAGCCAATTTAGAAGCACCAGTGAACCTAAGCAGCATTTCATTGGACTGTGGGAGAACATCCAACCTCCACAGAAAGGCCAACAAGCTTCAACCTACAACCTTCTTGCTTTAAGGCACTAGTGTGAACCACTTTTCCCCATTTCAGCCCAAATCCTGCATCTTCCTGTTTCTGACTCCAGGCCAGCTCCACTAACACTTTCTCATCAGACACTGCCACCTAGTGGAGGAAGTCTTAGTTCCATTTGAAGCTTCAGATTACAGTTAGTTCCTTTACAAAGAGGTGGAGGTGGTGGGGCCACAGCACCATCATCACTGAGTGCCATAGGACACTTAACCTTTGTTTCCATATGCTGGGAACTTCCTGTTGTTCCAAGGAGGACTGGAAAATGTGTGAAAATCTCCCAGTCAGTTCCTCACAGCACACTTCAATCATTTCCTCCCACAGCATCAGGACCAGGGCTTTTCTCTCTTTGGTCCCACTAAGAGATTTCCACACAAACACCTCATCAGTGGGACTCTCAGAGCTACCAGCCCTTTGCTACAATCACAAAGCTCTTCATTGAAATCAATGATATCAAAGCTGGAATCCAATGAGTCCAAGTCTTCTGCTGATTCAGCATCACATTCATCTTTGCTCCTTGTTCTGCATCCCCACCATGGACTTCATTCCTTTCCAAGCCAGCCTTGAGTGTCCTTTATTCAGCTCATCCTCTGCTTTACTTTTACACCTGATTTTAGCTGCTTTATCTCTCTTTCAACACGTTTCTGTGCCTCAATCTTTTCTTCTCTCCCTCATAACAAGACAGCTTCTTCTGCCTGAGAACATGTTGGAGTGATTTACTAATCCAGGGCTGCTTATTGGGAAAATACTTCCTGTTTTCAAAGTAATCCCCATTTTCCCCAGAAAGAAATGTAAGTAGAAATCGATGATCTAAGTGAGAACACGAGCCTTTAAAAAAAGTCCCAGTGGGTGCAGTCAAAGCAGTCCCTCAGTCCCAGTATAGAGTCTTTGGTCCAGACTGGAACAACTGTGTGCCCAGTTTGAGCTCTCTTCAGTCGTGTGACCTGACAGACCCAGAGGGCCATCACATCACATTTAGAAGCTCCCTAATGGAGCCACAACACATGTCCAACACTTAGTCTGTCTTGTTGGACCAACTGGAAGAAATGATTCAAGGACTTAGTCACAGAACAGAGATTCAAATCTCCAAAATCCAACTGGCTGCATCAGGACATATAGTCTGAAACTCTGCACAGTTTCCTGTTTGAAGCTGCTTCCTGTTGGCTTCAGCTGTTTGGAGTTTCCATTTTCTAAACTTCTACATTCTGAACCTTCTTCAGCTCTGAACAGATGATGAAACACTGAATGATTTCAAGCACTTTGTCTAATAAACTTACATCTTTCATTCTTTATACAGATTGAGTCGCTGTGGTTTGTCAGAGATCAGCTGTGATTATCTGGCAGCAGCACTGAAGTCCAACCCCTCCCATCTGAGAGAGCTGGACCTGAGCTCCAACTACAACATGCAGGATTCAGGAGTGAAGCATCTGTGTGGTTTCCTGGAGAGTCCAGGATGTGGACTTGAAACTCTGAGGTCAGTCAGCATGTTTTAGTTTTGCTGAGATGAATATGATGTGAAAGTTGTGCTGACACTAAACTGCAGACATCAGGCTGATATTATACTGATCCACACTGAGGAGCTTCATGGTAAAGTCTGTTTTCTTCTTCTCTGGTTTAGTCCATTGACTGCAGCAGAACAATGTTCACATTTCAAACAGTGATACTCAACGTATGGCCCGCGGCCCACACGCAGCCTGCCCACCTTTCCTGATTCAGAGAGAGGGGACCTGATTAACTGTGTAGTGTTCTTCCTCACAGTTCTGAGTATCAGACACAAGAATGAATAATCCACAGCTGACTGTCTTTAGCAGGTCAAAGGTCACGGCACACAGCAGACAGTGGGAAATATTCTAATTCTGATCATTTATCAGCACATATCCATATGTATAAAAACAAAGCTGACACTGTGAGACTTGATCAGAGGTGTGATCATCACAGCAGAGGCCTTTGTGTCAAAGTCACTGAGGATCAAACAGAAACACATGAAGCAGATTTTCCTCTTCTGGCTTTTTATAGCAGATAACCTTCAAAATATTCTGCAGTCGATCAAAAACTGAAGCAAACCATGAATCAACATGTGAACATGAGCTGATGCTGCTGAAGTGAAGCAAAGTTACAGAGGTTTGATTACAGACACAGCTGAGAGTTTGTAATCTGTCATCATTTTAAAAGGTTTCAATTTCTTCAGTATTGAACAGCAGAAATGAGGCTTTGTTTTCGGAGGCCGACAGCAGTGAACACAACAGCAGACTGGTGCGTAATAAGCAGTGAATAATGCAGAAAACAGATTTTTGAAGGTAAACTGTTCTTGAAGTACACTGAGAGAGAGAGAGCTGTGCAGGAAGTAAAGGTCAAAGTCAGAGAGAATTCATGACGATGTTCATCAAACGTAAAGCGTAGTTTGGATCTTCTTTTGCTGCTGGTTCACTCAGTTTTGGTTGGAGACAGATGAAACCTGCAGCTTCAGGATCTGTGAGCTGTCCACTTTCAGCCCCGACGGCGTGTCCGTGTGCGTGCCGTCGAGTGAGCGATCCACGCTCTGTGTTTCCATCTTTGTGTGTTTAGCTGCTCTCATTTACTGTTTTATCTGTTTGGTTGTTGTTGAAATACTTTTGGGAGCTTGAACCTGAGATTCTGGCAAAATACATTTATATTAAAAATCCATTCAGGATTGAATGAATCAACATCGCTTTATTCAAATTAAAACCATTTAAATAGGAAAATCCATTTTTTACAGCCGCCTCTAATGCTGGGTAATGTCAGCTGGTCCATGTGCAGCTGGCTGTGAGGCTCAGGAGCGTCTACAAAGTGCAACACTGAAAGAACATCATCCATAAATATTGAGGAATAACTGGACTCTCATACAGCGAGACTCAAATGCCTTTAAACATCAGCTTATCCTGCTGATCCAAGTCCAACACTGAGTTTGTAAAAACATGTTTGTCAATCATTTTGTTTGGTTTTGGAGGAAAATGATTCAATAACTTGCTGCTAATACACAACATTTCATCTTATTTCCTCATAACCCTCTTTTGTCTGACCATTTGATCCCATTTGAATTTGCAATAAAGGATCCACAGAGTTTGGTGACAACAATGACAGTAGATGTTTGTGTGAAAGTGCTGGAAGCAAATGAGTGTGTGATGTTCTTTCAGTGTTGCACTTTTGTAGACGCTCCCTGAGCACTGGTCTCACAGCCAGCTGCACATAGAGACCAGTGTTGTTAGTCCAGGTCAGAAGATGACTTGTTGGAATGAAAATGAGCTTGTAGTTTGTCTGCTTTAATCATGTGACTGGAAAAAGGTGTTGGACTTCAAATATGTCCATTTCTTTCACACTTCACCTTTAAAAGTGAAGCCATGTGGTTCCTGGAAGGAAAAACACGACTTTTTCAAGTCTTTGTCCTGTTTTTATGAGAAATGTACGACTTTAATGTGAAACATTCAGAGTTTTTTTCTCTTGTTGTGTTTGTTTGAAGCTGCTTCCTGTTGGCTTCAGCTGTTTGGAGTTTCCATTTTCTAAACTTCTACATTCTGAACCTTCTTCAGCTCTGAACAGATGATGAAACACTGAATGATTTCAAGCTCACACTTTGTCTGATAAACTTACATCTTTCATTCTTTATACAGCTTGTGGGACTGTGGTTTGTCAGAGATCAGCTGTGATTATCTGGCAGCAGCACTGAAGTCCAACCCCTCCCATCTGAGAGAGCTGGTCCTGAGCTACAACTACAAGCTGCAGGATTCAGGAGTGAAGCATCTGTGTGGTTTCCTGGAGAGTCCAGGATGTGGACTTGAAACTCTGAGGTCAGTCAGCATGTTTTAGTTGTGCTGAGATGAATATGATGTGAAAGTTGTGCTGACACTAAACTGCAGACATCAGGCTGATATTATACTGATCCACACTGAGGATCTTCATGGTAAAGTCTGTTTTCTTCTTCTCTGGTTTAGTCCATTGACTGCAGCAGAACAATGTTCACATTTCAAACCTTCAAAGAAGAAGAAAAATCCTCCACTGGATAATTCTCTGTGAAACTCTCCAACTCTTCATTCCACCTTAAAGTCTGTGTGACACTGAAATCCAAAGCAAAATGTGTGTTTGCTTTACAGACAGCAGTCCACCACAAACATACACACATCATCCAAAACACAGTCCAACATCCAAATCTCCTCCACTGCC
Source organism: Oreochromis aureus (assembly GCF_013358895.1). Classification (NCBI taxonomy): domain Eukaryota; kingdom Metazoa; phylum Chordata; class Actinopteri; order Cichliformes; family Cichlidae; genus Oreochromis; species Oreochromis aureus. Next base: position 44,811,218 of record NC_052944.1, on the reverse strand, counting down.
AGCATGAATGATGGGAAAGAGAAGGAGGAACACTCTGACATTCAGGGTTAGAATGAGTTTCATGAAGCAGACTGTGAAGATCAAAGCTGCATTAGAAGCTTACATGAATGAATGAGTGGACAGAAGTGGACAGAGATCATCTGAAGCACTTCAAAGGCTTTAAATCAGCACATTTCTCTTTATTCTTTATCAACTCTGTTAGTTTCTCTCAGTTTTCTGTGGAATGAAGCTAACAGCAGGCTAATAAGATGCTGACCAATAGGTTTCTATTAAAGGTTGTAATTTGTATCTGAAAAAGTGCTTTGGCTCAGCAGGGATCAGCTTACAGGTAGAATACAGCTGCTGGATGGGATTAGCATGTCATAGCTATCTACCAAACTGCTAACTGGGGATTTCAGGCCATCTATGGATCATTTTTGCTAACTGTTTATTCATCTGAGGCTCACAGGGCTGCAGCCTGTGCCCTAGCTGTCATAGGGCAAGAGGCGTGGTCCACCTGCACAGGTGAGCAGTCCATCACAGGGCCAACAGAGAGAGAGAGAAGCACTCTCTCACATCCACACCTACAGCCAATTTAGAAGCACCAATGAACCTAAGCAGCATTTCACTGGACTGTGGGAGAACATCCAACCTCCACAGAAAGGCCAACAAGCTTCAAACTACAACCTTCTTGCTTTAAGGCACTAGTGCGAACCACTTTTCCCCATTTCAGCCCAAATCCTGCATCTTCCTGTTTCTGACTCCAGGCCAGCTCCACTAACACTTTCTCATCAGACACTGCCACCTAGTGGAGGAAGTCTTAGTTCCATTTGAAGCTTCAGATTACACTTAGTTCCTTTACAAAGAGGTGGAGGTGGTGGGGCCACAGCACCATCATCACTGAGTGCCATAGGACACTTAACCTTTGTTTCCATATGCTGGGAACTTCCTGTTGTTCCAAGGAGGACTGGAAAATGTGAGAATCTCCCAGTCAGTTCCTCACAGCACACTTCAATCATTTCCTCCCACAGCATCAGGACCAGGGCTTTTCTCTCTTTGGTCCCACTAAGAGATTTCCACACAAACACCTCATCAGTGGGACTCTCAGAGCTACCAGCCCTTTGCTACAATCACAAAGCTCTTCATTGAAATCAATGATATCAAAGCTGGAATCCAATGAGTCCAAGTCTTCTGCTGATTCAGCATCACATTCATCTTTGCTCCTTGTTCTGCATCCCCACCATGGACTTCATTCCTTTCCAAGCCAGCCTTGAGTGTCCTTTATTCAGCTCATCCTCTGCTTTACTTTTACACCTGATTTTAGCTGCTTTATCTCTCTTTCAACACGTTTCTGTGCCTCAATCTTTTCTTCTCTCCCTCATAACAAGACAGCTTCTTCTGCCTGAGAACATGTTGGAGTGATTTACTAATCCAGGGCTGCTTATTGGGGAAAATACTTCCTGTTTTCAAAGTAATCCCCATTTTCCCCAGAAAGAAATGTAAGTAGAAATCGATGATCTAAGTGAGAACACGAGCCTTTAAAAAGTCCCAGTGGGTGCAGTCAAAGCAGTCCCTCAGTCCCAGTATAGAGTCTTTGGTCCAGACTGGAACAACTGTGTGCCCAGTTTGAGCTCTCTTCAGTGCTGCGACCTGACAGACCCAGAGGGGCCATCACATCACATTTAGAAGCTCCCCTAATGGAGCCACAACACATGTCCAATACTTAGTCTGTCTTGTTGGACCAACTGGAAGAAATGATTCAAGGACTTAGTCACAGAACAGAGATTCAAATCTCCAAAATCCAACTGGCTGCATCAGGACATATAGTCTGAAACTCTGCACAGTTTCCTGTTTGAAGCTGCTTCCTGTTGGCTTCAGCTGTTTGGAGTTTCCATTTTCTAAACTTCTACATTCTGAACCTTCTTCAGCTCTGAACAGATGATGAAACACTGAATGATTTCAAGCACTTTGTCTAATAAACTTACATCTTTCATTCTTTATACAGATTGTGTCGCTGTGGTTTGTCAGAGATCAGCTGTGATTATCTGGCAGCAGCACTGAAGTCCAACCCCTCCCATCTGAGAGAGCTGAACCTGTGGGGAAACAACCTGAAGCATCCAGATGTGAAGCAGCTGTCTGATCTTAAACGGAGTCCAGACTACAGACTGGAGACTCTGGGGTCAGTAGAGTGATGGAGTGAGTGGGTGGTGCTGTCAGCGGTATTGTACTAAACACAGTCAGTATGAAACAAAGATCCAGTGTTTCCTGTAAAGCTGCAGCTTCTCAGTGAAGCTGTGAGAGGAGAATGGTGACAGGCTTCAGGATTGGACACAAACACTTCCTTTTTCTGATCTTTATGGTCACCATAGTAACAGCTGACACGCTCTGATCAAACACTGTCAACAGCCAATCAGCTCTCTGAACAGAGCAGCACGCAGACCAATGACTGCATTCATTTCCAAGTTTAAAGCAGTGAAGAACACAGTCTGTAGGTGAGGAAGAATTTAGTGAGAGCAGATGTTTGGATGGAATTCCTCCAGTTAACAGCTGGAACCGTCCATCTGGATTGTTGGGCTTGTTGTTGGGGTTCCTACAGAGCTCAGAGTGGACACACCAAGGTTCTTCTAATGAATGAAAGTCCAAACTCAAACTAGGAGGGAAAAACATTTTCATCAACTTCAATAAAAATCCAAAGATTAGAAAAAGTGAAGCAACAATGAGTCCTAGTACAGTCCCAGCACTGAAGTCCCTGCTGCTCTTTATACTGGATGTGCTGCATCACTGACTGACAGCTGATGAAGAGTCTCTGGAAACACTCGTTTATCTCCTCTGCTCTTCCTTCTTCTCTCTGCAGGTGGAGGTGATGATGGTAAACAGGACGGTGTGTGTGCTGAGAGGAGGAGCTGTGTCCTGATGATCCAGAGAGGTTGAAGCAGCAGCAGCTTGTGTGTAGAGACGCTCTGACTGGGCCATGTTACTGGGAGGTGGAGAGGAGAGCTTCATCCAGCAGTGACTGACAGAGGAATGAAGTGCAGATGACTGTCAGTGCTGCAGAGCGAACTGCTCTGAGAACAGCTCCACTGTCAGACACAATGTAGAGTCCAGCATCATCCCTGTGTGTCCCTCTGGATCTGACAGAGGATCTCAGTGTATCTGGACGGCTCTGCTGCTGCTCTGTCCTTCTACAGTCTCTGCACAGTCTCTGTCTGACTCTGGCTTCAGACCCTCCTGGATCAAACTCACCTGGAAAGACTTTCAAACATCACTCAATAGATTTGAATACAGAATATATTTGATATACACTGTAGATGTACTGTAGAGTTGCAGTTTGTCACTTGTAAATACAGTCTGTGAGCAGCTATGAGCTGAAAGATCTTTCTAGAAACACAAAATGTTTTCACTCTTCTGTTGCTTTTTCATATATTTCCACAACATTAATATTGATCCCACCTGTCTCACCTGTTTCATGCTTTTATACATAATAACAGGACACGTGTGATCTGAGCGCTGCTGTGGTTGCTGTGCTGCACGTCTTCATTTAGATAACAGAGACATCTAGTGGTTCAGAGGAGAACTGCAGGAGGTGGAGCTGTGTTTTAGCATGGAAAACTTTTTATCTTTTAGGCGCAGATACAAATATGACAAGTATCAGTGTAAGATACAAAAGGTCACATCAGTCAGCAGAGGAACAGCGATCACACAGCAATGTAAGAATAGAAACATAACAGTGAATCTGGACATGTGTACAGATGGAAGCAAACAAACAGGATGTAACATTACATTAAAGCCACAAATGGGAAGAAAACAAAGCCAAAGGAAAATATATTTGATCTCAGGAATCCAAATCAGATGCTTTAGAGCAGGGGTCGGCAACCCTGGAGGAGCAGAGACCGAGGCGGCCGCCGGTCCGAGTGTCAGGTGAACTGAACTTCAGGTGAGAAGTTATGACCTGCAGTCTATCTGGGTCAGATATAAACCAAGTTTAGGTGGAGTTTATTTTCATTATGCTGACTTTTTACAGTCAGTTACAATAACTCGTACTGCGCACTAGCTAGCTAGCATGACGGAGTTTCTATACAGCTGGGTGGGTGCTATGATGTTACTGATAGTGAACTTTATTTTATTCATAAGGTTAGTTAGTAGAGTTGCCAACCGTCCTGTAAAAACTGAATCGTCTCGTATTCAGAGAAAATATTACTGCGTTTCGCATTGAGCTGAAAGGGAACACAGTTTGTCCCGGACTTCAGCTAGAATGAAAAAAAAGACACAAAGCTGGATTTATTCTGTGTCTTCTGCCTCTTCTCCTCTCCTTCTCTCCCGCTCTCTCTGCTGTTGCGACTTCAGAATCATCAGAATCAGAATACTTTATTAATCCCGAAGGAAATCAGGGTTACAGCAGGCAGCACACTAATGGCGCATGCACACTTACAAAGCAACCTTCTGACCAAACTTACACAAACATCACATTGAGAAGACATGTCAGAGAGGTAGGCTGATGGGAAAAAACAATGAAAATACATAACATGAGGTGAGAGGAGGAGAAAAAACTCCACTCAGACTGAGCTCCTAGTGGGAGAACAGTTTGAGAACAGAAAAAAACACCTCAGCACAAAAAGCACATGACTATCAACACACCATAGAAACACAAGACAAGCAACAGGGGCGGGTAAAGGGTGAGAGAGAGCCGGTGTAGACAGTGCATCCGGTCCTGCAGCATGTCTGCGCTGGTCCAGTCGACCGCCATCTTCCCCCGGAGGGGACAAGCATCGAAGGCCAGTGTGGGTCAAGTTACTTTGAAAAAGTAATTCAATTATAGTTGCTAGTTACTTCTTCAAAAAAGTAACTGAGTTACAATATTCTAAAAGTAATTAATTACTTGAAAAGTAACTATTGCGTTACTTAAAAAAAAACAAAGAACGTTTAACCCTCTGGGGTCCAGGGTATAATTGGCCACTTTTTACTACTGTTGATGTTTCCTCCACATTTCACCTTTAAAAACGATTTACTTTGCCTTGTTTGGTTTCATCCTTTTCAGCACAACCTCACGTGTCTGAATTTACAGTCATGTTTTCATTTTGACATATTGTATTAACACAATTGATCTAAAATCAGACAAAAAACATAAAATCAGAGTAGAAAAAGTTATATTTTTTACTGTAACAACCATAAACAACTTTAATGAATGATATTTCATAACTTTAAATGTGAATATTAATTGTCAATTTTATAATCCTATGCACAAGTTTTGCAAACAACAAAGTTATTTGCATTAATTTACCTTTTACCCTTTTTTTAAATAACCATTTCAAACTATTTACAGAACAATCAGCTGTTCTTCAATAAGATGCCACAAATTATTTGTGCCACTCCAAAAACATAATTTCTGTCCACTATAAAGGAGAACATCACAGCCTGATACCTGCAGGTCTGACAGCAGCAGGTGTATCACTGCTGTTTCTACCTGGAGACAGCAGTCGCCTCATTGTTCTGACACACAACACAAAACTATCCACAACACTACACACTAACTACACAAGACAGCACATTAACTACACACTCCAAACACGCTAAACGTCACAAATCTCACACATCTCAAAACTCTCTCTCTCTCTTTTCCTGCTCTCTCTCTCTCCCCCCAAACTTTCCCTGTTTTGTTTTGTGTTTTTGCTCATAAGCAGAGAGTGCTTGCTAGCGCTAACGTGACGAAACTATTGAGGAAAAAACGCCGCCTATATCTTGTTTATCACGACTCTGGTTTTACGTGGCCTATCGACACAATTTAAAAACTGGTATATGTCACCTTGTTGCTTTGTCTTTAAGTGGTCATGTGATTGGCTTACCACAACTACCTTATTCTTCCTCAGTCAAACAGCAGCACTCATGCGATTGTTTTGCCCCCTGAGCTCCAGGTGTTGTGCTAGACAGTGATGGTGATTACCGTCCGCGGGAGCGCGCAGCTGCTTAAAGCTGTAGCGTCCAGATTACTTACAGCTACTTCCTGTGACTGATATAAGATGCGGTAAACTGAACACAGCTTCAACCGTCTGTTTGTTGAAAAATAGTAACGGACCGCGTTTCCTTGTTAGTAACTGTAACGGCGTTGTAACGATAGGAATAGTAATTAGTTAGATTACTCGCTACTGAAAAAAGTAACGCCGTTACTTGGAACGCCGTTATTCCCATCACTGCACAAGAACATAAAAAAACGACACCAAAATATAAGCTTGTGAGTAATCCCACTATGACCAGCAGAGGGTGCTGAAGAGAAAGAACCTCTGCTGGTCATAACAAAAGGTTTCCAAGAATGTTTCTCTAAATAAAAATTAAAAAAGAGAAGCTGTAAACTAACCAGAGACACATGAGGTGAGGATGATGAGCAGCAGGATCCTGCAGATCATCTTCTCCCTGTGAGAGGAGACAGAGGTGAAGAGTCATCAACACATGAGGTCAAAGGTCAGTACAGCTACAAGAAGGAAAATCTACAGTCTGACTTCATTCACTCATTACAACATGTGAGCCTGTCAATGATCCTGATTATTCCACTGACTGAGCAAAACTACATGAACTACAACCACTGCAATGGAAGCAACCAGGAGGAAAACCTGCACTTTGATTCACATTTTAAGGTTTTCAGAGCTGCAGAAATGATTTTCAGTCACAAGGTGGCGCCATGTTTCAACTGACAGGAGGGTAATACTGAAGTCTTTTTTTTGTTTTAGCTTACCTCAAAATACTTTCAAACAGAACCTAGGCTGAGCTAATTAAATCTTACCAGATTTTTTTATTTAACTCAAACACTTGGAGTACAATAAAAAGGTAGTCCATGTCTTCGCACTTTACACAACATAGCTTGTTTACAAAATTATATTAGTGCTTTTTTTTCTATGGATGTGTCCCGTTTAAATGGACTAAAAGATACTTTTAACAGACGTGTAACCAACAAATAACACTCAAATTCAGAGCCACCATCCTGCATTCTTTCCATTTTATCTATTAAGATGATTTCCGGTTTTCAAAACATAAAAAAAAGATGTAGGAGGATTCAGGTCATTGCTCTGCTGTGGGGAACAAATAAAGGATTTTACACAGAGGAAGAACTTTTCTTGCTTTTATAGTCCACGTGACAATCAGTAAATCAGATTCTGATATTTTCAGACTTCTGTTTGTTTTAACAAAAAGATTTGATTCAAATTGAACTTTTAAAATGTGTGTTGTGGTGCATAAACATGACCTAATCTTAGGTACATTTTTATTTCAGGAAATGTTTAGTTTCAGGTGCTGCTGCTTCATTTTGTGTCTGTATTGGCTGACTGTCACAGTCACGTGTTAATGAAGAGAAAAAGAAAAGATTGTTTGCATATTTTCATTTTGTGCTCTCACTGCCTGACAGCTTTGACCCATTTCTGTTCAGGCATATTTATTAGTTAGATTTTCCATGAGGCACACATTCAGATGTGGACATATTTTGGTAACCGATTATTTAAACAGATTCTGGATCCATAAACACTTTATTAGTCTGACTCTGCTAAAACCTTGTCAAAACTTATGAAGGTTGTTGGAGATGCTGGAGATTTAGTTAAATGAAGCTTATGTGTAAGTTCATTACACATAAGCTTTCCCAAGTGTTTGGCTGCTGGTCGATTCATCACTTCCACTTTGCCATGCTGTAAAACTTAATGCTGATATCATTGCTCTAGTCCAATCATCTTTCTGCCTGCCCTCTTCAAGCTGATCAGCCTCCACTCTGGGTATTTTAAATTGCACTTCATCTTTCATCTTTCTCCCTTACAGACCAATTCGTACAACCCACCTCCTCCTTGTCTTTTCTTCTTCTCTACTAAAAATCTGTAACTGTTTTCATACCACTACAACTATTCTCATCATTAAAATCAAATATATGCACAACAGTCTGACTTACAGATGAAATCAATCCAGTCAGCTGATCAGAACCAGTTTATGTGGTGTGTGTACAACCACATGTGGGTTGTTGCCCGGTAACTAAAAACATGAAGGTGAGTCAGTAGCTATAGATAAGCAAACAGAGGAATGCAGACTGATCACCGTGGCATCGTTTCACTGATCAGGTATTTTACTGTCAGCATAATACTTTGTGTAGCACAAAACAGAAAGCACACAGAGTCCTGGATTTGAGCGACAGAATTCAAATCGTTGAAGAGACTAACATAAAGAAGAACAGGACACAAGAGAAGTATGAATTTCATCCTTTTCATATACTGTATGTTTCCTTCTGCTCTGTTTGTGTCTATTATGCATTAATGTGTTATTTTTTTATCCTCTTTGAGAGCATTTAAAAGCAACAGCTCTGAAAGTTAAATGTGTTATACTGACTGTATCAAATATTAGATAATGTGTTGATTCCAGAGGTGGGAAGTAACAAAGTGCAAATACTTTGTTACTGTAGTTAAGAACAATTTTCAGGTATCTGTTCTTTACTTGAGCATTTTTTTCTGACTACTTGTTACTTTTACCCCCTATATTTTTTAAACAAATATCTGTACTTTCTACTCCTCATATTCTAAAAACAGGCTGGTTACTTCTGGTCTAATGCATTTGGGACGAGTTATTATTTTGTCACTGTGAGCCTCCAAACATCTAAACAATTTAAGCCTAAACAGAAACACATGAAACACAATTATGTTTGTTTATCAAGGATGTAAAAAGTGCCAAAGTCACCATGATGTGTGAAAAAGTCAGGAGTTTAAAGCTGGATGATGTTTTTTTATTTGTTTGTTTGTTTTTGACACAATACTGGAATGACTGCAGAATGATTGCAGTTGCAGTATTTTAGCATCTAGCTAGCGCTACAGAAGAGGAGCGAGCATGAAAGGAATAATTTTTTAAGTGTCGGGTAATTTTAAATGCAAGGTTTTTATCAGCTCAACAAACATCAGCAAACAGACAAACTGTTTGTGTGCAGCTTGTCTCAGTGTGCTCCTGTCAGGCGACTCAGGAGGGAAAGTGGTGCTCTACCTGCAATGTGTACAGTGCGGGTGGAGTGCTGCTGACTTCGACTGAGAACATTGTCACGTGGTGGAAGGAATACTTCTAGGTCCTCCTTAATGCCACTGGCAGGTCTTCCGTGGATGAAGCAGAGACTGGGAACGACTCATCTATCTCTGGGGCTGAGGTCACTGAGGCAGTTAAACAACTCCTTGGTGGCAGGGCCCCTGGGGTGGATGAGGTTCAGCCTGAGTTCCTGAAGGATCTGGATGTTGTAGGGCTCTATTGGTTGACACACCTCTACAATGTTGCGTGGAGATCGGGGCAGTAACTCTTGATTGGCACACCAGGGGCGTGCTTTCCATCTTTAAGAAGGGGGGAACGGAGGGTGTGTTCCTACTATAGGGGGAGCACACTCCTCAGCCTCCCTGGGAAAGTCTGTGCCAGGGTGCTGGAAAGGCAAGTCCAACCATTACTCAAACCTCAGATACAAGAGGAACAATGTGGTTTTCATCCTGGTTGTGGAACACTGGACCAACTCTTTACCCTCTCAAGGATACTTGAGGGTGCATGGGAGTTTGCCCAACCAGTCTACATGTGTTTTGTGGACCTGGAGAAGGCATTCAATCGTGTCCCTTGGGGTATCCTGTGGGAGGTGCTTTGGGATTATGGGGTGTCTGGTCCATTGCTACAGGCCATTTGATCCTTATACAACCGTTGCAAGAGCTTGGGCCACATAGCCAGCAATAAGTTTGACTCATTGCCAGTGGGTGATAGACTCTGTCAGGGCCGCCCTTTGTCACAGATTCTGTTCATAATTTTTATGTAAAGGATTTCAGGGCGGAGCTAAGTGGCAGAAGGCTTTCACTTGGGTGGTCTCAGGATCTCATCTTTGCTGTTCACGGATGATGTGGTCCTGTTGGCCTCATCGAGTGATGGCCTCCAGCTCGCCTTGGAACGGTTCGCAGCTGAGTGTGAAGCAGTGGAAATGAGAATGAGCACCTCCAAATCTGAAGCCATGGTCCTCAGCCAGAAAAGGGTGGAGTGCCCACTCCTGGTCAGGGACGCAGATCCAGGACACGCTGGAGAGATTATATCTCTTGGTTGGCCTAGGAAGTGGCCGGGGAGAGGGAGGTCTCCTCCGCGACCTGGCCCTTGATTAGCAGAAGAAGATGATGGATGGTAGATGGCATTCAGATGCAGAGAACTTAATTATTTGTTTTTGTTAAAGTTTTTCTCTCATACGCTTGTGTTATCCCCTCTGTTAATTTCATTTATGTTTACTTGTGCAAGTTGTTTGCCTTCTGTGTCTTATATTTAGTTTAAGTGTAGATTCAGTAGTTTCTTGTTGTCCTTCTGATTGCCTCATGAGTATAAATAGTCCTGTTGTTCCTTTAGTTTCCATTTGATTTTATCTTGTTGACTTTTGTATTCTACACTTTGCATCAGACTAAATAAAATGGTTGCTTTTTGACCTCTGGAGTTAGCATCTCCAGGACTACCCAATTCATAACATAAATTATTCAGGTGACTTTCTAGCAAAACGAAGTTTGGGTTTGAAAATTGTTTTATCAGTTTAAGAAAACAAAGTTTGTCAAATGTGAGAAAAAAATTAAGTTCACCTGTTTTTCTGTCTTATTGCAGGAACTGAAAGTCCGAAGGAAAAACGCTGGAAGAAATTTAAAACTGCTTTTGTAATTGTACAGGTTGCATTTGCAGCTGCAGTTGCAGCAAAGATGGTCCTTTGAACTTGACAGGTTACACAGTAAATGCTGGGACTCGTCTGTTAGCAAGAGTGAGTTTGTGGTTCCTGTTTTAAACTGAGTTTTTTTGCTGCTGTGCCCTGATTTATGTGTATCTCAGATCTGCAGAATAAGAAAGAAGACTAGATCAGATGTAGAGCAAACAGATCATCTTCTCTTTAAACAGAAGTATTAATGTGAAGTTGCTCTCTTCTCTCTCATTCCACTGAATAAAACTTGCAGTCACTTAAAACCCACTGAAGATGTTTCAGTCAGTTACTACTTGACAATTTTTCTCACGTTCCATAGAAAAAAGATTCTGTCATTGCCAGATTGATGCGTCAGTCAGATGTGCTCTAGCCACCATCTAGTATTGATTATCTGTTTTCTGATGCCTTGAATTCATCTCTCAGTGCAGATCTCTCTGCGGTCAGAGTCCTGTGAACATTATTCGTGTGTGTGTGTGTGTGTGTGTGTGTGTGTGTGTGTGTGTGTGTGTGTGTGTGTGTGTGTGTGTGCATGCCTTTGGAGGCCTGCAGTGCCCTGATGGGCACTCTTGGAACTCAAACACCTCACCAACAATTCAGTTCATTGTTTTTCCCTGTTAACTCTGTAAACAAACCATTTGAACTTTTTACAGTGCTCCCCTTTTAGGTGACCATTCTGCTAGTACACAAAGTGTCAAGAGACTTTACAAGAAGACAGCAGCCTTGCTTGAGAGGGAAAAAGTCAGGTGAAGCAGCAAAATCATGATAGAACATATCGCATGTAAATAATAACATATACAACCCTGGTGATCTTGCTGGTCTTGATCCACAAGACTACTCTGACTAGCAATTCTATCAACCCACTTTTCCTTGACCTCATTGAAAACATCATCGAGGTCAAAGTAGTTTATATTGTATACAGAGAAAGCCAAAACAATCAAAAGACTCACTTTGAACAAGTACTTGGTGACAGTGGGAAGGGAAAACTCCCTTTTAATGGGAAAAAAGCTCTGCCAGAATCAGCCTCAGGGAGGGGCAGTCATCTGTCACAACCAATTGGGGGTAAGAAAATCGCAAAAAAACCAAAACCAAAACACTGTGGAGGAGTACGGAGGGCCAGGAGTGACAAAATGAATGATAATTAATTAATTAAATGTTTTAAATAAAATGAACGGACATTTAATTAATGTTCATAAATAAATAATAAAATAGTCAAATAATCAATTATAAACATCCATCCATCCATCCATTCGCTTCCGCTTATCCTTTCCAGGGTCGCAGGGGGCACTGGAGCCTATCCCAGCTGTCATAGGGCGAGAGGCGGGGTACATCCTGGACAGGTCGCCAGTCTGTCGCAGGGCCAACACACAGGGACAGACAACCATTCACGCTCACATTCACACCTAGTGACAATTTAGATTATCCAATTAACCTATCCCCTCAAACTGTATGTCTTTGGATGGTGGGAGGAAGCCGGAGTACCCGGAGAGAACATGCAAACTCCACACAGAAAGACCCCGGCCTGATGGTGGAATTGAACTCAGGACCTTCTTGCTGTGCGGCAACAGTGCTAACCACCGTGCCACCGTGCTGCCCAATTATAAACATGTTTATTATTTTAACTAAATAAAGGAAGCAGAGCTGCCATTAGTCCAGAGTAGAGGTCGATCCTTCCTTTACTCTCTGTGTTTGATGTCTCAGGTTTTCTTTCAGGTCTCATGGCTGCAGAGACACAAACAGGTATGAGTCACTTAAAGTAAATATAAAACATAAAATAAAAACAATCTGCAATAAAATAAATTACATCTAAGTAAAAAGTATGTTTGTTTAGTACTGACACAGAAGTGATAACCTTTAATTGATAAAAAAAATCTAAAAAATCTTTGAATTGAACCTGTTACTGGTTGTACAAACCAAAGGTCACTGAGAGGCCGAGGACAGGAAGTCTTGGAATGTTCGAATGAATTATCGAACAGAGGCTGATTAAAAGAATCTAATCAACATGAAAAACAATGAAAGAGATCATTCATTATTTTCCCCACCAAAATCCCCGGCAATGACAGTGATCAAAGTGAAGAAAAACTATCAGTTAGACCTTCAATGCTACCAACCAACACTTAAGGCTTCACAAACATTCAGGGAAGCTCTCAGAGCTCCAAACTGAATATAAAATGTGAGTGAGGAATTTAGGAGAGATTACATAAACCTGTCAGAGCAGCTCTGAGTGAGAAACGACTAAAACTTTACCTCAGTGAGGAGGAGTGACCGAGCCCTTTGATTTGGAGGAAAACATGAGACCACAGATCAAACACATAAATAACAGTTCAATCTCAGAGTTGGTGGATTGGACTAAAAATAAAGAAACTGGAAGTCAGACTGTAACTGTGTTCCGGTCCTGGGTCAGTGACCCAGTGTTTTGTATTTTGAATTATTTATAGTCTTGGATTTCATTGTTATTTATAGTTTCTAGTCTCTTGACTTCTGTTTTGTTTCTGTGCCTCCCAGTGTTCCTGATATCATGTCTTTTGTGAAGGTTTAGTTCTGTACTCTTGTTCTCCTTATTTGTCTCCGTGTGTTGTTTGCTTAGTTCTGAGTCTTAGTTCTCTGTCACTACGTCTTCCCCTGTGTTCCACGTTTAGTTACTTTTGTTTCCTCTGTTCTGAAGTCTGTCATGTTTCCATGTCTCAGTGTCAAGTCTGGTTTTGATTTCATACTTCCTGTTTTATTTTGATAGTCCTTGTCCTGTGCTCAGCAAGTTGAGATTTTCTACATGGTTTGATTATCCCAGCTGTGCTCTCCTCTCTCCTGCATTTGATTCACTCGTTATAATAATGGATTGCATTTATATAGTGCTTTTCAAGACTCTCAAAGCACTCTACACTATTTATTCACTCTCACATTCACATACTGGCGGAGGCTACAGTTGTAGCCACAGCTGCCCTGGGGCAGACTGACAGAAGCGAGGCTGCCATATCGCACCACCAGCCCCTCTGGCCAACACCAGTAGGTGGTAGGGTGAAGTGTCTTGCCCAAGGACACAACGACCAGGACAGACAGAGCTGGGGATCAAACCGGCAAACTTCCAGGTTACAAGATGAGCGTCCCAACCCCCTCGACCGTGGCTCCCTTGTATTTAAACCCTGTGTTTTCCTCTGTCCGTTGTAGCGTTGTTAGCCATCATACATCTGCTCTGTGTTTCTGCTGTGCTCCTGACAAGTTCCTAGTTCTCTGTTCCTGGTTAGTTTTCTAGTTTGAGTTCATGTTTCCAGTTTCTAGTCTAGTCTTCTTGTAGTTAGTGTTTGAGGGTTTTTTTCCCAGTGAATAAAGCTGCCACTTTGAATTTACCTTTTGTGTTTGAGACAAACTGACAAACTGATTAAATATTTTAAAACTCCTCAGTGGGTAAAGCTACAGGCTGATATTTATGCTGGTGTTCATTTATTGTGTTGGTGTGTTTAATACTTAATCCAAATGAATAAAACTGAGAAAATGGTTCAGCTTTTAACAACAACAACAACAACAACACCATCAGCTCTTAGACCCTAAATAATTCATAAAGTCAACTGTCTCAGTAGCCTCATCAAATAACAGTTTTACACAAAGTTGCCCATTTTTATTTCCTCACCTGGAGGAGAAACATTGTTCCAACATGTTTCTGTGAACTTTGTCTTTCTCTCTGCTGAAGAAACTCCTGAGCCTCTCACAAGTGCTTCTCGTCCCTCCTCACAGCTTTAGGAGCTCTTTTATAAAAAAAACTTAGATCTTAACAGGAACTTTGAAATTCTTAGATTTTTTTTCCTGTGCATGAGCTTTGAATTTTAACACGGAAAGAAACTTTTAGTGAATGTGGGCCCAGATAAAAAGGTGCTTAAATTAAATTTCAATCTTACCAAATAATTTGCACATTAATCACCAAAACTGCACAATAGGAAACAAAGTCACCATCATAAAAATTAACATTACATACTTCACTCTGACTTTGAACTGAATTCATTCATAGTTTACTGAAACAACTCACCAGTGATGTTGAGTCGACATCTTCCAACACTGAAGCCATCATCAGTGTTGACATCATACAGGTACAGACCCGAGTCATCAATCCTGAGTCTGGACAGTTGAAGTCTGATTCGTCCTTCTCTGAGGGCGTCTTTGTCACTCTGGACTCGTCCTGAAAACTTTGCATCCTGAGACTCTGACACCTCAACACCTTCATGAACATGATACTGGACTAAATCTTTATCAGCATTTACTCATCTTCTCCCTGTGAGAGGAGACAGAGGTGAAGAGTCATCAACACGTGAGGTCAAAGGTCAGTCAGTACAGCTAGAAGAAGGAAAATCTACAGTCTGACTTCATTCACTCATTACAACATGTGAGCCTGTTCATGATCCTGATTATTACACTGACTGAGCAAAACTACACGACCTACAACCACTGCAATGGAAGCAACCAGAAGGAAAACCTGCACTTTGATTCACATTTTAAGGTTTTCAGAGCTGCAGAAATGATTTTCAGTCACAAGGTGGCGCCATGTTTTAACTGACAAAAGGGTAATACTGAAGTCTTTCTTTTTTTGCTTGTTTGTTTTACCTTACCTTTCAAAAAGAACAACCTAGACTGAGCTAATTAAATCTTACCAGACTTTTTTTAGTACAATAAAAAGGGAGTCCATGTCTTGACACTTTTCTTTTTTTACATTTCACACTGATATAAACAAATTTTTTTCGGTACTGACTCAGGTTTCTGTGGTTCAGTCAGGTAAGAAATAAAAACATTTTTGTTTAGTAAATCTAAATTTTCTGAAGAAGAAACATTCAAATAAAGCCGTTCTCACTCAAAGCTCTTTATAGCTTATTTACCAACTTACTCAAGTGCTTTTTTTCTATGGATGTGTGCCCTTTTTAAATTGGCTAAAAGATGCTTTTAACAGATGTGTAAATAACAAATAACACTCAAATTCAGAGCAGCAGGAAGTAGACCTGGAGGAAAATACAACAAAGATCACATACATACTGTTGTTGTCTCCTCTTCTTTCAGATGCCAGCTGTTTGATTCTCTTCAGCAGATGTTTCATCAGTGACCACGTCCGTCCTGCCAAGACATGTGATTCATTTTCATTTGTACACAGGACTCTCTCTTTCTCTGGCTGTAATGAGTATGCGCTCACACCTGTCGGGGTATTTTAAGCCTGATCTAGAGAAAAACATCACATCAGATAAGACAGTCACATCAAAACTGCTTCTCTAAAGTCTGATCTCATATAAACTATTGTCAGTTCAGACCTTCGGGATTTATTTGGAGAAAGTTTAAGGAGCCAGCATGTGATTAAAGGCCTCATAGTAAAAAAGCAGAAACTAAGAAACTTTTAGTGTTTGCGTGTTCACATGATGCTGGTTTATGTTGCTAACTGTCATTTTTGTGTTGGTTTGTAGTTTTTCAGCCATCAGTGAGGTGTGAGCTGCATTCCTGACAGCAGCTGTATTTGTGTGAGGAAGGCTGTGTGAGGGCTGGAGCCTATCTCTGCTGTCTCAGGCGAGAAGCAGGGTACACCCTGGACAGGTTACCAGTCTGTCACAGGGCTGACACCATAGCCCTCACATTCACACCTATGGGCAATTTCTAGCAGTTTCTAGTTAACCGAATCCCACTAACTTCATGTCTTTGGACTGTGGGAGGAACCGAAGGTACCTGGAGAGAACCCATGCAAACCCAGAGAGAACATACAAACTGAACAAAAACCCCCAGTCTGATGGTGGAATTGAACTCAGGAACTTGTTGCTGTGCGGAAACAATGTTAATCACCGTGTCACCATCCTGCATTCTTTCTATTTTATCTATTGTGACTTTTAATGGTGATTCAGGACCAGTTTTCTTGTACTTTATTCGTCACATGACAACACTCAAAGTTGTCAGTACATGGCGCCCAGCACTCAGGAGGAAAATAAAGATCAGTCCAAGAGAAGTCCTGCACAGTAAGTCCTGCAGTGGTGTTGTACACAAGCTTCAGTTTTCAGCCTTTCTGATTGGACAGTTGAAGAGTTTATGATCACACAGCTCCCTGACACTGACCAGACCAGATCAGCAACCTTTGACTATGCAGAGCCATGAAGGTCAATCACTCACACATTTCTAACCATGTGCAACTATCAGTAAATGGAAAACTTTTAAGAATAATGCAAATTTGATGCAACACTTGTTTAGTTGCTGCTTTGATTTAGTAGATGATTTCAGTTTTTCAAAACATGAAAAAAATGATGCAGAAAGACCTAGGTCATTGCTCTGCTGCGGGGAACAAATAAAGAATTTTACACAGAGGAAGAACTTATGTTGCTTTTATAATGCATGTGACAAGCAGTAAATCAGATTCTGATATTTTCAGACTTCTTTTTTTTGTTTTAACAAAAAAATCTATACATTTTTATTTCAGGAAATGTTTGGTTTCAGGTGCTGCTGCTTAATTTTGCATCTGTATTGGCTGACTGTCACAGTCATGTGTTAACGAGGAGAAAAAGATGATTGTTTGCATATTTTCATTTTGTGCTCTAACTGCCTGGCAGCTTCTACCCATTTCTGTTCAGGCACATTTATTAGTTTGATTTTTTTTCATGAGACACATAGTTAGATGTGGATATATTTTGGTAGCATATTATTCAAACAGCTTCTGGATCCATAAACACTTTATTAGTCTGACTCTGCTAAAACCTTGTCAAAACTTATGAAGGTTGTTGTTGGAGATGCTGGAGATTTAGTTAAATGAAGCTTATGTGTAAGTTCATCAAGGAAGATCTGCAATCACTCGTCAGTGTGCTTTTCCAAGTGTTTGGCTGCTGGTCGATTCATTACATCACGTTCACTTTCTCATGCTCTAAAACATAATGCTGATATCGTTGCTGTAGTCCAATCATCTTTCTGCCTGCCCTCTTCAAGCTGATCAGCCTCCACTCTGTGTAGTGAGCCTTCATCTTAATACCAGCTCTTCACAAGGTCGTGTGTAAGTCCTCTACTGCACACAGACAGTAATGTTGGATATCCTGTTGTAAGAAGAATAGCTAATGAATGCTGAATTTAATGTGAGGTGTTGAGTGTGATACCTTTCCATGTTGGTCACAACCTGCAGTCACCTGATCAAAGAGAGATAATTGTTTAGAATTGTATTTACTCTATATCTTTTCCCAGTTTCTGTATGGATCCTTTTTGGGTTGTTACAAAGGCAGTGAGCTATCTCAAAATTATGAAATGGGTATAAAATTAGCATCCAAGTAAAGCTGAGTATGGGTTCTTAAATCTATGAAAATAGTTCAACAAGAGAGTACTGCTTCTAAGAACTGAAAGAATTTGGGTTGAGTTGAGTTTCAGCAGATGTGGCTCATCATATCACCAAAAAAAAAAAAAAACGGAGAATCAAGTCAAATCCCTGAACACCAACTGAACCCACAAAGCTCAAGACTTTCATAACACAGACTATGAGTCATCGGCTGTTTTATATAAGACACATTTTTTCTTTTTTCAGATGATCAGTGTGTCAAAATATTCAACAAACTGAATTATGGAGCCTCCTTCATTTCTTTAAATCTATGTAGGTTGTATAATTGTATTATCATGTATTATATATTAGGTTGTATTATCATGCTAAAGTTAACTGCAGTCTATAGTTAAACTATTCAGTCTTTTCTTTCTCAGTCTTGACTCTCTGAATGAATGTTTTCATTCTTACTGTGTGGAAACTTCCAACAATAACCAAATAAAGAATCATCAAGAATAATAAGTCCATGTATATTTAGGAATATATTTCTCTTTAGTAAAAGTAATTCAAAACTTACCAAATTTTCATCAGCGTTGTTCTTCAGTCTGCAGCTTTACTTTCTGCAGCATGGTGTATTTAATTAATTCATTATGGCAGTCCTGGCATTCCATACATGTGAACGCTCTATATATGTTTTGCAGGTGCCGACATGCCTTCATTCTGTACCTCAAGGTAAAGTGTTTGTATAATGATTATAAGTTGTCTTAATAATCCTTTATTTTTATTTATAGATGGAAGTCTGCAAATTTTTTTTGTACCAGGATTTTAGAAAATCTGAAGGGTCAGAAATTCCTGACTGAATATAACAGAGCTGTAAACAACTGAGGCTCTGACTGAATTTCACTCACTCTGTGTGCTGAAAAGTGGGGTCATGTTGCTGGTGGTGCAAAGTCTGAGATGTCAAAAAAACATGTCAATGTGGGAACAAACACATGATGGATCAAAGTTTATGTCTGCAAAGTCTTCTCAGGCGTGCTTTCCTTGAAAACCAGTTTCAGTTTAATAAACAACAAATGAGTTCAGAAAATGGAAGAACTTCATGAAACATTTCACATTTACCTCTGTGGAAAAGAAACACAGCTTACTCTAAGCAGAATATTTAAAGAAGAACAGAATTATAGATTTGTGATACACAGATAGGAAGTGAAGTGATTACATGTTTATTACAATGAAATAAAATTTTAAAACCTATCCAAAAAGATTTTCTAAACAAAGATTTTGAAATCGCTGATATTTTATCCGTCAATTTTAATTTATCAGCAGGATGAATATATGGTTTGGTGTGAATAGCAACCTACAAGTGGAGCATAGATATTCAGCATTGGTTAACAGATCACAGAGTTTTAAAGAAAATTTAATTGAAAATGTTCACATAAACTTTTTCTTAAAAAAACCAAAAAGACAGAAAATATAGATTTTACATTATTTCACATTCATTTTATTCTGTGATACGTCAGATAGGCTTTTTTTTCTGTCACTAGGTGACGCCATGTTCTGATTATTTAAGTCATTTCTTCCATCTTTAACACAGAAGACTTTCAGTCACTGGTGCGGTAAAGTTAGACCTAGATCACACATTGGTTCACATGAACAAAGCTGTGAACAGCTCGCTGTGTCAAAACGTGTCTTCAGCTTAATGTTTAGAGTCCAATGATTCATATTTGCTCTGTAAATGTTTCCAAAGTTCAGAGAACCTACAGCCGATGGTGTGCCTGAACGCATCTTCCTCCTATCGGACCCATGACTCACACGCTCACACTAAAAGCCACATCACATAAAAAAGATACATTCGCAGTTCTGAGGTAAAACAAGACTCAGTCTAGATGTTCACACAATCTGATGCTTTGACTCTTACGTGTCATGAACCTTTTGAGTTTTCTGTAGTTTCATGACTTTTTGCTTTGAGTTTCATTTCTCTTGAACTCTGTACTTTTCTTATAACAGCTTTTCCCGGCCGGTTTGTTTAGCATTTCTGTCGTGTCTGTCTTCGTGTTTGATTTAGAGCATAGCTGACCTGATGATTATATTTGTGCAGTTAGAAGAGTTTACAGTTATCCATTCATACCAGCAAACCTCTCTTTCTGAGAAAATGACTAAATGAGTCATTTTTAACGTGTGCTCTCGCTGTATATAAAGGTGGACATGTGTTCACTCTCTCTCCCTCTAATGATGAAGAACCACGTGCATCTACAGATTGGACAGGTTGGTAGGAGAACAGAGACAAGAGGAAAGAATGAAGTTAAATGTTAAATACTAAGCTCTAATCAGAATAACAGTCTTGCAGTTTAAAAGCTCAGTTTCAGTGAAAGTCTGTATGAAGTTTTTTGATAACTGACTTGTACTTGAAGCTTAATGTGAAATCATTCGAAAGTTTTTGCTCACCTTGTGACTGACTCTCTGTTTAAACAGCGAATTATTATTATTATTAATTATTTCTTTTGTGTGTGTGTGTGTGGTGTTGTTGGACTGTGAGATCTTAGTTTACAGTCGGGTTTGTCTGTTAGATGATCTCGTTCCTCTGAGGACGGCCAGAGTCCTGCTTTGTGGTGTTGCTCTCTGGAGCGCAATATATTAATGCCTACTGAGATATTATTGATGGGATCATAACTTATAAGGTATGAAGATGCATCATTACAATAATAATTCTTCATTTTAGACTGTAGGTTTTATTAGTGTCACAACAGTTATGACCACATGGTTACAGGGTCACACACTCCTGTTTTCTGTGTGATTCACCTGTCTATTCGAATGTTACTGTTCCTTAAAAATCTAAAGACCCTTTTAAAAATGTCATTTAGAGAAAATCTGATGCTGTGAAAGCCTTAAACATTAATTCTGCTACTGGCTGAATTATTTTCTCATCGCTTTGTGTGACGTGATATAATTTGTAGTTTCCTTTGTGATGAACAGAATCAACTTTTTTGTGATTGTGCAGGTTTTTCTTCTGGTTGCTTTCATTGCAGTGGCTGTAGTTCTTGTAGTTTCAGTCAATTCAATTCAATTTATTTATATAGCACTCTTCACAGGATAAAAACCACAAAGTGCAGTAGTCAAACAGGGTAATAATCAGGATTATGAAGAGGATCAGATGCTGTAATGAATGAATGAAGTCAGACTGTAGATTTTCCTTCTTCTAGCTGTACTGACTGACCTTTGACCTCATGTGTTGATGACTCTTCCCCTCTGTCTCCTCTCACAGGGAGAAGATGATCTGCAGCATCCTGCTGCTCATCATCCTCACCTCATGTGTCTCTGGTTAGTTTATAGCTCTCTTTTGTTATTTAGAGAAACATTCTTGGAAAACGTGTATGAACTTAAGTGTTAGCAGTGACAGGTTTTTTGAATTCATGTGATTGACTGACATGTTTTTGTCTCCTGCAGCAGCAACAGACTGGCCAGAACCTGAGAGAAAATCCGAAACATCACTCACAGAAAGTTGAGACAATGATTCAGTCTCAGTCTTCACACAAACTGATGTTTTGAGTTTTCTGCAGTTTAATTACTTTTTGAGTTTTCATTTCTCTTGAACTCTGTTTTTCCTATAACAGCTGTTTTAAAAAAATGTATATTTTATCTTCACATCTAATTCTGTTCATGCGTGGAGTTTGTTTTATCTTTTCTTCCTCGACCTCCTGAGTCTTCCTGTCTCCTTTGTGTTTCCATGTGTCATTCAGTCTCTATGTTTGTCTTTTTGTGTCGAACTAGTCTCATTTCGCAGTTCTGTTGTGTCGGTCTTCATGTTTTAATTTCGTGATTGTTGTTCTCTGTTGTTCTGTTTTGCATTAATTTCCACTTACCTTGTCTCATTTTTTGGATTACTTTCAGCTGTCCCCCAACTCTTACTTCTACCCTAAAACTGAAACACACAACAGTTGAGATCGGTTTCATTAAAATATGAGTTTTACTGCTGAGCAGCAGAGCGGGACTCAACTCTAAAAAGTAAGAGTGAGAACAGAGGGAGAGCAGAGAGAGAGAGTTATGGTTAATTTTTTTGTGTGAAATAGAAACGTTTTCACTGCCATATAAAACAAGTTTAACCTGAAAAATATGCACAGCTCCTCTTTAAAAAAAATCCCGACAGCAGCTCAAAAAAAATAAAATCTCTAAATGAGGTATTTATAATAATAATGTGTTACTCATTATTATGACAGGGAAGTTGTGGCTCGAGAGTCAGCGGTCTAGGGCACTGAACCAGAATAGAGTCAGGTTGGTTCTGAGAAGTGGCGAGCAAGGTCCAGTTGAAAACGTCTGAAGTCTTACTTGTTTGTAGGTGGAGTAAGTTGGAGGGGAAGGCGAGTGTTTGTGGCCTGAGTCCAGTGAGGATTGATCCAGAGGTTCCAAGTAGTAAAGCAGGGAGGGAGGCAGGTGTGGTTAGAAAGCATTCAATGAGAGATTACCGGCTGTGGTGGAGCAGAAGTGACCAGCGTCCAGGTCGGAGAAGTTACAGTAAGATTGAGAGAGTATTTCCGTGAACTGGCAAAGACAAGAGAACAAGGTAAGTAGCAGGCACTATGACTAACACAGGATACGAGAAGCCATGAAGAAACATAGGTCAGCAGACATTCTGGCAAGGGTTAGTTGTGAGCGCTGGTGTTAAGTACTGCCAGTCTAATCAGCTCCAGATGGAAGCCCTGGGAGGAGTGATGATGACTCCACCCAGAGGAGGAGGGCCAGGCACTATGCAAAACACTGACGCACCCAATAAATAGAAGCAATAACATTAAAAACGACTACTTAACTTCTTTAATTGCAAGTCCCGCCTCAAATTAGTTTGGCCCATCCACAGCAGTGCCTGGGTCAGAGTCTGCATCACTAATCTTATTGGAGAAGGCACATTTATAAAACTCAAATGTGGTAAACTGAACGCCTGCTTTGTGTCAAGGCTGCACTCGCTGGGAGTGTTAAAATAAATGTAGTCATCATTTGTGTGTTTGTTGTCATCCTTCTCTGCGTCATAGACACTCTGAGTCCTTTTTGAAGTGTAGGGGAGGCACAGGAGTGTCGAGTTATTTAAAAAAAACTTCCCATTGTGTTTAGGCTGAAATGAAATGTGAATGTGAAACTCATAGAAAGGAATCAGGCTGAATATTTAAAAGATCATCGTTCATCGTTTCCCTGTGAAGACAAAACAGTTTGATTCGAGGAAAAAACTATTTAACCAGTTTGTAGACTAATCAGGACATAAAACAGAAATACTATATTTATAAAAAAACATAGTTAGTTTGGATATTTTGTTCTTTTTCTTATTGCTATGATTATCATAAAAGCACCTGTTGACATCAGAGTGCAGCAAAACTATGGAAACATGTACAAACCAACCAGCTTTAAACTCAAGGTGATGTACAACGAAAGGAGAGTGGGAAAGGACCCACCACCAGAGAGGTCACACGTTTCACATCCAAGCACAAACACAAGAAGTCCCAAGAAGCATTTTAGCTAAGTTTTGGGAAACTTTTAAGCGCTCCCCTCTGGTGACCAAAATGTGCAACTACACAAAACTGTAAAATGAACATATTCAAGTGCACAAACCGTGCAGATAACAAAATAGCACAAACAATAAAATTACACTATAAGATTTATGAGGGACAGCTTTGGCCACGTGCTTAATCTTGTCCCTTGTGCACAGCTCCACTGAAACATCTATCCTCCAGCATCTGTCTCTGCTCCATGTGTGGGAGGAGTGAGCATCACCCTTTGTGGGCAGGGTTATGTAGTCCTGTCCTCTTTATAAGCAGAGGTGGGAGTAAATTGAATCTCTTACACTCCACACCATTTTGCTGTCTGCCAACTGCCAATAAACCCTATATAAAAGAAGAAGATGTTGAATCTCTTTGTTGGAGGTTGGAGCTGCGAGTGTCAGGGCTTGTGTGTGGATGTGAAGTGGTGACCCAAACGCAGGACTCGTTGATTAGTGAAGGATTACCAAGATGTTTATTGTAGGTTGGATGAACAGAACATGAATGAATATTGACTGACTGGCTAACTGAACTGAAAACACACATGGGAATGGCAGTGACAACATCAATGACACGACAAAGGACCGAAGAGAACTGAGGGCTTAAATGCATGACTAACGATGACATTAGTGGAGACAGGTAAGTAACGGCTGAACTTAGTCTAACTAATGATGCATGGAATCAACTGGAACACAATACACAGGTAGACAGGCTGGCACAGAAAACAGAAAGTGAAAAACATGGATGTGGAAAATAAACTGAACATGACAAAACTGAAAACACTGGGTGAACCACCGAGGAACCCTGACAGCGAGTAAGTGCCCTCAGTGCAGAATGATGGTGTGACTGATTTCTGAAGACAGACTGATTTGGGTTTTGTAGAAAGTTTCATTTTCAGTCCTGTGAGAAGCTAACAGCAGACCCTCTTCTTGTATTACTGTACCTAGAACAAGTGTTTTACTTATTCTAGGGACATATTTCCAGACTGCTGCATACATGCTGCTGTGTACATGTTAAGGGTATTGCGCATTACAAACCGTCTGTTGGCCTGAATGGTGATAATCACTCGCGTTTTTATATACTGCCCGTAGAAAGTGCCCTGTTTATGTGAACTGTTTAATTGTTTAAGCGCCTCACTATTGTCTGTCACTGTTTGTTTATAGCTTATTTCTCAAATATTTATGCGGGACTTGTTTTCTGTGTTTGGTTTGTTCCATTGGTGCTGATTTTACAAGATTTCTTAGAAATAAAACTCAAATGTGGTAAAGTGAATGCATGCATCCTGTCAAAGCTGTGCTCACTGGGAAAATAAATTTGAACAGACATAATTTGTGTAAACCTGTACAACACCTCCCACACAGTCTGTTAAACCACACAGTTTAACAGACACAGAGGTTGTGTGTTATCACTTTAAACTGGCATGATTCGTAGAGATTAACCGAGTAAGGCGGGGATTTCGAGCAGTTGATGAGTTACAGTTCATATTTTTGCTGCCACGTTGGAGAAACTGTGTGTATCCAGAAAACCCAACATGGAAAAACAAACAAACAAAAATTAAAGTTTTTACGTTCAGGTGCAGCATGGAGCTGTGTGGGTCACTGTGAATTTTGCATGCAGTCAGAGCCCAGAACAAAACATCAAACTAAACTAAACTTAATGTCCAAATTTTTTCAGAGACTCTGTTTTATTCAGTGTTCTTTTTATTCTGAAGCTTCAACTGAAACATCAGTTTATCAGTGACGATCTTGTATATGAGAGTGAACTCCCGCAGTGGCAATAATCAGAGAAAACTCCACTTAAATGTTTTATAAAATTCTCTTTCGACACATTTCCTGTGTAGACTCTGATCTGAATCAAATCAGAAATTCTGCTCATTCTGTTTTTCCCCTTGTGACAACAACATTTCTAAATGGGACTGTGCTTTGGTGTTTCTGCAGTTTCTTCTTGATTTTTGTAATGAATTAAGTGTCAAAAAATGAGTGTCTGCCTCTGTTTCTTGAAATTGTGGCGACTAAACTTTGACCACATGAATGAACCTCCCTAATTTATTCATTTATTTATTAATCATGACCCGTAAAATAGGAATCGATGTGTGACTTTCACTTTGAAAAGTAATGAAATGACATGATTTACTAAAGTTGCTAGAAAACAACTGACGGTTCTGATGACTCCAACACTGAAAAGAAACCATCTAGCATTGATCCTGATGTGATAACTGTGGAGCCATTCACCTGCAACAAGAGCATTGACTCTGTCCTCTAACTGTGCCCCCCTCTCCCTGTTAATGCCCTACCTGGCCCCCCTGGCAAAACATTTGCTAGACCCGCCCCTGCACAGTTACCAGCTGTCAGCTACGTAAAAAAAGGATCCTGGTGTTATGAACTGTTTCTGAGAGACAAATAACTTCCCTTCAACTCATTCATGTCACCTAAAAAGTAAACCCGTTTCTCCATCAGTGATGTACACTGTCTTGTTGGTATATATGTATCAATCTAATAAACTTAAACCTACACCATCCTCCCTATTCTGGTATTCTAAACCAAGGGCGTAGATTTGGTTTAGCATTGGTGGGGACGGATGATTCAACCACCGAACCCTGCCCTGTTTTTTTTTTTTCCTTTTGTCTTTGCTTCTTGATAAAAAAAAAGGAGAAATATACTTGCCTACATGTGCTATTCTACATGCTTTTAAACCATTTAAAATTACAAATCATAGTTTTATATGTGAATTATATAATGTTAAATTACAATTAAACAAATGACTGATTTTAGACTTTAGTTTACTTCAGCCATATTCCATATGAATCAGGTATCATACAAAAATAAAAAAAAGCTTCAAATAGAGTCATGACAATAAAAGAATATGACTTTAAGGACCTAACAACATTACTTCAGTTATAGTACACCAACATCTCTGATACATTAGCACCAGAGATGGGCAGTAACGCGTTACTGTAATCTGATTACTTTTTTCAAGTAACGAGTAATGTAAGGGATTACTGTTGCAAAAACGGTAATTAGATTACCGTTACTTTCCCGTAGGAACGCTGCGTTACTGCGTTACTAAAACCGTGATTTCTTGCGAGAATGTCTCATGACAGTGACGTAAGCAAGTGCAACGTTCGTGACAACAGCTGTGTGCAGATCAACAATGGACAGTGCGGGAGAGAGTTTGAGCATGCAGCGTTTAAAGCGTGGAAGTACTGACCTTACTTTAAGTTTGATTCCATAAAAAGTGGCATAAACATTAGTGTCCGTTGTGCGTGGGAAGAAAACTTCTTTTTACAGCGAAAAAAACCCCTAAACTTCCAAGCAAGCAGCGAGTGCGCTACGACGTAATGTGAAATTCACAGAGAAACTCGCGGATTCTTCAACTGACCGCTGCGGCACACCTGCACCAGGGTAAACCTCCGCCTACCCCACTCCTGCTTCACAGGTGAAAATAGAGCAACTAGTCTTTGACTTTATTTATTTTCTGCTGTGTTTTACTTGCATCTATTTGAAAGAGTGAGTGTAAACACAAAAAAATATTTTATTTTATGTGCTGGAATGTGCAGAAAATAGGTTTAAATGTTAAACAAATTTCTTCCAGTCAGAGAATGTTGCATATAATTAAGTTTTTGCTTGATGCATAAAGTTAAAAGATTTAAAGTTTAAAGTTTTAAAAAGAGACTTTTCCATTTGATTACATTTCGTATGATGGATTATGCAGAAAAAGTAGAATTGGGCTGAAAGATCTATCGCTTTATCACCTATTCAGGTTGTAAATCGTGTTTTTAAAAAGTAACTAAGTAACTAAGTAATTAATTACTTTTGAAAATAAGTAATTAATAAAGTAACAGGATTACTTTTGGGGAAGTAATCAGTAATTAGTAACTGATTACTTTTTCAAGTAACTTGACCAACACTGATTAGCACTAAGGGAACACTGAATGACCTGCTGGTTTTTGTCCATAAAACTACTCATCTAAGATGACCAGAAAGTAAAAGATCTCTCAGCAAAATTATGCAACAATTTAGGCACTATTGCCCCGATCAAATCAGTGAGCTGGGACTTTTTATTCTAAACATGAACTACTGTTACAGCAACAGACATGGACTACTGGTGCCCCACACAACAACTCAATGTCCACTATGTGAAGGATACTATACTGTCCTGGTGGACATGGCAACACTTTTTCATGGTTACATACAGTTTTAGACTGATGTGGGCCAAAGCCTAGCACATACTTGCCAACCTTGAGACCTCAGAATTAGGGAGACATTCAAAGGGGTTTTACAGTGTTTACTTATCGGAAAAAAATAAGTTAAATGTCACCGGCGGGTGTCCAAATTCAGAGGCTCCGTCCACCTGAGGACCCGGCCTTCGCGGTCTAAGTGGGCCTCCAAAGCCGGGTAGACCGGAAATGAGCGACTGTGAAATTGGGGGGTCAAGCCTTCATAATTACGTCACCTCTGCCATCTGCTCCTTGCTGTCCAAATAAAATAAAATATAACCGGACGCTTATGTAGATTCTCGACCATCTCACACTTCTGTTTAATCAGTTTTCTGTTTGACATTTATTCAGCTGTGTGAAAACCCCGGAGGAACCCCCGAGGATTAATAAAGTTTTATTTAATCTAATCTAATCTAATAACTTTAATCTCAGCCAAACCGATTTACTCATGAACAAATAAAACACTGAAAAAGGCCAAACAATAACATGTTTAAGTTATTTGAAGTTTACACAGCTACATTCTCGCCTGAAAATATGTTAAAAGTTTATTTCGCGACCCAGAAAGAGTAATAAGAGTAATATTAATACTAAGTAGCTGCAGTAGTAGTAGCCATTGTTGGAAACTGGAATTGGCTGGGCCAGTCTAGGATATGGTTTTTCAATTTTGTTGTCTGGGTGGAAAATCGGGAGAAATTGGGGCGAATGGTGGCTCTGGGAGATTTTCGGGAGGGGCACTGAAATTTGGGATTCTCCCGGAAAAATGGGGAGGGTTGGCATGTATGGCCTGGTATTGCCTGTAACGTTATTATGACGGACAGATTTTATGAGTGAACTTGACTTTAAGTGACTTACAGGTTTCTTTGAAAAATACTTTCTTATAACCAGGTTCTTCCTTTTTGCTACCATCCTCCTCTCCTCCTTGCAGGTCCTCACAGCGCAGGCTTGGTGCTGCTAAAACTAAACAGAGCTCCCTGAAAGGCACAGCCAATCACATTGGCCATATTTGTCACATGAGGTAGGACTCCAGTAGAGAACGTAATTTAACTCTTTCTGCACCGCTGGGCGAATGAGACGTTGACAGATCTTTTTTTTCTTTCTATCAGTTTTGTTTTTCTTTACTCGAAGAGATCAAATTATTGGTGGGGACAATTCAATAATAGCTGGATATTGGTGGGGACACGTCCCTTCCGTCCATGCCAAATCGACGCAGTACTTAGCTGAAACCCAAAGACTGCTTGGTCGAGTTAACCTCCTGAACTATCTACAACACATGGTGGAAACCTGAAATTAAGACAAAGAAGGCTAGAGGTGAGACATGATCATTACTGAATATTAAAAATAACAAATGACAGATTTTGTGATATTTCCATCAATTATTTATTTACCACATCAATTAACAGCATGGCAGGGTAAAATATTTTTCTAGCATGTCAACCTTTAAAAAGTGAAAGGAGACAGAAAGACAGGTGAGAAGAATAAAACTTAATTGACTTTTTGATGGCATTTTTACACACAGTACTGGTACAGAATCTAGAAAATGTGGGAAAACACTGGCATCATAAACAGTACTTAGCTACTTCTGAAGAAATTATGATGGGACCCTGAAAAAAAATTACTATGTACAATAATGGATTTCTATACATTTTACATCAGATGAAAACGTTTGTTGTAAGATTCAGATAATTATTTAATATATTATTTAATAAAAGCTAGATATTTTAAATGAGAATAAGAAAGAAAAGTATATCTTTCCCTGTTAATGCCCTACCTGCCCCCCTGGCAAAACTTTGCTAGACCCGCCCCTGCACAGTTACCAGCTGTCAGCTACATAGAAAAGGATCCTGGTGTTATTTGTCTCTCAGAAACAGTTCATAACTTCCCTTCAACTCATTCATGTCACCTAAAAGGTAAACCTGTTTCTCCATCACCTGTTCAGCTCTGATGATTCAGTAAGGACATCTCCTGGTTTCATCTGCATGTTTCCCTCTCACCAGATAACCAAACCGATATCATGACCAGCAGCTTTACAGCTGTGGCTCCAGCAAACATCAGCTGATACTAGAAATTAATATTAAATAAATTCTAACAACAGCTGATAAGGCTTAAACGTGCTGATGTTGTTTAACACGACCGCCGCTGGTTTCTTCTTTCTGGCGTGAAACACAAACAAGAGAGATGGGACTTGCGTCAGAAAAGCCGATCAGCTGCTCATTGATCAGTTTCATGATTGAAGTAGCAACAGGAGAGGGAGGGGGAGAGAATGAGAGAAGAAGAAACAGCTGTCCAGCGTAAAGATGCAAAATAACTCCAGCTTTGTGTCTTTTTTTTTCATTCTAGCTGAAGTCCGGGCCAAACTGTGTTCCTTTTCAGCTCAATACGAAACACGCAATATTTTCTCTGAATGCGGGATGACTCCGTTTTTTACGGGATGGTTGGCAACTCTACTAACTAACCTTATGAATAAAATAAAGTTCACTATTAGTAACATCACACCACCCGCCCAGCAGTATAGAACAATTGAGTTAGCTTTACACATCTCCCAGCATCTGGCCAATCCACCACCTTTCATTGTTTATACTGTTACGGGGAAAAAACAAAACAAAAAAAACATCGGCCCATAAAAAAGAAAAATCGCTAACGGCGCACCGAGTCCAGCTATGGCTGCATATGTGTTTAGTAGTAATTTGTTTTTGTAAGGCATTGCCATATTGGAATCCCGACTTCTCTGACGAGGCTAACCAGAACACCGTTTACTCAAGTGTGATATTATTCCCAGGTCTGTGTTCCGATTTCCGAGGTAAGTCGAACGCAACACACAAAGTAACGAATAACGACCCATCTAAATCCCAGTAATGATTAACGTATTCCTGATTTTGGCCTGTATTTGGCCTGGCCTGTATTTCTTTAGCGCTTCACTTAGTCCCTATGGACCCCAAAGCGCTTTACACTACATTCAGTCATCCACCTATTCACACACACATTCACACACTGGTGATGGCAAGCTACATTGTAGCCACAGCTGCCCTGCCCTTTTGGCATAATAACTAGTTACCGTGCTCGTTACCACAATAATAACGTAGTTACTGTAACGCATTAGTCCCTACACTACTGATGAATCACTGCAGCTCCAGTATATTGTTGCATTTGACAACCCACTACAGCAACTACAGAATAAAACCACTAACCAGACTGATGACAGATTTCAAACATGCTGAATATGAAGAGTAGTATCATTTAAACTCACATGATTATCAGCCATAAGAACAAATTCAGATTTATATTGATGTAAGGTATATAAATGTAAGTACAGTTTGAATCAGTGCAATATTATTTTCACACATCAATGGACCACTGAACTTCTCAGCTTCTAAAATGTAAAGCCTCATTTAGAAACTACACAAGTACATATAATGGTCAGGGATCAACATGAACCTGTCTTCTCTATTTGACTTTAATCAACTCTGCAGTGTCTCCATCTTTCCAAAGCCAAAGTCCAGCATAGAGCGGCTGAGTGAATGTGGTCTGGACTCTGTGGAGGAGAGTCATGGTTTCAGAGACGCTGTAGAAAGACAGAATACCTGCTCTGTGATCCAGGTACACTCCTACTCTGGAGGACCGAGGACCTGAGAGGTCAGTTCGGACATTGTTGTGCCAAAATGTAAAACTTTTTACGTACCAATATAATGCCCACGATATGTCAGTATTTCCAAATCCACATTCACTGCCCTTCCCTGTTCTGCTGATATTCTTGTATGTAACTGCTACACAAGCGTTGACCCCGCTCCACTCCACCTCCCAGTAACAACATCCAGTCAGACTCTCTCTACTCAGGACCTGATACCTTCCAGTGAATCTGTCTGGATGATCAGAATAAGACTGTTGTTGTTTCATTAATGTTACTTTTCTGTTCCCATCAGATAATAACAGATGTGTGTTTGCTGTGTTTGGATCCAGTGTGATTTCATGTGAATATTTTAAGAATCCAGCTCTGGTCTTTCGCTCTGGTGACAGTAAAACATCCACTTCAGTGACTGTCAGTGAGATGTTTGTCCATTCCTCTCTCAGAATGTCCTGTAGTTTATCTCTGGTCTCTGACACAGCTGCTGTCACATCCTCAAAGTAGCTCAGAGGACGAATATTGATGCTGGATGAGTGTGTAGACTCACTGAGGGCTGACAGTGAGGGGTAGTTGTGTAGAAACTGGTTGTGATCCTCTGTGTGTGAGAGCTGCTCCAGCTCGCCGTCTTTCCTCTTCAGCTCAGCGATCTCCTGCTCCAGCTTCTCCTGAAGCTCTTTGACTCGACTCACTTCAGTTTCCTGCTGGGATCTGACCTGCTGCTTCACATCAGAGCTTCTTTTCTGGATGAGACGGATCAGCTCAGTGAACATCTTCTCACTGTCCTCCACTGCTTTATCAGCAGAGCCATTGATGGCCTCCACCTCCTGTTGAAGCAGCTTCACATCTTTCTCTCGCTCCTGGATTCTCTGCTGGATGTTTAGTCGTCTCACCTCGAGCTCCTTCTGCTTCTCAGTCCTTTCTGCTGCAGCTGGGACTGTTTCATGGCCTTTATGTTCATCCATTGTGCAGAGATAACAGATACTCTGCTGATCAGTACGACAGAAAATCTTCATCACCTCATCATGACGAGAGCAGATGTTCTCCTGGAGCTTCTTGGAGGGGGCCACCAGGTTGTGTTTCTTAAACTGAACTACATCACAGTGAGGTTGGAGGTGTTTCTCACAGTAAGAAATTAAACAGACTAAACAGGACTTGATGGCTTTCAGCTTCCTCCCAGTGCAGACATCACAGGCCACATCTTCAGGTCCAGCATAGCAGTGATCAGCTGGAGCAGCTTGGAGTCCAGTCTTCTTCAGCTGCTCCACTAAACCTGCTAACATGATGTTTTTCTCCAGGACAGGCCTCGGTGTGAAAGTCTTCCTGCACTGAGGGCAGCTGTGGATTCCCTTCCTGTCCTCTTCATCCCAGAAACCTTTAATACAGTTCATGCAGTAGCTGTGTCCACAGGGAATAGCCACCGGATCCTTCAGTAGATCCAAACAGATGGAACAAGAGAAGGTTTCTCGGTCCAGCTGAACTCCTTTCTGTGCCATTTCTCCTCTCAGTGTCAGTGACTGTGTGAGTTTCTCTTCCTTATAACTGAAACCAGTCTGAGCTCTGATCTCAACAACATGTGTTTCTGCAGTGAATGGAGCCTGTCAGCTCTTACACGTCACCACATGTTGGTTACACCCATGTTCAAAGTGTAGATCTGAAGGGGAGGGAACGAGGAAACACGTGGACAGAGAGGAGGTGCTGTGTTTAAGAGCAGGAAGAAGAGGGAGGGTTATCAGGCTGTGCTTCACTCCAGGAAGAGGAGCAGCTTGAGAGCGATACTGTGTGTTTAACCCTTTATTTTCTGCTTACATCAACTTTTAAGCTTGTTAACACTTTCTTCTAGATAAATAAACTTCACTTTAGAAATGTCAGAGTTCTCACTGAAGTTAACAAACAGTCCTTCAGTTTTAGTCAATGCAGGAGGATAATGATCCTAAACATACAGATAAAGCAGCCACTGACATGATGCTTATGTTGCATTTCAGTTTATGTTTATTTTAAAATGTTTCTGTCCCTCAAACACCATCAAAGGTGAGAGGGTGCAGCAGGTGTAGTAGTTGGTATATGAGGCAGTAAACAAATTAAATGGTTTTCAAATACAGTCATCTCCATAAAAATGTGATAAATGTTTGACAGGAATAAAAAAGAAACTCTGACTCCTTCTTTAAAAGTATTTTTCTGTTATTACGGTCGAGTTAATCACAACAATAATCTTGAGTAGGGACGTGGCTAAATACAGGTATGTATTAATATTAACCCTTTATTGACCAAGTATCATGCAGGCTGTCTGGACTTATTTGGTAGTTTTGGCTGTAAAATGGCCAGAAATCATACTATAAGTGAATGTTTTTGCTCCTTTTCTCAGAAAAACCTCAGCTTTCAATATCTAGCATTCATTTTACATTATTGTATTGTTAAGACAATGGAACAATAGTTTAAAGTGGAAAAAAACAGACTCTGTCTTATCAGATTTATAGTTAAGTGGAAACTGATATTCAACAGGAACAAAATGTAATATAACATCAACTTTAAATATGAATTATAATAAATATGTACAAAAGGCTTTTGAGCCTAGGCCACTCAGTTTTTAAATCTCCAGGCCTTTTTTGGGGCATTGCCACTTCCCACAGCAGAATAAGAATAAGAATGAGCAGTAGGATTTAAGATTGTAATAACGGACTGAGATAGAAGATGGCAGCACTGCATGAAGAAGGATGCCAGCTGCCGTTAAATCCCAAGGAAGAAAAAGCAGTCTTCGGTAGGGATGGGTATTGATAAGATTTTAACGATTCCGATTCCATTTTCGATTCTGTTTAACGATTCGATTCTTTATCGATTCTCTTATCGATTCTTGTTTTTAAAAAGGAGAACACTAAGGTCGATTAGCTTAGAACTGTTTTATATCTTCTCTTTCAACAAGATAGAAATTTAGGAGTAACATGGCCTTACAAACCCAACAGTGAGATCTTAAGAGATCCACAGCCTACGGCTCTTCAATGGGATGTCACAGGGTCCCCGGGGAAAATTGTAAACGTAAAATAATAAAATAAATATTCTTCTGTAGCAATAACAAAGTATAACATAAATTATTCTGTAGCAATTACACAAGAATATCCAGTAATGTCCCTGCCTACAATTAAACACATTCACTTACCATCTGCTGTGGCAAATGGCTGCAAGGTTTTGACCACAAACTAGTCACTGCTCGGTGACATGCGGGCCTGAAAAGAGACGCTACCGGTAGACTGCAGCGACAACTGCCAGCGGCGCCAGCCAGACTCTGTCTGTCTGTCTCATCACGGTCACCTAAATGCACAATGGCAGGTTTTGTAATAAAGCAGATCGCGCTAACATAATATGCACTGTTAGTTGATTATTTACCTGCCGCATTAACGGGAGATGACGTGCAAACGTTACCGCTGCTGCTGCTGGGTTGAGATTCACGAGTCCGGAGCGGAATTAAAGACATTCATTTAAGTTCATCGCGTGTTTTGTGAGCAAATGCTTTTGCATATTCGTAGTGTTTCCTCCCTTAATGAAATATCTACTTTGCAAGTATTGCAAGTTGCCCTGTTGTCATCCGTTCTCGTAAAGTATAAACAAACTCTTAAGCGTTTGAGCCGCTTAGGCGCCGTGTTTCCTGCCAGGTACGCTCCGACGCTCCGCAACGTGGTGACGTCATTCGGGGCGACTGGAATCAATAAGGGAATCGTTTGCAAAAATGGCAAACGATTCCAAGGAATTGAAACAGTGGGAACCGGTTCTCAACAAGAACCGGTTTTCGATACCCATCCCTAGTCTTCGGTATCGTAGCTATGTCCAAATTCAGAGACCGCTTTTGTAGGCCAATTATGTTACAGCAACGCGAGGAAGGCTGTCCAAATTTGAAGACTCTTCCAAATGCAGCCGACAAATGCGTCCTTAATTTCCCCAGATTTGAAGGATGGGTCGGGTGTATCCTTCGATGCCCAACCTATCCCAGAATTCATAGTGCGGCCCAGCAAATTCCAGTTTCCAGGCGAGAATGTAGCTGTGTAAACTTCAAATATCTGCTAGGTTTATCAAGACAACACATTTTGAATCCAGCTGATTTCCTCTCTGCGCCATTTTTCCTGTTTGTGAAAAACAAGAGGAATATCCGAGGTGAATTCTTTCCTACCAAGGGGACAACATTTATCACCTGACAAGTGTGCTAGTTCCATGACGCCAGGCTTAGCACACTCAACAAAACATATGTGAATTTTATCTAACTTCACATATGTGAAGTTCCAGCAAAAGGCTTCAGTTTTCAGCCTTTCTGGTTGGACAGTTGAAGAGTTTATGATCGCACAGCTCCCTAACACCGACCAGACCAGATCAGCAACCTTTGACTATGCAGAGCCATGAAGGTCACTCACTCACACATTTGTAACCATGTGCAACTATCAGTAAATGGAAAACCAAACAAATAAAGCATTTTACACAGAGGAAGAACTTATGTTGCTTTTATAATGCATGTGACAAGCAGTAAATCAGATTCTGATATTTTCAGACTTCTTTTTTTTGTTTTAACAAAAAAATCTATACATTTTTATTTCAGGAAATGTTTGGTTTCAGGTGCTGCTGCTTAATTTTGCATCTGTATTGGCTGACTGTCACAGTCATGTGTTAACGAGGAGAAAAAGACGATTGTTTGCATATTTTCATTTTGTGCTCTAACTGCCTGGCAGCTTCTACCCATTTCTGTTCAGGCACATTTATTAGTTTGATTTTTTTTCATGAGACACATAGTTAGATGTGGATATATTTTGGGAACATATTATTCAAACAGCTTCTGGATCCATAAACACTTTATTAGTCTGACTCTGCTAAAACCTTGTCAAAACTTATGAAGGTTGTTGGAGATGCTGGAGATTTAGTTAAATGAAGCTTATGTGTATGTTTATCAAGGAAGAACTGCAATCACTCGTCAGTGTGCTTTTCCAAGTGTTTGGCTGCTGGTCGATTCATTACATCACGTTCACTTTCTCATGGTGTAAAACATAATGCTGATATCATTGCTGTAGTCCAATAATCTTTCTGCCTGCCCTTTTCAAGCCAATCAGCCTCCACTCTGTGTATTTTAAATTGCACTGCTCATCTTTCATTCTCTCTTACGAACCACTTCATGCAACCCACCTACTCCTCGTCTTTGACCCATGTAAGCTTCAATCTTATCTTCACCACCACCAGCTTCTAGACTCCAAAGGTTTTTTTCCTTCAGTTCCCTGCTGGGATTTCATTCTGCTGTGATCAGCCTTCGGAGTTTGATCCCTGAATAGCATAATTGAATGTTCTATATCAATAAATCATGTTCAGTTCATTCTAATGATCTTTCATTATTGAAATGTTTTCTTTTCTTCTTCTCTACTGAAAATCTGTAACTGTTTTCATACCATTAAATATTCTCACCAATAAAATCAAATACAACAGTCTGACTTACAGCTGATCAAAACCAGTTTACGTGCTGTGTGTACAACCACATGTGGATTGTTGCCCGGCAGAGATGGGCAGTAACGTGTTACTTGTAACGCATTACTGTAATCCGATTACTTTTTTCAAGTAACGAGTAAAGTAAGGGATTACTATTGCAAAAACGGTAATTAGATTACCGTTACTTTCCCGTAGGAACACTGCGTTACTGCGTTACTAAAACTGTGATTTTTTTGCGAGAATGTCTCATGACAGTGACGTAAGCAAGTGCGACGTTGGTGACAACAGCTGTGTGCAGATCAACAATGGATAATATATCGAGTGCGGGAGAGAGTATGAGCATGCAGCGTTTAAAGCGTGGAAGTACTGACCTTTGAGTTTGATTCCATAAAAAGTGACAAAAACATTAGCGTCCGTTGTGCGTGGGAAGAAAACTTCTTTTTACAGCGAAAAAACCCCTAAACTTCCAAGCAAGCAGCGAAAGTGCGCACGACGTAATGGGAAATTCACAGAGAAACTCATGATTCTTCCACTGACCGCTGCAGCACACCTGCACCAGGGTAAACCTCCGCCTACCCCACTCCTGCTTTACAGGTGAAAATAGAGCAACTGGCCTTCGACTTTATTTATTTTCTGCTGTGTTTTACTTGCATCTATTTAAAAGAGTGAGTGTAAACACAAAAAAATATTTTATTTTATGTGCTGGAATGTGCAGAAAATAGGTTTAAATGTTAAACAAATTTCTTCCAGTCAGAGAATGTTGCATATAATTTAATTTTTGCTTGATGCATAAAGTTAAAAGATTAAAACTAATAAAACAAGTTTTAAAAAGAGACGTTTCCATTTGATTACATTTTGTATGATGGATTATGCAGAAAAAGTAGAATTGGGCTGAAAGATCTATCGCTTTATCACCTATTCAGGTTGTAAATTGTGTTTTTAAAAAGTAACTAAGTAATTAATTACTTTTGAAAATAAGTAATCAGTAAAGTAACGGGATTACTTTTTTGAGGAAGTAATCAGTAATTAGTTACTGACTACATTTTTCAAGTAACTTGACCAACACTGTTGCCCGGTAACTAAAAACATGAAGGTGAGCCATAGATAAGCAAAGAGAGGAATGCTGACTGATCACCATGGCATCGTTTCACTGATCAGGTATTTTACTGTCAGCATAATACTTTGTGTAGCACAAAACAGAAAGCACACAGAGTCCTGGATTTGAGCAACAGAATTCAAATTGTTGAAGAGACTAACATAAAGAACAACAGGACACAAAAGAAGCATGAATTTCATCCGTTTCATATACTGTATGCTTCCTTTTGCTCTGTTGTGTCTGTTATGTATTTTGGTGCTATTTTATTATCCTCTTTGAGAGCATTTAAAACCAACAGCTCTGAAAGTTAAATGTGTTATACTGACAGTATCAAATATTAGGTTATGTGTTGATTCCAGAGGTGGGAAGTAACAAAGTGCAAATACTTTGTTACTGTAGTTAAGTACAGTGGGATGCAAAAGTTTGGGCAACCTTGTTAATAGTCATTATTTTCCTGTATAAATCGTTGGTTGTTACAATAAAAAATGTCAGTTAAATATATCATATAGGAGACACACAAAAAACTAAGGTACCCACCTTGTGTCATCATTTTGATTGATGACCCTAGCCTTGACCTTTTGACCTTACCGGAAGTGTGTAATATGATCCATAAGCGTGACGAATTGCATCCGGAGAGGGGAGGGGGGAACTCCGGAAGTGTGTAATATGATCCATAAACGCGACACCTGTTGCGACACCTGTTGCGAAAAAAAAAAGTTTTCTCCCTTAGAGGGAGGGGGGTCTGTGGAGGGAGGAGAATAAAAACAGAGAGGGCGGCGCACACTTTTCTATGCACAGACACCAGATGGATCCTTTCATTCTGCAGCCCTGCGTTCCTCTGTACTTGGACGGGGAAGAGATCTGCTCTCCCGAGGCCGTAAGCATGGGAGGCAGCAGCGGCGAGTGGTCTTTGTCGATTATCAGCGACACCCCCGTCACCGTCTACAGTAACAGATCAGAAGCAACCGATGCTCCGCGGAAAGAAGGGAGAAATAAGGACGTCTTCATGTTCCGCAGCCAGATACCGGCTCCGAGGAGCTTGCGGGGAGAATGGCCTCTGCCTATTGAGGGCTGTGGAAAGTGGGGCTACGTCTTCGAGTATGACATATTCAAATACAACATATTTACTATTGAAGGCCTCAATCCTGACCTTTTGACCCTACCAGAAATACTCCGGAAGTGTCTAGTCATTTTCAGACCTGTGCATCATGTTCCATAAGCATGAGGGGATCAGAGAGGGAGGGGGGATCCTGAAGCATAGGGGTGACGCAGCTGTTGAGTCAGTGCTGTATAGAGAGACAGAGCGGCAGTTAGTTTTCCACAAACTCATAGTTTGAATTCTGTTTAAATATTATGACAATTTTCTCTGTATTTCTTTTTACAATAGCGGATGTATTTTACTTTCTTAAGCTGCACCAGCGCTTGTAATGAAAACAAAGAGTGACTTCCTATTGCCTGTAGAGAACCATTTCTTTCAATAGTATTTTATTTTCTTATAATACAGACGCAATAAAAAACCTTTAAGATTATCTGCCTAGCAACAAATTGTATTTTTATAGAGCGGGGTGGAGGCAGGCGCTTGTGATGAAAAGAAGAACTTTCTATCCGCTTGTAACCTACAGGCCGCCCACCTCATTCTTGTAAAAAATGAATATCCCTTAGTGAATACTTAGGAAACTTACTTAAACAATTAAAACACCCTCGGATGCGCTACTTTTCTTTTTGAGAGTCCCTTTTACAACAGATTTTTTTCATTAGCAGAAAATAGACAGAATCCTTAAAAGAAAAATGGTCGTTTCACTCACTCACACACACACCCACCCACCCCCACCCCGCGGGTCAAGGAGGAGTGAGACAGCAGATATCAGTTTTTCTCAATGCTTATAACCTATAGCGCGCCCTATAGCGCGCCCAAAAAAATATTATTATTAAAACACCTATATGAGGTATGTTTTTTGGCTGCCCGCTCCTTCTCAGACCAAAGTAAAGAGTTTTTCTTCATGTTTGAGCTACTTTTACAATGGATTTTCTCAATAGACAGAAACCCTAAAAGAAAACGGCCTTGTTTTACGCACATCAAGAAGGAGTCAGACGATCGCCGGTTCATCCCGGTCAATTACCTCTGAGAGCTCGGGATGCTTCCTCCGTAGGATACCATAAATGTATGAGAAAACAACCCAGAATTTTTTGTTTTGTTTTTTTTAAGCGAGAGAGAGAGAGAGAGAATCGATCAAACTTTTCTACAACACGTTATACCACTCCGGGCCAGGGGGGCGATATAGCATGGACCGGCTGGATGACTACGCCGGATGGAAGCATAACCGGAAGCGTGGCAGCGAGTTTCCCTCTGACCTTCATCCTGCTCCATGGTCAGCCGTTAAAACTTTCCTCAATATTGCTGTAATGTAACAACAAAGTTAGTTTTTTTTTTTTTTTTAAGATCAGACAGGTCCCAAAACATTCCTTACATGCAGTCACTGAATTAGCATCTGTGGCACAAATAAGCTTCAAGGACTGACTTGTTTTTTAGAACCGACCTTTGACACTTGGATGTTGGCTTAAGTTTTTACACAAAGAGAAATTTGACCCTAATAAAAACAAGAAACCCCCCCCCCCCCATAATACTGTGGTGAATACTTACCTCAGCTTTGAAGGGTTTTTTCACAGCTATTTATTTAGAAAAAAAGTAAACATGTCACAAGGACACAATGCACATTGCAGAGTACATGAATGGGAATTCCTCCTCTCTATACTTACAGTCCTGCCTAACAAATGCCGAGTCATCATCTCCATATTGTTTGTCCCACTTTTCGAGTTTCATTGAAGTGTGCCCAAGTGCACAAGATGTAAAACAATGTATTAGTTTTTTAAGCCCCCGTCCCCGGTCTAACAAGATGCCATTCATTTAAGAGACTAATAATTTTTTTATTTTAAATTGTGCTAACTTCAACGCAGTAACATTAAAAATAAAACATAGCAGAACTCATTTTTGTTGGACACAAGAACAACTCAAGCATATTTTTCGGGAGCCGGAACTAGGGCTTACAAGTTTGCCGTGCCCCTGGGGACCAGTGCGAGGTTGTGTGGCGCGGAGGGTCCAGACACTCCCACAGCACAGACTTTGCTATCCGCACAGAGCTTTTCTGGTGTGTCTCATGCAAAAGAGACAATACAGCTCACGGTAAGCCTGCCCTTTATAAATATCTCTTTGATTATTCAAACAGTGTTTAAATTGTGACTCCAAAAACATTTTATCTATGTTAAAATATACAGATATATATATTTCAAGTTTTTAGCTTAAACAGACTCTTGAGCAAAATCCGTAATGGCATAACCAGTGTGCAGCCTAATGTACATCTTTTAAGTGTATGTTAATCGGTACATGAAGCGTACCTCTGAAAAGAGTCCATCATTTGTGAATTTACAGATTTATTTTTTTAACCGCAGTTTTCACAAACTGCGG
This sequence comes from Oreochromis aureus, assembly GCF_013358895.1. Taxonomy (NCBI): domain Eukaryota; kingdom Metazoa; phylum Chordata; class Actinopteri; order Cichliformes; family Cichlidae; genus Oreochromis; species Oreochromis aureus. Next base: position 44,769,948 of record NC_052944.1, on the reverse strand, counting down.
ATGATGAAATCCTCTGTATTGTAGAAAATGTCTTTAAACTATCGCCGTTCCTTACTGAGTTCCCGAGCTACTTCTTTACTATGTGAATAAACAATTTGAACGAGAAAGGATTTAAAGACACATTGAAGCAAAAGTAAAAAATTTGTAATGAAATTTATGTGACCGTTCTTCTGAAATCCGACACACTGAAAATCCAAGAGCAGCTGCAATCCTCTGCATTAATGATCTGTCTGTTTCTCTCCTTGTGTGTGTGTGTGTGTGTGTGTGTGTGTGTGTGTGTGTGTGTGTGTGTGTGTGTGTGTGTGTGTGTGTGTGTGTGTGTGTGTGTGCTCACAGAGGGGAGGTCACGACAGGAGTTCCCTGAGTTGACACGTATGAACCATAAAGTCAGTTTGGACTGAGGAGCAGTTGGTAAACTACATTCAGTGTAGACAAAATTACTTTTTATCCAACGCATGCACAAGAATCCAAATCTCTGTATCACAATGATTTTGTTAAAGCCTTATTATTTTATGGGGACAAATTACCGTAGATCATTAGTAGGGAACAAAAAAGAAGGATCACATCGGCAATGTGAGACAGAAGTCTTGACACGTGCTTATAACTTAAAACACAAAAAAACCCAGCTACAGCTGGTAAGATTTATGGTATGAACCAGACTTTCACAGTCTGCATCTTTACAGAGGTTATTTTCTGCTTTTGTTCACTCCTAGTGTGATTAACAAACAACAACCCACAGAGCCCACTAACTATTAGTTGCTTTTTCCCCTAAACAGTCAGTTGACTGAGAGAAATGCAATCCATTATTGTGAACGCTGAAGGAGATGTGCTCCGTAGTCAAACTTATATTTCCTTAACATATATCCTATGTTCTGTTTAATCCCTTTGATGGAAAATTGGTTAAACCGTTGCTCAACTTATGTCCGAATGACGGCAGATAATTCTGATGAAAAGGAAACTGACCCCGTAAGCACTTTGCAGCTGAGTCGAGGGCTCGTGCACATAAGGTCAAGGAGGTGTCCGGCGTGAGTGTGGCCTGACATTCCATTTGGGACAGCTGACAGACACATTAGTGCAACTCAGAGTGTGAGCAGCAGCTCCTGTATACTGAACATAAGAAAAGTAATGTGTAATGCTTCTTTTTTTAAAAGCCAAGATTCCAGGGCTCGTGCTTATATGGTTCAAAAACAGGTTAGTTTAGCGATCGTGTAACTGTGTCCTTGACCTTTTTACCGGTTTGAGGAGTTGGTTCCCTGGTCCAGATATTTGGGGATGGTTCAAATGCCGAGTCTCCAAATGCAAACAAAAGGATAATTTCCACGTTATTTCTTAAATGTGTATAAATGAGATTGGATGATGTCCGATAAAAGTAATAAACGATAAATGTAAATCAGTCTTTTTAACTGTGCAGACTCATTTACAGTGAAAGCGATAAAAAAACGATCATGACTTTAAAGAGATTATGAACAAAATGTCTGTGAAGGTTCTCAGTCATCCAGGTCATCGTAGTCAAAGGAATTTGCAAAGAAAAGCGTCTGGACTTCTTTGAGTTGCTTGAAGACGTTTCACGTCTACATCTCTCCAATGTAGAGGTCTACATTGGAGAGACCAAACAGCCACTTCACAAGCGCATGGCACAACATAGAAGAGCCACCTCCACGGGACAAGACTCAGCAGTCCATCTGCATCTTAAGGACAAAGGTCACTCTTTCGAGGATGCCAATGTTCACATTTTGGACAGAGAGGACAGATGGTTTGAAAGAGGAGTGAAAGAGGCCATCTATGTCCACTGTGAGCGACCATCTTTGAACAGAGGCGGTGGTTTACGACACCAACTGTCTGCCATCTATAATCCAGTTTTGAGTTCCCTCCCCAGACGCCTTAACGCCCACTCACATCCTGGGCCATCTGACCTCAGGAATTCACATGACAAGGTGGGGCCAGGTTTCACAATGAGCTCACCCGAAACCCTGGCTGATTAGGTACCACACCCGCTTTCACACCTTGGCTCATGTGATTAGAGGATCACCAGGGGGTCCTTTGTCCCTCTTTGGGGGGATACTCCCACTGGGTTTAAATCTGGGACTCTCGGCCATTTGACCTTAGAACTGAAGAAGCTTCTCGGATGAGAGGTGAAACGTCTTCAAGCAACTCAAAGAAGTCCAGACGCTTTTCTTTGCAAATTCCTTTGACTATGAACAAAATGCAATACATTTTGTTTTTTGCTACATTAACAACTTTTCCAACTCTGATTCTCTGCAGGACCCACACGGACATCAGTTCAGACTGAAATCCAGTTCAGACGACACACGCAACATGTTCAAGCTTGCACGGAGGCCTTTCAGTAAAAATAAGAAGATGGTTAAGGTGAGAGATTGCTATTCTGTCTTTTACATCGGTACAAAGGGAGGACTAAATGCCAAAAAAGAGAAAAGTTTTTTAAAAAAATGATGCTTTAAAACAGTTCGAGTATCTTTGTGTTTACGGGGAGAAGGGAATAACTGCGGCCGAGGCTCTGAAAAGAGACGGTCGCTTCACCGATGACCTGGGCTACTTTGAGCTGGTTAACATTAAGGACGAACGTAAGACCGAGTGCACAGACATAATTGATTGTCTGGACAATAAGAAATTCCAGATATGTTTTCCACAGGCAGCAGATACGGAAATAAAAGATGTAGCCATCCCAGGGCAGCAGAAACCTCCACACGCATCAAATAATGCAAAGCGCAGCGGTGGAATGACATCAGTCTTAGATGTAGCACGACAGAACGGATTGAGTCTAACAACAGCAATCAAAGAAACGGGCAGCAGCGTTGACCGTAAGGAGGTTTACGATCTACTTTGTCAGCAGTATCCGCGTCTGAAACGATGGATGGAGAGTAGATTCCCCAAAAATTCTTTCCAGGAAGCACTGAAGTACAGGAAGGAGTGCTTTGGAAAGAGCCGGCAGTCTTTCACTGAAATTCGCAGTGTTATGTTGCTGCTCGAACTGAGCCAGTCAGTTTGTCTCATAACTGGTTCCTTCATAAAGCAAGGCACAGGCTTTGTGCTATTTGACGACTTTGTCTTGACCAACGCCCGCTTATTCGACTACTGGGTTAAATCAAACACACCTAACTGGCGTGAATTTGTAAACCTTACCGTGGTCTTTAACTTTGAAGACCAAGAGTCAGACAGGAACAACCTCAGTGCTAAGGTGTTTATCGGCGACGATAAGTTAGATTATGTCATACTTAAGCTAGAAACAGAGAAAGTGCCGCCGGGGCTCCTTAAGAGATTTGGGCCTGTACCTTCAGACGGCGAGGCCTGTGTCGTCGGACACCCAGGAGGAGGAGTGAAAAAAATGAGTCCTACGTGCGTCGTCGAGAAAGAGAGGCGAGAGCATGCTGAGAATAATGACAATTTAGAAGACTGTGAGGGATTTTGCAGTCTTTGTGAAATCAATCAGCAGATCAAAAACGACCCGTATGAAAATACCTACGTCACCTACAACACTCTCATGTACCACGGCTCTTCCGGATGCAACGGAAACCAGGGGTTCCATTACCTAGTTTGCATTTTGTCAAGTGCAAAATGTCAAGTCAAGTGTTGGAGATCCTAATTTCAAGAGGCAGACTGTTCCAAACTTTTGGCGGAGCAGTTGCAAAAGGCCGGTCTCCTGCATTTTTATTAATTAATTGATTGATTGAAATTAAAAAATAATCTAATAAAAACAACGCACTAGTTCTTATGAATTCTTTATTAGATTTTTTTGGATGTAGGATTAAAACGACAACTTGTGAAGCGACAAGGTCCATCCTACCTGTGTCAGAAAAGAGTCAAAGTTAGAGCAGCTTACATTCAATCATTTGTCGGTAACCTAAAGATATGTAAAAAGAGAATTTGTAAAAGTAGTCACCTGTCCCGGTTGCTTCTTGCAGGATGTGGAAGCAGCTTAATCACCTGCTTAAGACCCGTGAGTCATATTCAGTGTTATTAAGACATCACAGTTTTACATACCTATTCTGTGTAACTTTATCACAGGTTTTCAGATGGTCTCCATCACTCTGAGCTGCTCTTCATCAGTCCAGACAATAATGCCTTCAGTCTCCTGCTTCAGTCCAAGCTGTTCTCCTCCTGACTGCTGCAGGGTTCCTCCTGTTCCTCTTTAATCTGTGGAGGCTCTGGGTCCTCCTGGTCCACACTGGAGTTCCTCTCCTGGTTACAGACCTGCTGCTCATCCAGACCCTCCTCTTCCTTACAGTCATGATGTTGTGGTAGATCTTGAAGAACAAAAAAACAGAAGAACAATAATCACTAATGTGTTGATACATAAACTCAAACTATTTTATAAAGCATGAATCAAAACCTGACTAAATGGTGATCAGCCTGTCACATGACCAATTATGAGCCACACACACAACAGCTCGGTGAAATAGTTGCGCACACACACAGCCACACGCTAACATGTTAGCATTGAAGCTCCTCACTGTGAGCAAAGACACAAAGTTCACCAAACTAAACTGCAGGGTGACACCATGAAAACATCAGTGTGTGAAATCCTTCTTTAAATGAAGCTTCACTTCAACTTCAGAGAAGTCTGTTAACAACTTGTTACATGTGTTTTCTGCTGACATCTAACTAGATCTTTACTGCACAGTCTCAGTGTTTACAGAGGATCTAAAACACTGACGCCTGATGACCATGGACCTGCACCAGTCCAACATAGTCCATCACTGGACACTGACCCACAGCACTGATAAATACCCAGTTTAACTTCTTCTAGTAAAGTCAGTCACACTGAAGAATCTGAGCTTGAACAGCACAGAGTTAAAAACATGTCCATACCTGTGATGTGTAAGTTTATGTTGGGTTTCCGGCTGATATCCAGCAGTCTGTGCAGACGGTTGATCTCCTCCTCATACTGGACGATGGTTTTTTGAACCTCTGAGAAGATTTCTTCACAAACAGCAGTTAGTCTCTCCTTGATGAACTCTCTCAGATACTGAACTGAACTCATTGCTGCTTCAACTCAGGCTGAGCGGATCGATACAAGCATCGATGAAGTGATACAGACGTTGGTGTCAGATCCACACTGACGTGAGGGGATGGATACTTTAGTTTGTGTCTCTCCTCTAAGTTCAGTCCGCTTCATCAACAGCAGCCATGTCTGCACACACACCGCTCCTCTACCACAGTAGTGCTGTCCTCCTCCGTTCTTCTTCAGGCCTTGATGGCATTTGACAAATCAGCTTACAGGTGCATTAATCCCGCCTACTGGACTGGAGTGTGGACAGGAGAATAGCAGGAAAAACATGTATAATTATATTCTTTCATCAATCTTATAATTCAATAGTATAATTTGCCATTTATGCCTAGATTTCTGAGTTTAATGAGGAGTCTCTCTTTCCATAACATGTTGTCTGGCTGTATTAAAGAAGACAGCTATCATCATTTCCTTATTTGTTTGAGCTTTCCTGATTTCTGATTCCAAACATAGTAAAGTATCCATCGTCCCTCTTTCTTTATGAAACCCACTCTGATCCCCAGAGAAGAGACTGTTAGTATCTAAAAATCAGCTTCATCTGTTTTCATTCTCTCCATGGTCTTCCCCAACAATACGATGGGTTTTTAACTAGTTTACTGTTGTCTTTAAAATGCACACTGGAATCATTCAACACGTTTATGAGAACACACCAATTTACTGGAAGATTTAATTACACACTAATCAATATTACAAACAAATAGTACATTTATTTAAATAAGCTCAAAACATTTCTGACTGTGTGTTTAAATGAAATAAAGTCAAAGGTAAGTCAAGGTCTCCTCCTGACACTGATTTTCTTTCCACACTTCTGGGTTTTTAGCACGGCCGTCATCTCTGCTCTGTTTAGCTGTTACAGATAAATGATCAGACTGTGCATCTTTACTTTAAGTTCAGCCTTTTCTTCATCATCCGTTGCATTTATAACACCTGCTGTTGCAGCTGACAAGCACATTATATCAGTAACACTCTGTGTTCTGTGAACTATTATATCTTTTTCCCCTCTCATCATTAATACACACCATATTATTACCTTATGGATCAGGCAGCAGGTTATTGAGTCATGTGTCTTTACCTTGCTGAACCACATCCACATAGTTAATCGTGAGATAACTACCAACTCAAAAACACGTCTATATTTGTACAGTCAGAGGGGGACTAGTCCATTGTTCTCCTCACAGTTTCAGTCTGGTAGAGAAGAGTTTCTTTCTCGATCCCACAAACAGCACTGTGAGTCTGTCTGCTGCACAGAGCCGACCGGAGGACCTGTGTCTGTCAGACCCCGACACAGAGCCCCGCCGCAGCTTTAAGATCTGCACTCAGTTTCCTCATTTCATACACTGATGTAATCATAGTGATTTTAGTTAGGGGGTTATTTATTTGAATGAGGCTATCCAATTAAGATAGATTTTATGTTGTTGGTTGTAAAGGGCTGGATGGATATTTTATTTTATTTTTTATTCTATTTTTCAGTTGTATTTTTTACAATTTGGTGAACTGACTTTTTTTTTTTAATAACTTGGCCTACCCTTTATAGTTTTGTTAATATTGGCATAAATGAGAAGTGTTATTGTCATATTTAATATAAACTACTCTGTGTTTATTAAGGCTGTTGTGTGTTTAACATGTTTTAATGCTTTGTATCTTGTTCTGTTTAATCTGAACAAGCATCTAAAAACAGTCAGTGATCACTGTCGGCCTCTCTCAGTTTTTATTACCACTGTTCAGTTTAAAGCTCAGTTTTTAAACCCTTACGATGTCTCTACAGCCCAGCCCATGCAGCAGTATATTAATGACTAACCTCGTATTGTGGATGGATTATCTCAGTTGTTCTCCTGACTGAAGTTTGGTCTGTTTACAGCATCCTGCCATGTGATTACATTTGTCCCTAACCATCGGGAACCCTCAGGTTAACTTTTATTGAGTGGAAAAAAGTTAGTGTTCATCTTCCAGCTTCACTGTGTTTATATTATGCTAACATAGCTGCGTAGCTAGCCACCACGTAGCACATCATTATATACCAGCTAGCCCAGCTAGCTAACCTTACAAACGTCACTGCTGTTTAGCTTTCTGTCTTCATTTATGTCTGAAGTGATAGCAGAGCTGTACGTTTTATTTTTTTCATAAATACCTCAGGGTTTGCGTGCCTCAGTGACACTAAGAGCTGGACCAGCAGAAGCTTAGCCTTCAGGTGGGACACCCAAGGTGGTCAGATCTTAGGGTAGAGGCCTGACAAAGTGCAATCCAATTACAAGACAAAAACTGTTTTCTAGAGCACCCCACCATCCCATCTCTTTGCCGCCTCCGTATCCACCATGTTGTCCCCTTTACTTTTCTGTCTGCCCCCTCATATATGCATGTCTACAACGGGCCCAGATATTAGCACTCTTAATCTCCCTACAGGCGTATTTATCGCTGTTGTAGCTGAATCTGGTTCCACTCACCGAACGACGACCGTCTGGAGACGATTTTATGATCACTTTAAATCCGTCCTCGTGTCTCCTTGTCACGGTTACACTGCGCTCACTGTCCGTTTCCTCCACATTACAGGTTTACTTTCACTCTGCTTGTTGTTCTCCTTTTCCGCTTTGTTTTTATCTTATTTCACCTCTACATCATCTTTCCCGCCATCTACTCCTGTTCTCATTTCACTTCCGTCACTTCGCTCTGCCGCCTGCTGTCCATTCACAGACTAACCGGCCAACCGTCGCCATCCTCTTGTCGCCCCTCCCCCCTCCACTCGTGCTCTGCTGTGGTTTGTTGTCGTGCGGTCACGTGACTGAGCAGACGCCTTTGTTTGTTTGTTTGTTTGTGGTTTCCAAAACTTATAGAGACAGTGTAAACAGGTCCAACAAATCTGCGATGTGTTGAAAGACACTTCCTTTACCTTATTGATACAGTATTTATCACAGGTCCTCCATGCATTCTCCTGCTGCATATCATTACATAAGGAAGAGCAGGAGTGTTTAGAAGCAGAGACAGTAACAGAACTAATTATATTACTAATATGGTTCATTATTATTTCTCTTTCAACACACAAGTGACAAAAATATATAAAGCTGTCATAAATTCTTCTAACCTGAAGGCTAAATCACCAACATCAGAGTTTGGTAACAGTATGAGGACACTTTTTGGTACAGCATCAAAAACTACAGCAGATTCTTTTGGATATTTGTCTTTTCTTTCTTCATCAGCTTTTTCATCAGCTCTGCATTTCTAGTAGATCCTGAGTCTACATCCTAACTTTCTTCATGATCTCAGCTCTCTGCTTCAGGAGAGCTGAGAGAACGAAGCTGCTCACTGTTGGGTTTTGGTTCACTGTGGGCACTTTCCTCATAATTATGAGAAGGTATCAGCCTCCTGCTTCAGTCCAAGCTGCTCTCCCTCCTGACTCCTGCAGAGTTCCTCTTGACCAGCGTAGCAGTGATCAGCTGGAAGTCCAGTCTTCTTCAGCTGCTCCAACAAAGCTGCTAACTTGGTGTTTTTCTCCAGGACAGGCCTGAAAGTCTTCCTGTCCTCTTCATCCCAGAAACTATTAATACAGCAGCTGTGTCCACAGGTTGTTGTCACCGGGGTTGTTGCTATAGTTTCTGCTTCACGAGCAGTTTGGGTTCTTCTGGGATTTGCGCCGAGATTTCTCATACTGAAAGCAAGAATCGTACCCCACACATCATGACCAACAGTTCTCTCAGATGCTCGGTTATTTTGGCGTGTGAGAGAGTCTGGCTGGACGTTGTTGCTGGGAGGTGGAGTGGAGAGGGGGAGGAGGTGAAGTTGCAGTCACATACAAGAATGAAGAACATCAGTGTAGATTTGGAATGAATGATAAAGTAAAGGTGAAACACATTGTAGTGTAAAAATGAATAATTATACATGTGTGATGCAGGATTATAGAATATTTTAAAATATTCTAACTTGAAAGTTCCTCTTTGTAAATCATGTTAAGATTAGTGGTACAGGTTGTATCACAGAGTCTCTCAGCCTTCCCTTCCTACTTTGTACTCATACATGTTACAAGTTGCTATCAGGGTGTTGGCTGTATTACACAAGGTCCTTACCCTCCATCTTTGTGTATATGTATATAATATGTAAATCTCCAATCAACCAATTATGATGGACCAATCTGAAGGAAACTTTACCTGAAATGAATTCAGTCTAATCCGTCACCATCAAAGTTGCTTGGCGTCTAGTCCATCTGCTCTGGCCCTGAAATCAATCTTATATATTATAAAATCATGATTTTAGCAGAAAAAGTCAGGACATTTGTGTTTGGTCATTTATTTGTTGTAACAGTGCTTCTTGGCAATGAATCTTACACCATTGTGTACACCTCTGTGAAACCTTAATGGAGCCACATCTGTGAGGAAAATGCATTTCTGGGGCTGTGTCAATGCCAAACAACTTATTGTGTGATCTACACAACCACGTTGGCTTATGGGCAAAAAACAGTGGCTGAAGAATGCGATGCCATCCACAGCAGTGTGTGATCAGACTGGTGACCAGTATGAGGAGGAGGTGCCGAGCTGCTATGTGTGGTTCTTTCACTTGCTGTTGAGGTCTCATTATTATAATAGTTGAAAGTTGCAGGTTTGCAGATATTTAGTTTTTCCACAGTAAACTAAACAACAGATTTTCATGCTGAGACGTCGGCACACAAAGAGGAAGATGTGTGGCATTTGATTGGACAATGGTGGAGCGTTGTGTATTTCAGGCGCTTAATGTCATTAAACCGCACCAAACAAAGCACCATGTGTAAAAGAGAGAGAAGAGAACAGGAGAAATTATTTCATTTCCAATAGTTTGGAAAAGTAGGAGTGCCCACTCCGGGTCGGGGATGAGTTCCTGCCCCAAGTGGAGGAGTTCAAGTATCTTGGGGTCTTGTTCGCGAGTGATGAGAGAAGGGAGCCGGAGATCGACAGACGGATTGGTGCTGCGGCTGCAGTGATGCGGACGCTGCACCGGTCCATCGTGGTGAAGAGGGAGCTGAGTGTAAAAGCGAAGCTCTCAATTTACCGGTCGTTCTACGTCCCTACCCTCACCTATGGCCACGAGCTGTGGGTAGTGACCGAAAGAATGAGATCGCGGATACAAGCGGCAGAAATGGGCTTCCTCTGAAGGGTGGCTGGCCTCTCCCTTAGAGATAGGGTGAGAAGTTCGGCCATCCGGGAGGGGCTCAGAGTAGAGCCGCTGCTCCTCCACATCGAAAGGAGCCAGTTGAGGTGGTTCGCATCTGACAAGGATGCCTCCTGGGCACCTCCTGGCTGAGGTGTTCCGGGCATCAGACCCAGGACACGCTGGAGAGATTATATCTCTCAGCTGGCCTGGGAACGCCTTGGTGTTCCCCCGGATAAGCTGGAGGAGGTGGCTGGGGAGAGGGAGGTCTGGGCTTCTGTGCTTAGGCTGCTGCCCCCGCGACCCGGCCCCGGATAAAGCGGATGAAGATGGATGGATGGATGGATGGGAATGTGTCATACTATATATGGATATTTGTGTAAAGGATTAGTATACTGTTAATTTGACACCTGGAAAATTATTCATTTAAGGTAAGGGCAGAGGTCACTTCCTGTCTAGACAAAGGTCAGAGAAACTGCTCCTGGTGACGGTCTAACCGTGTGAATATCAAGCTAAGAAAGAAATAAGAAGTGCTTAATTTCCTTTTTTTTTTTTGCCTGTCCCATTTGGTTCTTTAGCCATCAGAATTGTTGTCTGAAGGCCAACAAGGATACCCAATGGATTTACTTTACCAAGCAGATCATCACGGCCTTTGTTATTGTACATTTGTGTTCACCAGTTCTACGGTGTACCTGAGTACGTTAAGAGGAGCAAGAACTCTCGTGTCTTGTCTATGTGTACAAGCCAGCATACAGTCTATTTGGGGATTATTGATGCAATTCACATCTCATCCTAAAGTTAGTTTTGCATTCATAAAGGTATCTAAAATAAAGTACCAATTTTCTCTTTGAATTCCTGAAAAATAATTTTGTTCATTTGACTGTTGTACAAACGGTTTTAACCATGTATGTTCCCCAATACAAAAATATCATCCATAAATTTAATAAGTAAAATAATCCATCTTCCATATCTGTGAGCAACATTTTAAGTATCTTTACCTGAAAAGAACTTCTCAGTGTGGCAACACCTCCTGATTTATTTCCCCTAAGAATCCAAAGGTTCTCTCCCTTCTGAGTTTTCCAGAAATTAAAACTTGAAGCCACAGCATGTGTTTCTTGTGGAAAATAAAAATGTGCCTGAGGACACAAAGGACCCGGCAGATGCATATGCAGACTTTTATTATACGTGTGTGCACTTCTGCAGTTTACAGAGCTCAGCTCTCCACTCTCTCCCAGCTCCTCCAGCTGCACCAGCACCGATCAGATCTCTCCTCTCCGGCAGAGCAAGAATGAAGAAAAAAAGAAAGATTACTTCCATTTCTTTAAAGGCTACTGAAGCTGCTGATATAACTTGCATAAATAAGAAAAAAGGAAAAGTTGGCAAAAACACAGGGGACACTGAATCATCAACGGCAGAGTTTGGTAACAGTATGAGGACACTTGTTGGTACAGCATCAAAAACTACAGCAGATTATTTTGGTTTTATGGTTATTTTCAATTTGTGCAGAAATTATTTGCATGATAAAAAAAACATTATAATGGGTGTGCTTATTGTTCAATGTTAAGTATGTATGTGGGGAGAAAATACAAGGATAGAAAACTGTGTGACATGCTGTTCATTGTTCCCACTTTATTAGAGATTTACATGATGAATTCACTGTGGAAATGAATTACAAGGTCAAAGATAAACAGACATAAATCACATGTGTTTATATGTGAACAAACAGAAATGTGTTAAACATATAAATATGCATTAAAGCCACTAAACTGTCTCATAGTCCCTGTTAACACATACCTGCTGACACATGATACACAGTAATATGTGTTTGAATCCAACCTGAAACCTGTTAAAGTTCAGATTTCTCCACATGCAGGACAGAGAAATTCCTGCATCTGTCACACAAAAAGTGGAAAATATATTTGTTTGACATTTTAATCATAATAACAAAGAAATAAACTGTTGGTAGATCCACTTTTTAGGAAGATGAGGTGAAGAGTGTTCAGTGGAAAAAGGCCAGTGAGTTCATGTAAATGCTGCTTCTGCTGTAAGAAACAGACCTAAAAATGCATACAAATGATTTTCATTTGTATCCATCATCTTGAACACTGGCTATAAATGTGTTCACTTCATTATTGTGTGATTTGGTTTCTTCACGTGTCTCCTTCAGTGCAAATAAAGGACTGTTAGAGTGTGTGCTGTGTGTTTTTCTGAAGCCTGACAATCCTTTCCAACAAGTATTTCCAGCTGTTTGTCTCCACTCTGCACTTTAATCTTTCTTCCTGTCATGTCTGTGTTTGTCCACCAGGTGTCTCCCTCAGCTCATTTTCTCCAAATCAGAAGCATCAGATTTGTGGAGACGCTCTGCCTGCCAGACACAGCTCAGGGCAATGAAACATGTCTATCCTCCACAATATACAGGCCTGTGTTATTTAGTGTCTATATTTAAATGTATAAATGATTGAGTGTGATCAAACTTTTCACCTGAAAAATGACATTAATATAATTATTCTAGATACAATAATAATAATATAATATCAATAACCTAAAAGATTGAAATTTTTGTCGCATTTTAAAAGTTCAAATCTCAAAGACATTAAGTTTACAGTCATATTTGATCAAGAAAATCAACAATCTTCACATTTCAGAAACTGGAACCAGCTTTAAATGTGACTAAAATAATGATAAAACAATCAATTCTCTAATCATTGACTAACTGATGAATCACTGCAGCTCCAATATATTGTTGCATTTGACAACCCACTACAGCAACTACAGAATAAAACCACTAACCAGACTGATGACAGATTTCAAACATGCTGAATATGAAGAGTAGTATCATTTAAACTCACATGATTATCAGCCATAAGAGTCCTCAGGAAGTACAAGCTGAACTCCAACCTGTTGCTGACCTTCTACCGCTCGTCCATTGAGAGCCTGCTAACCTACTGCATCACGGTATGGTACGGCAGCTGCACCAAGGCGGATAGAGTGAGGCTTCAGAGTGTGGTCAAGACAGCACAAAAGATCATCAGCTGCCCTCTCCCCTCCCTGATGGACATTTATTCCTCCCGCTGCCTCAGCAGAGCAGCAAACATTATCAAGGAGAGCTCCCACCCTGGTTTCAACATGTTCAGCCTGCTTCCCTCAGGGAAGCGCTACAGGTGCATCAGCACAAAAACCCACAGACTCAAAAACAGTTTCTTCCCCAAAGCCATAACCACCCTGAACTCACACATGCACCGATAACACAGCCCCCCACTTCCCACTTCCTCTATGGACCACCACTGTGCAATACCAATTCCATGTGCAATAACTCAACTGTACATACATAACACTATTTATTACATATTGTTTACGGTTTGTAAATTGTACATTTTATATATATATACATCTTCTTCCCTATGTTAATACTGTCCATGTGTATATAGCGCTGCACAACTGTACCCCCAACATGTTTACACTGAGTAGGAGATGCTCTGTATCTCATTGTACAGCTGTATAATGACAATAAAGGCATTCTATTCTATTCTATTCTATTCTAAGAACAAATTCAGATTTATATTGATGTAAGGTATATAAATGTAAGTACAGTTTGAATCAGTGCAATATTATTTTCACACATCAATTCTCTGTTTATTTGACTTTAATCAACTCTGCAGTGGCCCCATCATCCCAAAGCCAAAGTCCAGCATAGAGCGGCTGAGTGAATGTGGTCTGGACTCTGTGGAGGAGAGTCATGGTTTCAGAGACACTGTAGAAAGACAGAATACCTGCTCTGTGATCCAGGTACACTCCTACTCTGGAGGACCGAGGACCTGAGAGGACAGTTTTAACATCATTGTGTAAAAATTGAAAACTGTTTGTATTACAATATAATGTCCAAGATTTGTCATTGTATCCAAATCCACATTCATCGAGGCTCCCTGCTCTGCTGATATTCTTGTATGTGACTCCTAGACCAACTCCTCCCCCTCTCCACTCCACCTCCCAGTAACAACATCCAGTCAGACTCTCTCTACTCAGGACCTGATAACACCAATCAGTGAATCTGTCTGGATGATCAGAATAAGACTGTTGTTGTTTCATTTTTGTTACTTTTCTGTTCCCCTCAGATAATAACAGATGTGTGTTTGCTGTGTTTGGATCCAGTGTGATTTCACATGAACATTTTAAGAATTCAGCTCTGGTCTTTGGCTCTGGTGGTGACAGTAAAACATCCACTTCAGTGACTGTCAGTGAGATGTTTGTCCATTCCTCTCTCAGAATGTCCTGTAGTTTATCTCTGGTCTCTGACACAGCTGCTGTCACATCCTCAAAGTAGCTCAGAGGACGAATATTGATGCTGGATGAGTGTGTAGACTCACTGAGTGCTGACAGTGAGGGGTAGTTGTGTAGAAACTGGTTGTGATCCTCTGTGTGTGAGAGCTGCTCCAGCTCGCCGTCTTTCCTCTTCAGCTCAGCGATCTCCTGCTCCAGCTTCTCCTGAAGCTCTTTGACTCGACTCACTTCAGTTTCCTGCTGGGATCTGACCTGCTGCTTCACATCAGAGCTTCTTTTCTGGATGAGACGGATCAGCTCAGTGAACATCTTCTCACTGTCCTCCACTGCTTTATCAGCAGAGCCATTGATGGCCTCCACCTCCTGTTGAAGCAGCTTCACATCTTTCTCTCGCTCCTGGATTCTCTGCTGGATGTTTAGTCGTCTCACCTCGAGCTCCTTCTGCTTCTCAGTCCTTTCTGCTGCAGCTGGGACTGTTTCATGGCCTTTATGTTCATCCATCAAGCAGAGATAACAGATACTCTGCTGATCAGTACGACAGAAAATCTTCATCACCTCATCATGACGAGAGCAGATGTTCTCCTGGAGCTTCTTGGAGGGGGCCACCAGCTTGTGTTTCTTTAATGGAGCTGCATCATAGTGAGGTTGGAGGTGTTTCTCACAGTAAGAGGCTGGACAAGATAAACAGGACTTGATGGCTTTCAGCTTCCTCCCAGTGCAGACATCACAGGCCACATCTTCAGGTCCAGCATAGCAGTGATCAGCTGGAGCAGCTTGGAGTCCAGTCTTCTTCAGCTGCTCCACTAAACCTGCTAACATGATGTTTTTCTCCAGGACAGGCCTCGGTGTGAAAGTCTTCCTGCACTGAGGGCAGCTGTGGATTCCCTTCCTGTCCTCTTCATCAAAGTGGGTTTCAATACAGTTCCTGCAGTAGCTGTGTCCACAGGCTGTAGTCACCGGATCCTTCAGTAGATCCAAACAGATGGAACAAGAGAAGGTTTCTCGGTCCAGCTGAACTCCTTTCTGTGCCATTTCTCCTCTCAGTGTCAGTGACTGTGTGAGTTTCTTTTTTTTTTTGGTGAAAGCAGTTTGATCTCTGGTCCAAACCTGTGTTTCTGCAGTGAATGGATCCTATCAGCTCAGAAACATGAGCACATCTTGGTTTCACCCATCTGTAATCTCCATATCGGAACAAGGGAACAAAAGCAGCGGCAAGTCAATATAAAATTTTTACTGAAAATTGTGAGTGAAGAAGGTACCACTATGTAACAACGGGGAAGCCAATGCTACATTACAAACTAAGTTACACATACAAGTGACAAAGAATAGAATTTCTGGACTCTAAGACCTGTTTGTTCATCCAAAAAAGTGTTTACCAAGAATGTAACTTGCTGGAAACATGGAACTTATTTATATTATTCTAGTTATGTTATTATTTTAGTGCATTCACTCTGAAATTACTCTGGTAATGATTACTTTCCAATACCTGTAGGAGTAAAATGGACTGACAGGATCATGAATTTGAAGATGAAAATTTAAAGTTGTGATCCTAAATAAACTCCATCTGGTCCTGACTATTATCGTTATTAATAGTAGTAGCAGTAGAGCAATATTTAATGTCAAATTCAGCTAAACTTAAACTTAAAATATTTTGTATTTTCTGACTTCTTCTAGATCCCATCTTTACCTTCAAGGCCCACCAGATGGCTTCAGTTCACACTATTAAAATCACAGTGCTGTCTTCTTATAAGTCCACTCAGCAGCAAATAAATAAAAGCTGCTGCAATATTAGGGTGATATAAACTTTATTAACAGTAATATGATGTTTATGATTTTGCATCAGTGCTTTCAGTTTTAGTTCTTTTAATGCTAAAATGTTTGCACAATCTCAGTTTGAAGGATTTGTTTCCTTTTTTTTTTTTTTTTACCACTTTGCAAAACAGTCAATAAATTATTCTTTTTAAAATAATACAACTGCATGAGAGCACAGGGCTGCACGTGAGCCTGAAGATCATGCCCAACCTTTTTTTCCTTCGTTTTTATTTATTTCTGATCAAATGTTCTGATTTCCTGAGAGAGGAAGGAAGTATTTAAGACACACATGAACTGTCACCGTGTCTGTCCTGTCTTGACCTCCACTGTACGCTAAAAATAATTTGAGTGACGCCTGGAAACAGCTGCTGGAGTCTCTGCACTGGTGAAATGTCCCTTTAACAAAAGCGTTAGTTTGAAAAGATTAAACTTGTCCATTGAATAAATGATAAAATTGTGAACATGCAAAATAATCTCCTCACGCCAAGGAACACATCACAAACAGGTCAGTTAAAAAAAACCCCTGCTTTTATAGGAGCAAAAGAAAAATAGGACGAGGACTTCTCCTTCACAACTTACCAACAGGCTCAGAGACGGAGCGAACGAACTGAAGCTGGGACAGACAGATCATGCAAATATGCAGTAGCGGTTTTTGATACGGGCGACACGGGACGGGGCGGCATCACGGGCATCGCAAAAAAAAAAAAAAAAAAAAAAAAAATTGCTCGTAGTCATGCTACCCCGACATCAGCCAGCGCATATTGGGAATGGCATAGGCACCGATCGGTTTTCTATCGCCCATTTGCTGGGAGTAAGGGCGCCCTCCGTTTGCGAGGTGCGCCTGCTGCTTGCGGCACAGAGAGGAGAGGGCGGGGCGGCGGGGGATTCTCTGGCTGGCTGGAGCAGCATCTAATAACCAACTCGCAAAATAAAACAAAATGAAAACAAACCAACAAACACGAAAACATCAGACATTATGATACAGACTCGAAATTCTATACGCGAAAAGTGAGCGCGAGAGCCCTCGGTGCGCCTGCTCGCTGCCAAAGTCAAAGTAAACTTTATTGTCATCTCCGCTACATACAGTCCAGTATATAGAGAGACGAGACGACGAGGCTCCAGTTACAGCAGAGCAAGAAAACAAACAATATATATATAAGAAGAGTAAGAAAATAAATACACACTTTAGGACTCGGGGTAAAGGGATCAATAACAATTTAAAATTTACAGTTTGATGATTTAAGGTCTCACACACAACCCGTCGAAAGGGGAGGGGCCGGCTGCTTCCAAATAGAGCACATTTCATTCATAATGATGTAAATCCAAGCCCATTATGTATTCATGATTTGAATCCTGGGTTGTGTGAAATCTCAGAAATACACCCTAGACAAAGTGAATCTGTTAACTAAGGTGTAGGCCTGTTAGGTTATGTTGTGGTCAGGGGCGATTCTAGGATCAGAGCTTTGGGGGTGCTGAGCACCCAGAGAGCTGCCCAGCCAGGCGAGATAAACTTTACTCGTCACGATGAAATTTCTTCCCTGTCTCTGTCAGTCCCTGCATCCTTAAATGTCTCCAGTTGTCCTGAGTTCTCTCTGACTGTCTCCTTGGTGCATTTAAACCCCTGTTCCTCCCTGTCCTCATCGTATGATGTCTTCGTCTCCGTTATCAGTCATCATAATTTTACCATCTCTGTGTAAGTCTGCAAATTTCTTTATTAAATCATAAGATTCTTAAATTCATCAAGTCTCTCTGTGCCTGGGTCCTCGTCACAAAACATGACATCACTGTTTTGTACATTTTAACACAATTTAATCCCCACATGTGTGAAAGAAAAGCAAAACACTTTTTAAAAAAGTCTGTAACAAAACCATCAAATCAGATGAAGGGTATTTAAATGCTGCAAATGAAGAATGGATTGGAATAAAAAAAACAAACATATCCTTACCTTAATTACTGGGAGAAAAAGATGAATGATGATCATGGTGAGTAAAAAGTAAACTGAGTGCATTTTTTGGGGCCAGAGATTCACTTTTAATGTGTATGTTTAATACAATACAGATAGATAAAAGTACACTCCAAAAAATAAAGTCCTTGAAATGTACAGATGTACAAAATATTGATAAAAAAAAATTATAAAAATGGACGTAACTTTGCCTATGGTATAC
Organism: Oreochromis aureus; assembly: GCF_013358895.1. NCBI lineage: Eukaryota > Metazoa > Chordata > Actinopteri > Cichliformes > Cichlidae > Oreochromis > Oreochromis aureus. Next base: position 44,751,558 of record NC_052944.1, on the reverse strand, counting down.
AATGTATGAAAAGATCTTTACTGCAGATACTACTATGGCTCTGAAGATTTTTTCTTTTATTTTAACCTATGTGGCCTCACCTTGAGGTTGGCAAATCGGTCTATCACTTTTTGGTGATCAACTCTTTCAAGAAGTTTAACAGCTTCTGTTTTGCCTGTCACTTTTCCCTGTCTGTTTCCTTACCTGGTTCTTCCTGACCTTTCACTTTCTCCTCACGTTCCCCTCTTTCCTCTCTCCCTCTTGGGACTGACAATCATACACAAATAGATTGTATTCAATTAGATGAAAAAATTTAATTAATATGAAAAAACAAGTACTATTAAGATCACTAATAAAAAAAAGTCCTCTCTCAGTGTACTTTCAACCAAATGCAAATAACCAAACCACATGAACATCTAATAAAAATATAAATATTGAAACACTGATCCAACATCATTCTTGATTGATGGATCATTTGTTCTTACACTTTTACCTGAATGTTACTCCTGGGTTTAATATCGGCACATTCACATATGACAGAATAACCAGCTTCTCTCATTCCATTTCAAACAGGACAGTGGTAACAACAGAAGCTACAGACAATTTTAAGTTTTAGATTTTAAATAGGCTGTATACATTTCAGTGGGAGGAACAGGACGGTCAAATGTCGCTGATTTTACTACAGAGTAGGACGGATTGTAGGGTAGCAAACATCGTCGGAAAACACGTTTTCAACACTGAAGGTTACCTGGGTGTAATGTTTTTCAGCTAAAAAGAAACATGACTCCTACCTAACTATATAAAGAGTAACTGAAGGTCCACTAGAATAGAAATAAAAGCGTTCTAACATCTCACCTGCTTGTTTTTATTAAGGTATGTACACGTATGTACATGTACACTACTTTTATTAATAGAGGTTTCACTACTGAGGTTAAAAATGATATATAAGTCACTTAGATCACTTCTAAATGTTAATGTTTGGTTTATTTCAGTGTTTCATTTGTTCCTGAGTAAACCGGTTTGGCTGTGATTAAAGTTAAGCTTCATAACATGTTACTCACAGTTAAATTAGGAGGGGACGGCAGTAAAAACTCCGGACCTGTGACATCATCACGCACGCAGGTGTTCCGACTGTACAAATCACGAGTCCGTGCTCGCGTACTTGAGAATTGAGAAACGGCCGACGAGTCCGTGCTCGCGTTCTCGGCAGGTACGTACTCCCGTGCGTTCTCGGCGGGTACGTACTCACCGAGAATGCGAGTACGTACTCGCGTACTTGGGCATTGATAAACGGCCCCAGAGTAGGGGAGAGGCGAGCTGGAACAAACCATTTTAGGAGGGGGGGCTGTCTATACTTTTGTTGTTAAAATGTTACGTCTCAAACAAGTACTGTATGCTTTTTATATTTTAGTAGTGTGTCACACAAACAGCAAATATTGTCCAAAAAAAGTAAGAAATCTTTGGGGGTGCTTTGATTCATTTTGGGGGTGCTTCAGCACCCCCCAAAATGGGCTAAAATCGCCCCTGGTTGTGGTGATCCTCGGGTTGAAGGATGGGTGTTCATACTGGAGTGCAAAATTAAAACCAATGGAAGATGGACAAGAAAAGTTCAAAGTCATCAGGGGCTCAGTTTAGAAAAAAGAGAAAAGAAGAAGAGGAGAAACGAGCAAAAGATACAGATAAGCAGATGTGTCATTGGATAATGGCAGGTCATCCTGAAACAATCAGAATCAGAATACTTTATTAATCCCTAAGGAAATGGCAGAGGGAGTGTTCGCCCAGGGCGCCAAACAGGCTAGGACCGCCACTGTCCTTACCATTAAATCGAACCTCTTTTCTTCCTCTCCTCTCCTGTCCCGTCTTTCTTATCTTTCTCTGTGTCTGAGTTCAGCAGCAGCTGGACCTTTAGCTACAACACACTGAGTAGGATGCTTTGCTTTCATTCTTCTGTCCAGTTCATCTGAAACCAGCTCGATGGTGTTTGAAGACTGTGCTGGCCACTCCACATTTTCAAACTCAAATGTTACCATTAGTAACATTTGAATTAATAGATGTGATGAATAGGTGTGAAACACAGAGCCTGTAACCATGTGGTCATAAATGTACTGACACTAATGAAATCTACAATCTAAAACAAAGAATTATTTGATTCATCTTCATACTTTATGAGTTATGATACCATGGATAATATCACAGTGGACATTAAGCTTCAAGTACAAATCATTTATCAAAAAACTTTACACGAACTTTCACTGAAACTGATCGTTAGGTTTTAAACTGCTAGACTGTTATTCTGACTGGAGCTCAGTATTCAGCATTTAACTGCATCTCTTCAGTCTTTCCTCTTGTCTCTGTTCTCAGATTGACCATCCCTCCTACCAAACTGTCCAATCCGTAGATGCACGTGTCCCTTCATCATTAGAGGGAGAGAGAGTGAGAGCGTGCCCGCCTTTATATACATTGAGAGCACATGGGATTTCCTCATGCATCACTTTAAAAATGTCAGAAAGAGGGCTTTTCTGTTCTGAATGGATAACTATAAATGCTCCTAACTGCACAAATATAATCATCAGGTCAGCTATGCTCTAAATCAAACATGAAGACAGGACAGAAACGTAAAACAAAATCTAGGCAAACCATATATTTATCCTGCTGGTAAATGATTCATAGAGTTCTGCCATTTTTCATTTATAGAACTAAGAATTGATTTTCAAGTAAATCACACCTGAGAAGACTCTGCAAACATAAGCTTTGATCCATCATGTGTTCGTTCCCACAGTGACATCTAACCCCATGTCAGACTTTGCACCCATAGCAACATGGCCCCAGCTTTCAGGACACAGAGTGAGTGAAATTCAGTCAGAGCCTCAGTTGTTTACAGCTCTGTTATATTCAGTCAGGAATTTCTGAACCCTTCACGTTTTTTCACCATTCTGGTAACAAAATTATCAGACTTCCATCTATAAATAAAAATAAAGGATTAATAAGACAACTTACAATCATTATGCAAACACTTTACCCTGAGCTACAGAATGATGTGAGACGCAGAAAACTGTGTGATGGTCCGTTTAGGTTTTTCATAATGAGAGTCTTCCTCACATAAAGTATAGACACTGTGAGGACATTTTATTTTAAGTCTGTTATAATAGAAAATGTCTAGTTCCTTTTCTCAAAATAATGCAAAATACAACCTTTAGACAAACAACAACCACAAATTGCATATTACAGAGTATCAAAGATGTATTTAAGAAAAACACCTTGATTTAGTAGATTTTTGAATCACTTTTGGGTGATTTAAACTGAATGACCCCGTTGCATGACCCAGTGTAGGGCACACTATAGCTGTTGTAAACATGGCCTCACATTTGACTCAAGAATATTTTGATTTAAAAATGTGTTCATTTTCCTGAGTTTTTGGACTACAAAACAAACCCAAGGCATCGCCCCTGCACCAGCAAATGACTAAATGTGCCCGAGACTTTCTAAAGTTGTTGGTCAAGCATTTGATCTGATAAAACAGTGATGCAATACATAGTGCGGGGAATGAGATTCAGTTCATTGTTTTTAGTTTTAAAGCATTAAAAGAACACAGTGCCAACAGTAAGTCATGAGGAACTAGATCGTAATCTAATACATCTGAACTCTGCTCTGTTAGTATAACCAGTCTGAACCATGAAGGCGTGTCGGCACCTGCAAAACATATATAGAGCATTCACATGCTGCAGAAAGTGAAGCTGCAGGCTGAAGCACAACGCTGATGAAGATTTGGTAAGTTTTGAATTACTTTTACTAAAGAGAAATATATTTCTACATATACATGGACTTATTATTCTTGAAGATTCTTTATTTGGTTATTGTTGGAAGTTTCCACACAGACCGACTGAAATCGTTCTCTTTGGAGAGTCAAAACTGAGAAAAAAAGACGGAATAGTTTAAGGATAGAGTTCTGTTAATTTTAGCATGATAATAAAATTATGTGACCTACATAACACACACTGGTCATCTGACGAAAGAAAAAACTTGTCTTATATAAAATAGCTGATGACTCATGATTTGTCAGATCTTTTAATGATATGATGAGCTACATCTGTTGAGACTTAACCCAAATTCTTTCAGTTTTGAGAAGCAGTACTCTCTTGTTGAACTATTTTCATAGATTTAAGAACTCATACTCAACTTTAGTTCTTAATGACTCAGGTTTACTTGGATGCTAATTTTATACCAATTTTATAATTGTGAGATAGCTCACTGTCTTTGTAACAAACCAAAAACGATCCATACAGAAATTGGGAAAAGATGTAGAGAAAATACAATTCTAAACAATTTTCTCTCTTTGATCAGGTGACTGCAGCCTGTGACCAACATGGAAAGGTATCACACTCAACACCTCACATTAAATTCTGCATTCATTTGCTATTGTTCTTACAACATGATATTCAAAATTACTGTCTGTCTGTAGTAGAGGATTTACACAAAACCTTGTAAAGAGCTGGTATTAAGATTAAGGGCTGTGGAAAGATGGGCACCAGTCTGCTTCTCTGTACACCGAAAGAATCTCTGATCGAGCAGGAGGTGAATGAAGTCCAATATTCAGTAGTTTTACTGTCACTCTGTCCAGGAATATGATGTTATGGAGCTAATGTCAATAAAGAGCAGCCAAGCGTAACACCAATGTTGTTTCAAGTGGGAGATGGTAGTGGGGACTGCTGTAATCTTGGCATCTTCTGTTGATCTGTTGGCTCTGTATGAGTTTGAAGTTGGTCAAACGTTGGGAGGGAGGCGTCGGATCAGTACCTCAAAACACATCATTGTAAAAGGTGTCAGGTGGGTCTTTTTGGGCAGCTGGATGATTGTGGCTGAAATCAGGCATAGTGGGATGAAGGACTAGGGAAGTAATGCTTTTAACATCTCAGTTAAGGCCTTGGACAGCTGATCTGAACTCTCTGAGGACCCTCCTGGTCACTACATCTGGTTTGGCTGCCTTTCTGAGGTTCACTGCCCTCAATGTTTACACTGTCACTGAACATATCATCTGACAGACAACGACACAAATGTGGTAAAGACGTGCTCTATTTCCTCTATGGATGTTGCTATTATCTTTGTCCAACGAGGGGTGTAAACAACATTTACACCGCTTGTTGCACAACCTGGTTGAAATACTCAGCTATGATGTGCAGTACGTCAGGGTTAGTCATGCTGGCTACTAAGTGCTTTAAGCAGCTTATCCATGGCTATGATAGCTTTAGCATAGATGGTAGGTATACAACTGTTACCATGATGCCTGTACAGCTGCTACGGTCCTTTCAAAGCTTATTCTTAAGATCAGATGATTCTGATGAGTATAAGTCGACTCACCCAACACACAGCAGTAGTTGAAAGCAAACAACCACACACATACATATACATCGCACAGTAAACAAAGCACCTGCAGAGAGCTGCAGCATCTATGCGTGCGATTAAACCATTTTTCCTTTACAAAAGATTTAGAAATGGACATAACAGGTTCACATTGAGAATTTTACAACATAGTAGTGTTTGTATTGAGATGTTAATCAAACAACAAAAAAAGAAAGAAAGAAAAAAGCACCTCACTTTCCTATTTCGTATGTCTTTGTGCGTACTGTATAATAGTAAAAAACTTTCTTTTTTCCACAGAGTCAAACAAGCCTCAGATGTTCCCATTTTCCAGCCTGGCCACCAAAATCACACTGACCTGGACTCTATGTTTACGGTTTGTAAAACAACCTCCACTCTTCACAATCATGTCCCTGTAGCACCTTTTGTATCAACAGACTCTAATTTAGTTCAATATAGATTTGGTCTCTTCTGCATTTACATTGTATAATGTGATCTGTTTCAGCTGCTGGAGGATGAAATCGTTGTCTTCGTGAAGAATGAGCTAACAAGGATGAAGAATTCTCTGAATCCAGAATTCTCTGAATTGTCAGAAAGTCCAAATGAGGACGAGGAGCAAAGGAGCAGAAGGGAAGCATTTCTGAAACTCACAGTGCACTTCTTGAATAAAATGAATCAAAAGGACCTCGCTGTCTGTCTGCTGAGCAGTAAGAGGATTCCTTTTCATAAATGCATTCTCAAGAAATTCTAATATTTTCTTTTGAAACATTATTTTAATTATTTTTCTTTCCATTAGAAAACACTCATCCCCACTTTGGGTCTAAACTTAAATCTGACTTAAAGAAGAAGTTACAGCCTGTGTTTGAGGGGATTTCTAAAGCACGAAACTCCTCCAGCCTGAATCAAATCTACACAGAGCTCTACATCACAGAAGGCGGGAGTGGAGAAGTCAATAATAAACATGAGGTCAGACACACTGAAAGAAATGTCAGTAAAGGTGAAACAACAATCAGATGTGAAGACATGTTTAAAACATCAACTGCAAGAGACAAACCAATCAGAACAGTGCTGACAAAGGGAGTGGCTGGGATCGGGAAAACATTCCTGACACATAAGTTCACTCTGGATTGGGCTGAAGGCAAAGCTAACCAGGACATAAAGTTGATATTCCCATTCACATTCAGAGAGCTGAATCTGCTGAAAAATAAAAGGTTCAGCTTGGTTGGACTTGTTCATCACTTTTTTAGTGAAATCAAAGAAGCAGGAATCTGTAACTTTGAAAACTTCAAAGTTGTTTTCATCTTTGATGGTCTGGATGAGGCTCGACTTCCTCTGGACTTCCACTACACTGAGATGCTGACTCATGTTGCAAAGTCTGCATCAGTAGATGTGCTGCTGATAAATTTAATCACTGGGAATTTGCTTCCTTCTGCTCACTTGTGGATAACCACAAGACCTGCATCAGTGGGTCAGATCCCCTCCAAATATATAGATGCTGTCACAGAGGTCACAGGGTTCAGTAACCCACAGAAGGAAGAGTACTTCAGAAAGAAATTCAGAGATGAGAAGCAGGCCGGCATCATAATCTCCCACATAAAAACATCAGAAAGCCTCCACATCATGTGCCAGATCCCAGTCTTCTGCTGGATCACTGCTACAGCTCTGGAAAACCTGTTAAAAAGCAGTGAGGAAAAGGGATTGCCCAAGACCCTGACTGAGATGTACATCCATTTCCTGGTTGTTCAGACCAAAGTGAAGAATATTAAGTATGATGGAGGGGAAAGGACAGATCCTCACTGGACTCCAAAGAGTACGAAGATGATTAAAGCACTGGGGAAACTGGCGTTTGAGCAGCTGCAGAAGGGCAACCTGATCTTCTATGAATCAGACCTGACAGAGTGTGACATTAATGTCAGAGAAGCCTCAGTGTACTCAGGAGTGTTCACACAGATCATTAAAGAAGAGAGAGGGCTGTACCAAGAAAAGGTGTTCTGCTTCATCCAACCGAGTGTTCAGGAGTTTCTGGCTGCTCTTCATGTCCATCTGACATTCACCAACTCTGGTATCAACCTGCTGGAAGAAGAGCAAACAGCCTCAATACAGGCTGAAGAGTATTTGGCAATACATTTCTACCAGAGTGCTGTGGACAAGGCCTTACAGAGTCCAAATGGACACCTGGATTTGTTCCTTCGCTTCCTCCTGGGTCTCTCAATGCAGACCAATCAGACTCTCTTACACGGCCTGCATTGAGAGATACAGACAGGAAGCATCCAAGAGACCAATCAGGAAACAGCCCACTACACAACAGTTCAAAAGTAAGATGAGCTCATCTGCAGTTCTGTGGTTTCCCTATAACAGACAAGAAGGTTCTGGATTCAAATCCACTGGAAACTTTCTGTGTGGAATTTATATGTTCTCATCATGTCATTAGTCAACTGATGATTATGACTTTATACATAAAATCTGTCCTGGTTCTCAAGTTTCAGCATTGGATGAGTTGGAAAACTACTGAATCAACAAAAACAGTATCAAGTTTTTTTCTGCATATGTCAGTCATCCATGAAATGTTTAAATTTAAGACTAACCCATTATAATGATTTAAAAAAAACACCAGCCTTATTATTATCATTATTATTATTATTATTATTATTATTAGTTTAGTTTTCTCTCTTTGTGCCTCTCCTCTGTCGACTCTTTATGTGTCTGTACGTTCTGTGATGGTTGTATAAGGCAGCAACCCCACTCCACAAATATGTCTCCCTAAATTTAGTTAATGTGTTATATTTGTATTTGAACAATAATGTGCAAATGTCAAACTGACAAACAAAAATAAATACTTGCATAAAAATCTTGATCACTGATTAACTGTAACATAAACTTTAATCAATATAAATACAAACATGCATATACAGAGCATCAGGTTGGCTGAATACACAGAATACAGTCATTAATTATAAATACAGAGTAGAGATTTTCCTCGCTGAATTTTATTATTTCTTTACTTATTTATTTACTATTGAACACACAAGTGATAACTTTTATCACATTATTCAATTATATTTAATTCAATTCAATTTTATTCATATATTACCAAATCACAACAACATTTACCTCATGGCACTTTATATTATACTGTAAATACAGTTGACCCCCTATGACCAAGCACTAATATGGTAAAACAGCCACTGCTGGGTTCTTTTTTAAAAGTTTTTCAAGTTAGCTTCTAAAAGAAATCTGATATTTCTTCCGCACTAATATTTTATCATTTTATTACAATTATAGTCATATACAGGAAATGTTTTGTGTATCCTAATCAAACACAGGGAATAGGGCACAGCAGGTGAAGACAATAGGGGTAATATGAGGACTGTAAAGACAGAGAATAAAAGAAATTACCAAAATAAACCAGGAAAGCAAAGATACACTAACACAAAAAAGAGGAAGGCACAAAACTGATCCTTACAACAGTAAAATTTAAAAATAGGAAATTCACAATCTAACAATATCACAAAAAGTCAACACCACAAGAATTAAGAGTGGATTTGTACGAAGTGAAATGACTTGTAACGGACAGATACAAACTTACTGACGGTTACACCCTCAAGCAGTAAAGAGGATGCATACTTTATCGCAACATGGCCGATTTTTTCACTAAGTCATCTACACAAGGTATTTTGTAGAGAGTATACGCAGTTTGTGTTGAAACAACAACAGTTTTCAACTATTCTCAAAATTTCAAATTTTTTCTCAGAATGAAAAATGATGATCAATTTGTTCTCTTAATGTACCCTAACACATGTGCTCTTTAATCTCTTTGTGTGTTGTTCTTGCAACACCCAAATTTACCCGTTCTGTGCAGTAACAGGAGCGGCAACAAGAGGCTGCTGGGAAGATTAAGCCAGGCTCCTGATGACATTAAAACACATCCAAGATGTGCTCCTGTAATATACACTACAGACCAATACAGATCCCAAACAAACTTCAACACCAGTATTCCCAGTATGGTCACAATGGTGTAAAATGCCCTCTTCTTTGATTGGTCAACCCTGTCCCTGTTCCTGCTCTCTTCTCCTGGGCCTGGATGAATTAAAACACAGAGAACAGAAAGGCTGCAGAAGGAGGAGACGGTTAAAAACAATATCATGAGGAAAAAATTCACAATGGCGAGGATGATATCTTTTATTGTTATAAAACCTGTTAATGCAAAGCAAAGCAGCCAAACACAGCCTATGCTGATTATCCTTATTCTGACCCCTCTTCCTTTCCTTAAGCTCCGATAAGTGATGGGATGAACAGCAGCCATGTAGTGCTCCACACAAGTCAGCATGTGAAAGAAGATCTGTCCAAAGCAGGCGAAAGAGAAAAAAATGAACGGATAGATTAATATGTTCAGATTATTCATGATGCTACCACAATAAGTGACGATACACGCTAAGACAGCAAAAAGGTCCATGATGACGATGTTGTAGGTGAAGCAGTCTGAGTGACTCAGAGTTACTTCCATAAAGGTGGAGCCTTTTTTTCTCCATTCTTGGAGACCATGTTGGAGGATGAGGATGCAGACAGGGAGGACGAGGAAGATGATAATGATGCTAAATGCACGATAGATGAGGGAGCTTGGTTTAGAGATGAGACAGTGCATGTATAGAGGGAGGGAGGTGTTCATGGAGGAAAGGTGCAGATCCAAAGTGGAGAATGATGAGTTTGCTGACATCTGGAAAAGAAAAAGACAAAAAGGACAAACCACTGGAATGTAAATTAAATTGACATATATTCAGCTTTTTTCCCTGTTTATTATCTATTTAATTTCCTCTTTTATAACACTTTGTGATTTTTCTAAATTCAGGTTTTGCTGATATTAGATGTTATACAGTTGAGGCCAAAATTATTAACCCCCTTTATGAAATTAGGCAACACTCCTGATTTCAATTTGAAAATGACCATTAACAACAAGTGTTTGTTTTTTAAAGCGTATCTGTGTCCAAAATAACAAGGTCCACTAATTGTAGTAAGGATATTTTATTGATAGACTGAGTAGAAACAAGAAAAGGCAAAAATGAGACATCCAAAATTATTAGCCCCATGCCCATTAATAGTCAATACTTTACCCTTTTTGAGCCACAACTGACAACAATCTATTAGACTAGGTCTTTACTACGTTGGCACAAGTCTCCTGAGGGATTTTGGCCCATTCCATTGCAAATTGTTCTAGCTGGTCTAAATTGTGTGGTTTCCGAGCATGGACATTCACTTCGAGCACTCGTCACAGATTCTCAGTTGGATTGAAGTCTGGGCGCTGTGCGGGCCACTCCAAGATCTTGGTTTTGGTATCCTTGAAAAACTGTTGAACTAATTTCGATGTATGCTTTGGGTCATTGTCTTGTTGGAAGACCCAGCGATGACCTAAGCCTAGACTAAGCAGATTTCTGCATATTCTCCCTCAGAATGTCAGCATAATTTTCTTTTTTAATGATGCCATGCACTCGAACAAGGCTCCCTGTGCCTGAGGCTGCAAAACAGCCCCACAGCTTGATGCTCCCACCACCATGTGGCAACAGTGTTCCTAGGGTTGAAGACCTGTCCCTTTCTTCGCCAAACATAAGCAACATCCATGTGCTCAAACAGTTCCAGTTTAGTCTCATCAGACCAAAGCACAGACTTCCAAAACTCATCTTTACATTTCAAATGTTCACGGGCAAACCTCAGTCGGGCTGTGATGTGCCGCTCTTTGAGTAAAAGGGTTCTTCTGGGACGATGGCCGTAAAGCCCACCACAGTGAAGAGCCCTCACAACTGTGTTCCTTGAAACATCAACTCCAGAAGAGGCCAGGTCAGCAACAATTATCTTGGCAGATGTCTGGGGTTCCTTGCTGACATCTCTGACTATTTTCATCTCCAGAGTTCTTGAAATCTTGCGCTGATGGCCACGGCCAGGTTTGTTTCTAACAGAATTTGTCTCCTTGTACTTGGCAATGATGCAATGTACAGCAGTTGTAGACACTGTGAATTGCTTGGAAATGGCAGTGTAGCCTTGTCCCTTATCATGAGCCTCTACTATCTTCTTTCTGAGCTCCAGACTGATTTCCTTTGTCTTTGGCATGGCGAGTAACAGTACTCCCTCTCATGTGTTCAAGAGCCCTGTTCCTTGGAATCTTTTTATGTTGATTGGATGTTGTTAGGAAGCCAAATGATTGCACAGGTGTGGGTTCAAAGATTGGTTAATTAGTGTAGATGTGTTTTGAAAGCAAACATTCACATGGGGCTAATATTTTTGACCACCCCATTTTTTACTATATTTGATATAAAGCAAGACTAAAAATGTACCAAAAGCTAGTAATGAGCACTGGCGAATGTTTGATTATATCAAGTTTCATCAATGTTGCAAACTTTGGGAAGAAGTTTAGGAAAATGTTCCATGATTCCTGGGGGGCTAATAGTTTTGGCCTCAACTGCATAATGTGGAAATTGCAGTGTTGTCTTAGACAGTAAATTTGTTGGTATGGAGTAGGACGTGTCTCAAAATGGATTGGGCTACAAGCACTGCTATGGGTACTTTCAGGTTAGTATCTCAAAGTTCGAGTTCCTAACTTAAAATGGCAGCTGATGGCAGTGGAGGACCGGTCATTTGTGTGAGCCTGGAAACTCCATGATACAGCAGCGAGTTGGCTGCAGCCTGAGCTGTCAGAGAAAGAATGTTGGGTTGGTGGTCTTCAAGCAGTTTGTGGACCTATTTCTCCCCAATCTGCATCCCCAGATTTCAGTGGGAGCAGGCACTGTACCCATCCCATGGAGGGCCACACAGACACTGAGTGTTGGAGCTGCAGGCAGCCAGGAGAACTGCAACAGCAGGGTCCACTGGGACAGGTGTTCCCCATCACCAACGCTCTGAAAATCTCCCTCGGTTCAGGAGGGACACACAGTGTTCCATTAAGGTGCCAAAGAGGTATACGCCAGGTGTTGGTGGACATGGGTTGCACACAGGTCCATCCAACCCCGGTTCAACCAGGGGCCTTGGTGGAGGCAGAATGGATGGAGGTTAGGTGCATTTAAGGGGGCATTCACAAATATCCCACAGTGTCACTGCGGGTAGAGTTTAAGGCAAAATACATAAAGTAAATGCTGCAGTTAGGTTGCGCGTGACGCATATCTTAATCCTGGGGACAAATTTGCCAGAGTTTCATTACCTGTTGTGGCAGCGTGTGGGGATGCTCTTTGTATTATCTACACCAGCCCATGTTTAACCCCTGACTTTGGGAGACAACATGTCTTTTTATCTTACTGTTTAGGCTCAAATCAATTTGAAGTCTTGCAGTGACAAAATAATAATTTGACCCAATTGCATTAAAGCAGAAGTAATGAGCCCATTCTGAAAATGTAAGTAATAGAAAGTGCAGATACGTTTTTAAAAATGCAAGGAGTAAAAGTAAAAAGTAGTCAGAACAAAAACAATAGTCAAGTAATGTACAGAAACCTGAAATTGTATCTAACTACCGTAGGAAGTAGTTGTTCTCCATTACTTTCTACCTCTGCAACCAAATGATAAAACTTGATGGTTACTTGGTGTGCTCTGAAGCAGCGCGGGCCTACATGCACTTCATAATGATTAATGATAGGCTTTATCGAGTAAATTGTGACACTTGAATGGTGATTTCGATTTTCCAGGTGGCTCATTATTTTTATTTTTATTTTTACTTTGTACTTTTTCCAAATTTATAGTATATACAAACAAAAATAAGAGAAAAGAACGCAAAAGAAACAAACTAAACATAATGAAACACACATAATGTGTGGGGTAAAGAAAGAACAAATTATACACATATGTAAACATAACTGTCGCGACCCGAACTGGGGCGGCCCAACATCTGTCCAAATACTCCTCCGATAAACTAAATTACGCCACCACAAAATCCCGAGAGTCAGTAGGGCACCCCCAAACTCCCATGGCCATTACAAATCCCTATAACCAATTCCAGTCGAGATCCTCTCAGTTCTTGGGGAGGGGCTCCTACCAGCCAAGGTATGACCAAAGTAACGTCCTGTTGATCCCGTCCCAAAACACCATCCACCCCACCCCTTACATCCAAACAAAGACAGCCAGACAGAGCCCGTTGTCTGGTCCTCTCCCTGACAGGTCCAGTTCCATCCATATAGTCACAAAAAATTTGAACCCAGAGTGGAAAATAGCAGATAGCTATTTTCCAGGAGGCTCATAATTCCATGGCAGGGCATATGGGATATGATAAAACTCTGGAGCAAATAATGGCATGATTTTATTGGCCAGGCATCTGAATGGATGTATACTGATGGTGCATGTGCTACCTGGAGTATCAGCTCCCAGCTGGCCATTACAAAGAAGCCCTAGGGCACATTACCAACAATGGAGGTCCCGTTTGAGTGCATTTTCATGGACCTCATCAGGCCATTTCATTGGAGTGCATGTGGATATTGGTTGCATTCATTCTGGTGGATTATACAAAGTGATGTCCCAAAGCAACACTGCTGTGCATCATTTCACCAAAGAGTGTTGCACAGGGGCTGTTTCAGGTCATCTCCTGAGCTGGCATCCCAAAAGAGAGACTGATTGACCAGGGCACTTCATGGCTTGCACACTAAAGAAACTCTACTAATAATCAATATTGAATCTGTTTGGACCAGTCTTTACCACTCTTAGACTGTTGGGTTGGTGGAGTGGCTGAAAAAGACTTTAAAGTCCATAATCGTAAGTTCATTCATGAGGCCAAACACATTTGGGATTGCAGGTTAGACCCTCTATTGCTTGCAGTATTAGCATCACCGAACCCACAGAGCTTGGGGTGGCTCACCAAACCCCACCAGAGAGGAAAAATTACCAGCCCAATATTCAGGCTACATCCACACGTACACGGGTATTTTTGAAAACGGAGATTTTCCGTTTTCGTTTTTTTTAAAAATCCCGTCCACACGTGCAGTTTTGAAAAAATATCTCCGTCCACATGTAAACGCCAAAAACGAAGACAAACGCTGTTATGAACATGCCAAAGCAACAGGTGGCGATATAACCCTGAACCGTGTAGAAATGTTGGCCAATCAGAATTCTAGAAGCCAGGGGGGGGGGACAAGAGCGGAAAGAGTACAGAAAGATGGCGAATAGAAGTAGGACTGAGTCGTATGTGTGGACAGACCATGAGGTGGAATTATTCCTCAACTTAATACTGGAATATAAAACGGCAAAAACACAAGAAAACGTGGACTGGGAGACTTGTCAGGGGAAATACGCTGACATTCACGCTCTTTTTTTAGAGCAGTACCCCTCTGAAAAGTCACAAGAATTTCCTCATCGCAAGGAAGATATAACCAGGGCCATCATCACCACCAAGCTGAAGGCAATAAGGGGGAAGTATAGGCAAGCGGTAGTCTCCGGTCAAAAAAGTGGTCATGGTAGAGTGGTCCTACTATACTTTGAGCTGTGTGAACAGATATGGGGTGGCTCGCCAGCGACTACTGCCATTCCGTCAGGTATAGAAACAGCAGATGTTGACACAGCTTCTCACCGTTCGGAATCTGCATCTACTTTGTCTGCACCTGACATCTCGACTGTGGAACTGTCAGATGTGTCTGATCAAGCACAGTCTGAGGACAGCGATTTGCCCACTTCTGTGGTAAAGGAACGAAGAGATCTGCTTAATGTAACTATGGTGTAAATATCGCTTTTTGAAAGTGATTATGATAATAAGGTTAGCCTACCATACATGTATAAATTAATCCCTTACTATATTCCGGTAGCCCAATTATAGATGCCTTTAGCACCTTTCAAGTTTGACCCAGTAAAGACGCAGCTTAGCTTTATTTAATGTTGGTGTTGAATCCCTACCTCAAAAATGTTGTGGCGTTGAAAGTAGAGGGAAAGAAAACACCTAAGTACAGCACTTAAGTAAATATTAATCTTGTTGTTCCACCACTGATCTATTGTGGTTAATTTGTTTTTCATTATTTTATTCTACCTTTTGTCAAGACAAAACTCAAAGGCCACAGACAGGACAGACTTAAAAGAAGACTTTCAACTGAGACACAGCTGCTGAATGTTGCCGAGGTGGACATACAGATGAAGAAAAGAATTCTGGATATGATGGAGACATCTGAGAGGCGAGCTTCTGAACATTACAGTACATTATCAGTCACTCTTGAGAGACTTACAAGTTCAATTGCAGATGGATTTTCACTGCTAAGACAAGCCATGGATCCACCACCACCACTACCTTTCAACATGCCACCATACCATGGTGGGCACATCTATCCATGTGCACCACCACCACACACTGTATCTGGCACATTTCCACCCAACACTACCATAACTGAGCAGCCAAGCACTGCACCTAGCCCGCTGTTACCTTTGCAGGGAACAGGGGAGTTTTCCTTCACACGAGCACTTATGGAGGATGATATTTGAAATAATCTGCATCATTACTTTTGCTGGGCAGTAAATGACTAACGTGGGAGGCTGTTTGGGCTGCATCTGTACATTTTATTTATCGTTTTAATTTATTTTCATTATGCTTTATGTTAAAACATTGAAAATATGTTTATTTTTAATTTTTTTTGCATTTTAAGAATGCTCAACTGTTGACATGTTACATGTTTTCCATTAGCTGTTCTGCAGCTCCAATGTTTTATGTTTCAAACAGCTGTTAAATGTAAGAGGTCTTCCTTGTGTTCTCAAAAAACCTTTTATCTTACTCCTGAGAAGTTTGTGGGTTTGTTTTTTGAAAGGCAGCTTCTTTTGTGTAAGTTTTCCAGTGTCTTCTTGATTAAAAATGTTAATAACTTAAGACTGTATTATGGATTTTGTCTCAATGGCTGTTGCAAGAGTTTATTCAGTAAAGCACTAAACTGAAAATATTACAGGGGTCACAAAACGTGTACAAGATGTTTTTTGTTTTTTTTTTAAAAAAGGGTCTCATTCCCTGTAAAGAACATTTAACTGAAGCAAGATGCCACTTATTGAACATGGTCAGGATCACACTGGCTGCCTCACTGGCTCTCTTGGCCAGAGTTTATTCAATAAAGAAATAAACTGAAACTTTTACATGGGTGACAAAATGCATACAATGTAACAAGAAAAAGTCTTATTCTCTGTTAAAAAACAAAACAAAAACAAAAAACAAAAACTTTTAACTGAAGGCAAGGTGCCACTTTCTTATTGAACATGGTCAGGATCACAGTGCACAGATTGTGAAGTGTCACATACACTGACTTACAATTTCGGTAGATATGACGGTGTCCTACAATAGAACAAATCATTTTTTATGGATCGGTGAATTCAGTAAGGACTCTCCTGACTCTCTTCCCTGCTGATGTCATGCAGTCAGCTCTGTGGTAAGTCTGTGTGGCTGGCTGGTTGTCCTTGTCCTGCTGAATTACTTCAGTGACTGTATTCTCATCCATCATGTCTTTGTTGGCCTCACAGTAGTTATGGAGCACAAAACAAGCATAAATGACAAGGGGAAGTTCAGTTAGATCAATGTCCATTGGCCTTCACAATGCTCCAAACCGTGCTTTCAGTCTGCCAAAAGCACATTCAATGACCTTTCGAGCTCGACATAAGCATAGTCCAAAATACTGTTCCTGAGCAGTGCTTCCCCCGTTGGTGTACTCTTTCATTAGGTAAGGAAGCAATGGGTATGCTGGATCCCCAATGAGAAAAACTGGAATTGCCTCCTCATGTTCCACAATTTGTTTTTTTGAAGAAGGAATCCTGCCAGTCTCCAAATGTGTGTTCAGCGTGGAATTTGCAAAAATGCGGGCGTCGTGTACACTGCCTGGCCATTTCACCACAACATCAATAAATGAATAACTATAGTCACAGGTGGCTTGTATGTTCAGAGAAAACCTCCCCTTCCTGTTAACATAGTCCATAGAATTCGTGGATGGTTGCTTTATTTCCACATGGGTCCCATCCACAGCACCAATACACTGAGGAATTCCATAGGCTCAGTAAAAACCTGCTACAAGTTCCTCTACTTTGGACTCTGTGAGTGGTAACTGTATAAACACAGGCCCCAAGTGAACAGTAATTGCCGTGCAAACTTGTCTTATTATTTTCGACACCACTTGCCTTGATAGCCCGAAAGCGTTTGCAGTCTGTCGTAACCTCCCCTCATCAGCCAAATAATACAGTGTGCATGCCACCTTTTTTACAACACTAACGGGCAACCTCATTTCGGTTTTTTGGCCTTCGATGTGCGGATGAAGTAGCTCACAAAGAGTCAAAAGTGAAGTCCTTGACATGCGAAAATTCTCTCGCCATTCTTCTGGAAGAACCGCCTGGCTTTCAAAGTTGTCCCACCAAGCGGTGGTCCGACCCGGTCGAGTCCAAAACCGACGAAGACATTGGCGTCGGGATTTAGGTTGTGGGACAGTAACTGTGTGTGTATATGTATGCCTGTTAAAGCTGCAGAGAGTAAAATTAACAATAAAAGTATTTTGCCTAAGTCCTCCATTGTACAAAGTCATCTCACCGAAACAAAGTGGCGCACAGCTTACATCAAAAAAAGGCGCACACCTTTGACGCTGCGTTTTCTCCGTTTTCCTCCTCCACACGTAAATGCAAAAACGGAGTTTTCAAAAATATCCACCCTGGCCGGAGTTTTTAAAAATCTCCGTTTTCAGTGACTGAAAACGGCGTTTACGTGTGGACGAAAGGTGCAAACGCATAGAAAAATCTGCTTTTTCAAAAATACCCGGGTATGTCTGGACGTAGCCTCAGTCAACTTCCAAACTACACTAGATAATCCGGTCTTTAAGTGATGACGTGATGAATCCTGTTTCCGGGCCCAAACTGCTCAGCATTTAATAAGGCTGTTTTGTATTTAACATGTTTTAATGCTTTGTATCTTGTTCTATTTAATATGAACAAGCCTAATGACTGAACTCGTATTGTGGACATATTATCTCATTTGTTCTCCGGACTGAAGTTTGATCCATTTACAGCATCCTGCCATGAGATTGCGTTTGTCCCTGACCTTTGGGAACCCTCAAGTTAACTTTTATCGAGAGGAGTAAAGTTAGCGATCATCCTTCAGCTTCACTGTTCATATTATGCTAACATAGCTGTAACATGTTAGCTAACATATCACGTAGCACATTGTTATATACCAGCTAACCCAACTTCAGTAACCCTACAAATGTCACTGCTGTTTACTTTCTTGTCTTCATTTATGTCGGAAGTGATAGCAGAGCTTTACGTCTTAATTTGTTTCGGAAATCCCTCAGTCAGAACATGGTATATTATATTTAGATGGAAACTAGCGAGCTAACTTCCTGCTAACTTCTAACAACGTTACATTTCATAAATTCTGTTTTCATGAATGCCTGGATATTAAACTTAATTGTTACACCTGGTAGAGCAACCACACTGATCATTTTATTACAGATGAAAGAATTTTAGATAGTTTTTAACTCTCAGAGATGCCACAGTGATCATGTGACTTAGGGACCTGCAGAGGAGTTTGGGCTTAGGCACGGCTAATAACGTCAGACTTAAAAACTGGATAGACACCCAAGCTGAGTTCATCCTCAACCTTTACTAGATTCCACCCACATGCAGAGCAGGGATGACCCTTAAAAGATGGTAACAACCTCACCGCCAACTAAAGAGGCCCCAGCCCCCAGTTTGACCGATGCACAGATGAGTGTCACGTGTTCAAGACTGGGGCTCACACTGAAATGTGATATTTTGATCTAATCAGCAAGTAAGTCAATTTGAGGCACATAACTTCTACATTTTGAGATAATGATCCATTATTTTGCTCGACTTTTTGGCTTACTTCTGCCTGGCTCTGGTGGAGGAAAACAAGCATCCATAGACATCAGTTAGATATGCTAAAATGCTGTAAGGTAAATTACACTAAATTATGGGTTTGAAAACATTTTAAGAAAAAAACAACTCCACAAATTTCTGCTCTTTCTGCGTTTAAACTTTTTTATTTGTATTTTTCAGTAATACTATATTAAAATATTAGTAATGGTGCTGCATGATGACTATGTCTCACAGTTAATTTTCTGGGAAATTTGACTACTTGGGCAAACAAAAATAATTTTAAGATAGAGAGATTTATTTGTCTATTTTTTATTTCATTTTATTGTCTCCACCACTCTATTGACTCCACCACCCGTCTCAATGCATTCAATTCAAGTATCGTTTACTCGTATTAAAAACTGTGACAATGACAAACTAGGAAAAACATGACAGCAATGACAATTATTTTAACGTAAACACACATAACAAACACACACACACACACACACACACACACATATAATATGCAGAGTTTTGTATATTCAAATAAGTCACAGGCAATAAATGCATCATCTGTCACTGTCTCACCTCTACTCTGATCATAGTTTTACATGACATATTTCCTTAGTAGCAGGAAAAGCTACATATCTTTAAAGCACATTAAAATATCCCTCAAGAATTCTTTTTATATATGTACTTTTCATAATTTTCTTTCACAATATGCTGTTAAAAGGACTTTGACTTGGAACTTAAACACATATAATCTATTTAAATATTTTATATAAAATATTTTTGATAGGTTTGTAGCTTGAACCTATTCGCTGGAACGTTGAAGGCAATGTGATTACACAGCAAGCAAGACACGAGTAGGCAACATTCTTTATGTTTCACGTGCACGGGAGAGAACTGGACAGGCGCCGTTCCTTCGCTTGACCCCAGTTGCTCTCGTCCGTTCCCCCGTAACACTGCTCTTTTATTGTGGTTACATGAATATGCATAGGTTCATTAACATATGACATAGGTATACATGTGAACAAAGAATACCTTGTGTGTGGGGGTCAAACTGTGACCCCAGGAAGACTCCCCAGAGCCGTCCATCTAAACAAAAGGCACTTAGACTAAAACAGACATAGATACGTTTATCCTACCATAAAACAATAAGACAAGGTACGACCTCTCCCATGCTCCTAAAATGTGGGTGTGAAAGTCAGAGAGCTCTGGAATGCACACAAAGCTTGCAGACTATTAAGGATCAAACCTCTACCAATCTACACCTAATTATAAAACTCTAAGAATATATAAGTAGATATTTCTAAGCATAAATGACAATCACAATACAAATCTAACAATTTTATACATAAACTGTCTATCCCCAGTGTTCAAGGTGGGGTTTTTTTGTCATGCACTGACTCAAAACCCGTATGGTATTATACATTCTGAAAATTTAAAACAAGTTGTACAGACTTAGAAAACTATAGTGTTTTCAAAATAGTACTGCTGGTCACTAGCCACCACTGATGAACATATACACACATACTGTATACTGTATCACGGGTACATCTTGAAAACTGTACTTGTATTAAAAATTATGACAATGACAAACTAGGAAAAACATGACAGCAATGACAATTATTTTGACGTAAACACACACACACACACACACAATCATTCACATATATAACAGTTTTCAAGATGTTTTTTCTGACATACTCAAAGTCATAATAGATATTAGTCAGAAAAATGCAGAATTTACAACAGGAAGTGTAATTGAAAATAAACTTTGTTTATTTTGAATTTTATTACAATCCAAAGGAACACCAACCTTATGATTCTCTTCTCTTCTCTTCTCTGTTGACTCCCCTTCATGTGATTATTTGCTCAAAACATATTAAAGCTGCACCCCACCCCACTCTCTCTTTCCAAGTACAATTCAAATATAGTTTATTTGCATAAAAAAGTGTGACAATGATGAATTAACAAAGGAATAATTGCACGCTCAATGAATTGATCAGAACTTTATGTTTATCTATAATGCTAGAGTAATTTTCTACATTTATTTGATTAAATAATGTATCTGCACATGCAGTGCTGTTGTCTATTAGGATGAACACTGCAAAAAAATCTAATGATGTGCTGACAATTTTTTATGTGTATCCAAATTAAACAGCTTCATCAGCCGTGTGGTTTGTGAGTGTTTATGTGTGTAGTTTTGCTTTTCAAGTCACACCTGTGACTGCAAAAGAAAACACATTTGATAAGCATGGCAAATGTAAGTGTATTAATAACCTTTTCAACAAGCTTCAAACTGTGCTTCATACAACAACTTTAATTAAGCAGGAGGAGAGCTTTTCTCCTGACAGCACTTAGAATAAGCTGTACTTCGTCAATGTTTTTCCCTTGTTGCTTGACTATAACTTTAACATTTAACAGTAACTGGATTGTGTAGAACCTTAGATGTTGTTCCTGGATTTTTCACAGTTTGTATGAGCATTTCATACTTTGATCTTGGGGTCCACCCCCAGGAAAATGGTGGCATTGTGTTAACGCACCTGAGTGCTTAAGACAAACAAATTGTTAAAACTTCTGCACTGATAAAGGTGGCCATGTGTGTGGGTGATCAAGTGCCTTTGATTGGTTATATCAGAGCTGGCTGAAACCTAACCTTTTAATTCCCATAGAAGCAATAAAGCTATGCTCATTTTTTTTCTCCACATAGTCCTGAGGAAAATTTCTTTCTTCTTTTTATTTTATTTTTTTGCATAACTTTTTTCCACGTATAAATTTGAAGGTAACCTGTCATTGAAAGTGGTTATTTCAAGCACTAGAGTAGAATTGATGTAGAACACAATGTTAATACATCTTATGTTGATACATGAGATGTTTCTCACATATGTGAAGATTTTGGAGTTGAGTGAAGTTTTATTTTTTTTTAAAATGTAATCCTACAAAATGTAATGCTTTTCTCTGCATGTATTATTTTAGGGTCTACCGTAAAATATAAAGTCCCTTGAGGTGACTGTTGTTTTAATTTGGCACTGTATAAATACAAGTGAATTGGAAAAAATTGAATTGAATAATACGGGTTCATGCGCATACACATATATGTTTCTATGTCTGTGGGTCATGTCAGGTCTTGTCCCTGTCTTGGTCCTCCTTGGTCTCTCAAGCTCTGGGGGTGTTACGTCCCAGTCTAGATTGACCCCGCCCTGGTTTCTCTGGATTTCTGGGGCCAAGGGCTCCCCAATGCATGTTTCACATCCTGGTGGGGCAGGGCTTTGGCTCCCCACATCCACTATTAGACACTAGTGAATACTGTGAATACTAGCACAAGTATTCACAGACACCCACTATCCTGGCCGGCTGCTGCCTCTAAAAAATATTTTGTATTATTGGTGCTGTGTGCTGTTCAATGAAATGTATTATTTATTATTTACTGTTGTTTATTCATATGTTAGTTGTTGCCATGGTTTCTGTTTTTTTTATTTTTTGGCAGGTGTTGAAGCAGATTCTCAATGTTCCTCTCTCTCCATCTTTCTATCAATCCATCTGCTTCACCTCTGTTTTTCTCTCCCTCTCCTTCTAGTAACTTCTCCCCAACTTCTCTTTCTTCTTTGTCTTTTCCATCCCACAGTCTCTTCCTTTTTAATGATAATTTTAGAATTTTCATCATAGCAAATCCCATTAAACAAAACAAACAATCAAAAAGAAAACCCTTAAAGACCTTTAAACCTGATAACTGAGAGACCATAGAGAAAATCTGACATTTGCTGATGAGGTAAATTATTAAGCGACTTTTAAAATATTAAAAAATGGAAATAAAAAGATGATCAGTTCTTTTTTGTACTGCAAACCATTGAAGGGACGTCAATGCTGGAATAATATGTTAAGAGAAGATGTATGAGTAAATGCACTGACTGCTCATAGTTGAGTGCACTGGAATTAGACAACTCATTACTATAACTGCATTGTTCATTGATTGGCTCATCCAAAACTGGAAGCCTGGTACCACACTCGACTGTTCTGTGATGATAACAGAGAAGAATGGTTTAAAGGTTCAGTTTAAGTGCTTCTAAAATGTTTAATTATCAACCACTTTGGGAGGTTTTTCATTTCTGAATGATATCCTTAGTTTTGACTTTATTCAAACTGTTAGGCCTCATGCATCGACTCCTGCCAACTTCGATAGCATATCTTTGTTAGAGCCACGCTGACATGTTCAGACACAGTTTTAAAATCGCTTAAAGAAAAAATACTAATTATTTGAATTCACCACAAAAAAGACATAAACAGCAAACTGTGGGAATGTGACTGAATGGGGTGGCTTTAACAGAAAGCAGTCATATAAAGGACAGCTACAAGTACTTGGGTATCTGACAAGCCAGCAGGAACTGTGAGACAGATGCATAGAGGTCCATCACAGCCATGTACTTCGTACAGGAGACAGCTTATAGAAGACAGCTGAATGGTAGAAATAAGATTCAAATCATCAATAGGTTTGCTCATCCAGTCATTAGAACCCAGGTGTAATAACAAGCTGGCCACAGGAGGAGACAGATGCCACAGATGTCAAGCTACAAAAACTGTTTACAGTGCACTGAGGTCTCCATCCAAAGTCAATCACTCTGAGGCTAAATGAGAAATGAAATGAGGGAGGGCGAGGATGAGTGTCAGAGCCACAATCCAGGATGGAACATGGAGCATCCTTGAATACATCGGGAAGATGAACCCTCGAGATGATCTGCTCAAAGCACAGACTGAGAGGGAGATTTTTTTCATAGTGTGATCTTTAAGTGTCAGGAACAGTTTGAAAAGTTGGAGTGAAAATTTGGAGGGTGTTGGAAAATCTTTTAGTCTTTAACTTCAGGTTTGGAGATTGGGGCCAGTCCTCAATATGTGACCTGAAAATACATTAAAAAGAGTAAGTGGGAATATAAAAATAAGAAGCGTAAAGTTCTTTCCAGAGAAAGGAAAAACATTCTGCAGTGGGTTGTTCCTAGAAACAACTTTGTACATCGGTGTAACTGTCATGGTTCTTGGTTTTGGTCTCAGGGTTTTGAGTTTCTTTGGAGTTTTTGGAATCACCTTTATTGTTAAATGTTTTCTGTTGTAATAACCATCATTTAAAGCCAGAAAAAAGAAAAAAGAAAGGAAAAAACATATTAACCTGCTATTTAACTCACAGTTAGTTATTTCAGTAAATTTGTTTGCTTTTCGAGAGTTTGTACAGCTTATATACATTTATAGGCTTTGGGTACAAGTCTGTCAATCCCTAACTATTTATCATCACAGATATAAATGGATTAACCCAAAGAAGGTAGAATAGACTATTTACAGCAAAAACTATATTTATCGTGTTGATAAATTAAAATTGGCAGATAAATTCTCTGTTAAGAAAATCATTTAGATGGTTTTTAAAATTTAATTTCATTGCGGTGAAGCATGGGTTAAAATAATTATCTCTGTAAATCACCACTCACTGTTAAAACCTAAAAACAAAACTTTTATGAATTTAGAGTAATTTCCATTTCTTTGTTAGGTCCCTCGATCACAATTGATGTTCAAAATGATTTGAGTCAAAGTGATTCATTCATTTAAAGGAACTCTAACAGAATGAGGTCCGCACAGTGGCCACACTGAAAAGACAAGATAGATAATTACATGTTAAAAGTGAAATCACTTCCTATCTGCGTATAACAAATCTATATTTCTGTTCTTCTTTAAATATTCTGCTTAGAGTACGCTGTTTCTTTCTACAGAGGTAAATGTAAATGATTCATGAAGTTCTTCCATTTTCTGAATTCATTTGTTATTTATAAAACTGAAACTGGTTTTTAAGTAAATCACACCTGAGAAGACTCTGCAAACATAAACTTTGATCCAACATGCGTTTGTTCCCACATTGAAATCTAACTCCATCTCAGACTTTGCACCAACAGCAACATGACCCCAGCTTTCAGCACACAGAGTGAGTGAATTCAGTCAGAGCCTCAGTTGTTTACAGCTCTGTTATATTCAGTCAGGCATTTCTGACCCCTTCACATTTTTTTTCACCATGTGGGCTACAGATTACTACAAATTAACAGAAACAAGAATAAAAAAACCAAACAAACTTATAATAATTATGGAATTATTATCTATAATGTAAATTATGGAAACACTTTACATTATAGAATGACTATGATGCAACCCTCAGATGAATAACTACAAATGGCATTTTGCAAAGATGCAATTAACAAAAACACTTCGATTGAGTAGCTTGTAGAATCACTTTAGGTGAACTCAGATCGATGACTCCAAGTTGCCTGGGCCTTGAGATTGCAAAATAGTCATGAGGGAAATGAGATTCAGCTCATTGTTTTTATTTTTAAAACATTAAAAGAATACAGTGCCAACAGTAAGTCATGAGGAACTAGACTGTAATCTAATACATCTGAACTTTGCTCTGTTAGTATAACCAGTCTGAACCATGAAGGCGTGTCAGCACCTGCAAAACATATATAAAGCATTCACATGCTGCAGAAAGTGAAGCTGCAGACTGAAGCACAACGCTGATGAAGATTTTTACTTTTTAAATTACTTTTAAATAGAGAAAAATATTATACATGGACCCATTATTCTTGATGATTCTTTATTTGGTGATTGTTGGAAGTTTCCACACAGACAGACTGAAATCGTTCTCTTTGGAGAGTCAAAACTGAGAAAGAAAAGACGGAATAGTTTAAGGATAGAGTTCTGTTACCTTTAGCATGATAATAAAATTAAAGAGATGACACACTGGTCATCTGAAAAAAGAAAAAAACATGTCTTATATAAAATAGCTACTGACTCGTGGTCTGTTATGAAAGTCCTGAGCTCTGTAGGTGCAATTAAGAGCTCAAAACATAAAATCTATATGGAAAGCAAGTAAAGTTAAGTAAAGTCTGGAAATGGTCAAAAATTCTTAAGCAAGGATCAGACGTGGTTTCAAAAGAGGAAATAATGAAACCAAACAATCTGATGAATATATCGAATTAAATGTATGAACCCTTCCTCCATCTTTTTCTTGCTTGCATAACATTTTTTTTTTGAAAAATCTTATTTATAAATTCAGAATCAGCAAATATGGTTTGAACTACTTGTTACTACTACATGCTGTTTTGGGCTTTTTTTCATTGTTTGAAATTGTTAGAAAATCTCATTTAAAAAATTTTCAATTATAAACTGTGTATCAAACGTAAAACAAAACAAAACATAACATAACAAGAAGTATGGCTGTCCAGCTTTTCATGTGTAAATTGCTGATGGAGAAGAAGCAGAGCATTTAATGGTGACGTCTCAAAGAACTGTGGAGTGACAGCATCACATTTGTTGATGTGTGAACCCAAAGAGCATCTATTGTTTCATTTGTGATTTATTGTATTGCTTGTTTCTAAAACAACTGACATCTCATACTCCAATTCAACTATCATATATAACAGCTCACTGCATTTATAATGAACCAATGTCCATCATGTCCTGACACTCACCAGCTCCGGTATCAACCTGCTGGAAGAAGAGCAAACAGCCTCACTACAGATCGAAGAGTCTTTGGCAATACACTTCTACCAGAGTGCTGCGGACAAGGCCTTACAGAGTCCAAATGGACACCTGGATTTGTTCCTTCGCTTCCTCCTGGGTCTCTCACTGCAGACCAATCAGACTCTCTTACAAGGCCTGCTGACACATAGGAAGCAGCCCAGAGACCATTCTGTTAGGGTGCCTGGGTCATCGACACAGTGTTTTGTGGTTTTGATTCTTAGATTTTGTTTATTTCATTATGTTCTAGTTTTCTTTGTTTAATGAGTTATTGCATTATTCTAAGTTTAGATTCTCCGTGTGGTTTATGTGCCTTTGTTTATTTCTGTGTGCTAGTAGTTATGTTTAGCTTCCTCTGTGTCTAGCCGTGTCTTGTGTTTTGTAAATCTTGTCTCTGTTTCATTCCTCCAGTCCCTAGGGTTAAGCTTAAGTGTCTTGAGTTCAGTCTGTGTTTCCTGTATTATTTTGATAATCCCTATCCTGTGTGCAATATGTTGGGTTTTGCTTCCCTTGTCTCATCAGGCCTGATTTGTCCCAGCTGTGATTCCATACTGTCTCCCATTCCCCGTTTGCTCCCTCTGTGTATTTAAGCCCTGTGTTTTCCTTGGTCTGTGTTGCTCCCTCATCCAATACTGTGCAGTCTGTCTGCCTGCTTAGTTTGTTTCTAATTTCAACTTAGTTTTTGTATTCTCATTTCAGACAGCTTTTTGTTTTTGCCATCCAGCATTAGAGCTGTGTTTGAGTTCACCTTTTAACCTCTGTGAGTCTGCACTTTTGTGTCCACCATTCCTGCCTGCACACAGCACATGACACAATAAGGAAAAAATCCACTACAAAAAGATCAGTCCATCTGTAGTTCTGTGGTTGCCTCCATAACAGACAAGAAAGTCCTGGCTTCAAATCCACTGGGAACTTTCTGTGTGGAATTTGTATGTTCTCATCATGTCCATCTGTGTTGTGTCCAGCTACTCCTGCTTATTAGGTTAACTGGTGATTGTCATCTGTCTCTCTGTGAAAGATTGGCACCTTTAACTCATTACAGTTGGGTAGATGGGACAGATCAGCTCTAGCCCAACTGTCAAAATATTTACTAGTCATTAGTCAACTGATGATTTTGAATTTACACATAACATCAGTCCTGGTTTTCAAGTTTCTGCATTGGATGAGTTTGAAAACTATTATGCAAACAAAGTAAAAATCAGTAGGCTATAAAGTCTTTTTCTGCATTTTTCAGTCATCCATGAAAATTTTAAATTTAAAAAGAACAGCAGCCTTATGAGTGTTTTGTTTTCTGGTTTTCTCTCTTTGTGCCTCTCCTCTGTCGACTCTTTATGTGTCTGTATGTTCTATGATGGTTATATAAGGCAGCAACCCCACTCCACAAATATGCCTCCTAAATTGAGTTCAAATGTTATATTTGTATTTGAACAATAATGTGAGAATGTCAAACTGACTTATGAAAAATAAACACATGCATAAATAAGCTTGATAACTGATTAACTGTTACATAAACTTTAATGAATATAAATACAAACATGCATACACAGAGTAAGTGATACAGAATTTCCATGCTGAATTGTATTTGTTTCTCTATTGTTTTTATACTTAAGTATTTACTATTGAACACACAAGCGGTAACTTTTATCTTGCTATTCAATTTTATTCAAGTCAATTCAATTTTATTCATATAGTACCAAACCACAACAGCAATTGTCTAATGGCACTTTATATTATACCATAAATAACCTGCAACAATACAGACAAAACCCAAACAATCAGACAACCCCCTATGACCAAACACTAATATGCAAAAAACCCACTGTTGTTGCTTTTTTATTATAGCTTTTTAAGACTGCTTCTAATCCACACAACGATTATATCATTCTATTACAAATGTATACTGTAATATACAGGAAATGTTTTATGTGTATCCTATGTGTGTCTAATCAAACGCAGGAAATAGGGCACAGCAGGGGAAGACTGTAAAGTAATCCGAGGAATGCAAAGAGAAAGAGTAATAGAAATTACTATTAGGGTACCATTAGAATTAGGATCATATTGAGAGAAAAAAAAATATTATTGATCATTTTGAGAATAAAGTCAAAATGTAAAGGTTTCATTACAAACTGCCACGGTTGCTGTACCCTCTGACTTAATGAAATCTGACCTCAGAATCTCTTTTAGCAACAAGGAATGAAATGAGTTCACTTTTAACCACTGAGGGGTGATCAGGATAAGGACGTTTAAGAGTTGTACAGATTTGTCTAAAATTAAATGGCTGGTAAAGGTCAGATGAAAGATTTTTAACTATTACACCCTCATGCAACAGAGGGGATGAATGTTGTATCACAAGATGACTGATCCATTTGTTTCATTAACTCACCTCATAAAGAAGGCATTTTGTACAGAGTATCGCAGCGGTGCCAGTCTGTGTTAAAACAACAGTAATCTCCTGATTTTAACTAATCAAGAATAACAATGTTTTTACTTGAAATTTCAACTTTGTTCTCAAAATGATCAATGATATAGGCAATTTATGTTGAAGCAGCAACAGTTTTCAACTATTCAATTCAATTTCAAATTTTCTCTCAAAATGAACATTGATGATCAATTTTTTTCTTAATGTACTCTAACACACGTGCTCTTTAACTTCATTGCATGTTGTTCTTACAGCACACAAATTTACCCTTTCTGTATAAAAACAGCAGAGGCAACAAGAGGTTGCTGGGAAGACTAAACCAGGGACTCCATGACATTAAAATACATCCATTAAGTCCTCCTGTAATATACACTACAGCCCAGTTCAGATCCCAAAAAAATTTCAACACCAGTATTCCCAGTATGGTCACAATGGTGTAAAATGCCCTCTTCTTTGACTGGTCAATCCTGTCTCTGTTCCTGTTCTCTTCTCTTGGGCCTGGATGAATTAAAACACAGAGAACAGAAAGGCTGCAGAAGGAGGAGACGATTAAAAACAATATCAAAAC